>NW_012150841.1:4988103-4997107 GCF_000956105.1 Propithecus coquereli
AGATACACACTCCTTTTCTGGTGCTAGACTTTGGAGGAGGAAGAAAAAAAACAAGAGCTTTCATATATAATTGCCTATGACATGTTGGCTATCTTCTTTATTGTGGCCACAGCTGCTTATTTTCATATATGAACAGCAACACTTTTGGTAGTAGGAAGAGTGATAGTCCTCTATGTGTGTCACCCCAGTAGATCTATGTCATTTGTGGCATGAGCTAATGGTGTCCCTAGCAGATCTGTTGGAGGGAAGCTCAATCCTAAGAACCTCTCCTAGGCTTTGGTGATCACTTGGGAATTTTAACTACATCTTCTGGCTGGTGGCCTCATGCTTCTTTTCTCAGATTCTCTTCTTTGTTCCATGTTTCACTGGGTCATAGAAAGAAAATAGACCCCACCTCTCTTTTCTCATTCATGTCCCTGATTCTGATGACACTGGTGTATTCCAATTTCTATATATCTTTTGAGACCTAGGAACTTCAAGGGAGAAGTCCTTGTCTGCTTTCTACCTGGTCATATCATGACACCATGTCTCAACGCTTCAGATCCCCCTTCTTTCAGAATCCACAAACTTGAAAATAATGATCTTGTCTCTCCCTCCCCACTGTAGTTTAAAGGATAGGACTATGTCAAGTCTCCCCTTCTATACGGTGGGGTAAAGGCTAGCTTCTCTTTATAAGTACCATATTCTGCTTAAAAAGACACATTTCTTTTTCCCTGCTTTTTTTTTTTTTTTTTTATCAATTTGGCTTCTCTTACACCTGGAGGAAGACTAGAAATTTTACACAAAGGATGGAGTCATTATTAAATTCAAATGTGGAGAACTAAGTAACATTTTCTCAACAGGGTTTTTATGTTTGCTACAATCCTTGCAGTATTTGTTAAACTTTGGGGTAAATAAGCTCTTTTAATGATTACCGCATATGATTTTGTTATACGTTCAATATTTTGTTTCTGTCAGTGTTAGAATATTTTGGGTGCAAGGGACAGAAACTCAACTTGAACTTGATTCAGCAATGGGAACTCACTGAAAGAACAGCTGATGGAATTCAAGGAAAGAATGATGGACAGATATGATACAGAAGGGCTTCAGGACAACTTAAATACTCTAAGGGCTTTTCCTCCATTTCTTATCTCTTGTCTTTTTGCAGACCACCATCTTCATCCAAATGTGAAGAACCCAGCTGCAGATTGTTCTACACTTGTACACATTACAGCTTCAGCTACTAGAAAATGTATGACTCTTCATTTCAAATCCAAAAGTCCTAAGGAAGGGGATCATTGGCCCAGCTTTGGTCAGGTGCCTCCTTCTGTTTTACTTATGCACAGAAGACAGGATCACATGCTAACCTGGCTGCTACTCCTGCCACAGTGTAGATGGGACAGGGAAGAGCAGAGTGTGGAGAGGAGAGCAGTGCTAGGCATTTAATACTATTGCTGTCCACTCTACATATATGTATACATTTATATTTTAACAACATTATGATCATCTATACATTCATTTTTAAATCATACTTTTCAAAGATTATGTTATAACATGATACACACACACACACACACACACACACACACACACATTGTATTTGTTTCCTAGAGCTACCATAACAGATTACCATAAATTGGATGGCTTAAAGCAACAGAAATTCATTTTCTCATAGTTCTGGAAACTAGAAGCACAAAATTAAGGTGTGGGCAGTGCTGATTCCTTCTGTAAGGTCTAAGGGAGAAACTATTTCATGCCTCTCTTCTAGCTTCAAGTATAATCCCTGGCATTCCTTGGCTTGTAGATATATCACTCTAATCTCTGCCTCTGTTTTCACATGTCATCCGACCTCTGTTTCTGCGTCCAAATTCCCTCTAATGAGGAGACTAGTCATTGACTTAGGGCTCATCCTAATCCAATATGACCTCGTCTTACTTGATTACATCTGCAAAGGTTGTACTTCCAAATAAGACCATATTCACATGTTCTGGGTTGACACGAAGTTTGGGGGGACACTATGCAACCCTGTGTGTGTGTGTGTGTGTGTGTGTGTGTGTGTGTGTATCTTTCTAAAGCACACTTTTTAATGACTACATATTTTTTCATGTGGTTAACTATAAGTGATTTTTTAAAAAGTTGGCCATCTAGGATATTGTTAATGAGTTTCTATTTTAGCTAACACTGCAGTAAACATCCTTCCATATAACCTTTGTGTGCATCTTCAAAAAGTCCCTTGCAACTCCTAGGTGTGGAATTCAGGATTTATTTCATTATTTTTAACCTAAGTTTTCACAAGATACTTCTCATAAAAGTATTTTGGTAAAGAAATTCCTGTCCCAAGGCTAGAATTCTAGGTAGTGTCATTCTTTGTCTTAGAATTAAAAAAAAAAAAATTCAGAACCTAAAAGGGAAATAACTCTGCTGAAATAAACAAACACACACAAAGACACACAGACATCATTTCCTTTCCTTGACAAATACCTTCTAGCTGGCTCCCTGTAGACTTCCTTACATGGTTATGCTTAAAATCTATGCAAGGAAAAGTAGTCAAAATCACATGTCATTTTATTACCAAAAACACCAGTTAACCATAAACAGTTCAATGAGGTATATACTGTTTTTTCCCCTGTTATGGAGAAGGCTTTGTGAAATCTTTTTTCTTTATACTGTCAAAATACAATTTGGATGTCATAGTACAGTGGGTATCCACCTGTGAGGTGTTTCTGATACTTGAGGAGTAGCTACTCTTGGCTGAAGTGGAGTCATTGCTAAGGACCAAGCCCTATAATTTACAGTTAACCCTTAAATAATACAGGCTTGTCTGCAAGGGTCCACTTATATGCAGATTTTTCCCCACCAAATGCATATCAAAATACAGTACTCCCAGGCCATGAAACCTGGGTATACAGAGTGCTGACTTTTCACATATGTGGGTTCTGCAGGACTGACTGCAGGACTTGAGTATGCTTGGATTTTGGTATATGCGGAGGTCCTGGAACCAATACAGGTACTACTGTATTTGGAAGGGAAGATTGTTGCTGTTGGAATGCCTCCTGTACAATTTAAGAGAAGTACATAGGAAATGCCTGGAACTCATGCCAAACTAACCTTTTGGCTTGGTTTGCGTGTAACAACCATTTTGGATAAGCTGGTTTGGTTGCTTGAGTGTAATTTCTATAGAACGGTAATAAAAACTCACTAACCTTCACGCTAATTTCTGGGCCTTTGGCATGGGTAAAGCTTCCAGTGGTTTTGTTGCTGGGGACGAATCGTTTCTGTCAAATCTAATGACTAAGTTACTGGAAAGTCATAAAGTGGTATCATGGTTGCTTCCTTTAGTACTGTTTTCTGGTAAGGCCAAATGTCATGACCAGCAGACTTACAATTACTTTTAAAGCACTGCCTGCTGGGGCCGGAGGAATTACATTGGCTTCATAAAGTATGTGTGGGCTTTATCCACATTTGCCTGAAATTTATAGACAAGCAATGGCGTTTAAAATGTACTCAGGTACACCCTATGCATAGGTTTTGGTATCAGGGTTATTTTGGCCTCAAAAATCAAATTGGAAAGTTTTTATTCATGTTTTTCTGAAAGATTTTATGTAAGATTGCTGTAATTCTTTCTTAGATGTTTGACGGAATTCACAAGTGAAGCCAAACTTGCCTTCAGTTTTCTTTGCAGGAAAGTTTATAATTTCTTTAAAAGATATAAGGCTATTCATATTTTCCATTTCTTTTCTTAGTTTTTATAAATTATAAATTATATTTTTCAAGGATTCTTTCTCATTTCATTTTTGTTGTCAAATTCATTAGCATAAAGTTGTTCAAATATTCCTTTATCACTTAATATCTGTAGTATCTGTAGTGATGTTCTCATTTTCATTCCCGATGTTGATAATTTATTCTCTCTGTCTTTTCTTCATCAGTTCATCTAGAGCTTTATCAATTTTATTAATCATTTAGAAAGCCAACTTTTAACTTTTGTTTTTCTGTTTTCTATTTTATTTATTTCCCCTTTTATTTTGATTAGTTTCTGTCTTCAACTTACTTTGGGTTGTGTTTGCTCCTTTTTAATTCTACCTCCTTAAGGTGGAATCTCGATCTCTCTATTCTAATATAAGCATGTTAAAGCTATAACATTCCCTCTAAGTACTGCTTTCGAGAAATCCTACAAATTTTGATATATTATGTTTAATTATCATATAGTTAAAAAACTTTTCTAATTTTAGAGGATTTCTTCTTTGACTCATAGTATATTTAGAAGATATGGCTCAATTTCCAAATGTTTGCAGATTTTCCATTATCTTTTTAATTGACACATAAATCAATTCTAATGTGTTCAGAAACAATTGTTTTTTGATTTCCAGCTTTTGAAATGTACTGATACTTGCATGATGGCCCAGCATATCCTGATGAATGTTATCTGTGCACTTTTTTTTATAGGTTCTTTTTTGATCATTTTATTGTCCAAACTACTCACTTCGGAAGACCTCAGCTGCAATCTCCATTTTCCCCTCCTAGAGTTTTTTAATTTAATTGTTTTGATTTTCCATTGAAACTTAGGCTCCCCTATCTATTACATAAATTTGAATAAGATATTAAATGTAGAATTAAATGTGGTGAGCAATGAAAGAATTTGGTTAGGTAGAAAACCCCAGAATATATTTTATACTCTTCAGGAGTACTAGTTATGTATATGTTGAATCTTTGTAGCCAGTCTTTTTTTTTAAGGGGGAACAAATATTTTTGGTTACATGGATTGCTTTTGCTATGCTTGAGTCAGGGTTATAAGTGCGCCCTTCACTGAAATAGTGTTCATTGTACCCATTAGGTAGGTTTTCACCTAACCCCTCCTCTCTCTTCCCTCCTGCTTGATTTCCACTGAGTTTTACTTTCTTCTGTGCACATATGTGCTCATCAGTTAGCTCCAATTTAATAGCGAGTACATGTGATGTTTGTTTTTCCATTCTTTATACTTCACATAGGGTAATGGTCTCCTGTTCCATCCAAGTTGCTGAAAAAGATATTATTTCTTTCCTTTTTATGGATGAATTGTATTCCATGGTGTACATGGACTACATTTTCTTTACCCATTCATTAATTGATGGGTATTTAGGTTGATTCCACATCTTTGCAATTGTGAATTTTGCTGTGATAAAACATTCTGGTGCAGGTGTCTTTTTGATAAAATGACTTCTTTTCCTTTGGGTAGATACCCAGTAGTGGGATCGCTGGATCGAATGGTAGATCTATTTTTAATTCTTTGAGGAATCACCATACTGTTTTCCATAGAGGTTACACTAATTTACAGTCCCACCAATGGTGTATAAGCATTCCCTTTTCACTACATCCATGCCAATATCTATTGTTTTTTGATTTTTTAATAATGACCATTCTGACAGGGGTAAGTTGGTATTTCATTGTGGTTTTAATTTGCATTTCCCTGATGATTAGTGATGTTGAGCATTTTCTCATATGTTTAGTGGCCATTTGTCTACATTCTTTTGAGAAAACTCTGTTCATGTCTTTTACCCATTTTTAAATGGGGTTATTTGGTTTTTTTCTTGATGATTTGTTTGAGTTGTTTGTAGATTCTGGATATTAGACCTTTGTCAGATATATAGCTTGTGAATACTTTCTCCCATTCTATAGGTTGTCTATTTACTCTGCTGATTATTTCCCTTACTGTGTAGAAACTCTTAAATTTAATTAAGTCTCATTTATTTATGATTTTGCTGCTGTATTTGCCTTTGGAGTCTGGTGGGAGACTGGGTGTGTCCCTCTCCACAGGTGCAAGCAGTGTGAGAGTTTGCTGTTGCCTGGGCCTCCCCATGGTGTTAGCAGTGGTGGCTGCGCAAGGCTATTTAGACAATGACTAATTGTGCCAGGGCTCCAGGCATTTGCTCTGCCCAAGTCCAAGTGCAGTGGTGTCACTCAGTGGGTGATGGCTGAGGCAAGTGGGGCTACAGTGGAAGTCAAGGAAAGCCCTTTTATTTAATTTTTTTAAAGATTGGGTCTCACTCTGTCAGGCTGGATTGCAGTGCTATGATTATAGCTCACTATAACCTCTAGCTACTGGGGTCAAGTGATATTCCTGCCTCAGCCTCCCAGGTAGCTAGGACAACAGGCACATGCCACCACGCCCTGTTAATCTTTTGGGGTTTTTTTGTTTTTTATTTTTTGTAGAGATGGGGTCTTGCTATGTATTCCAGGCTGATCTCAAACCCCTGGCCAAAAGTGATTGCTTGGCCTCAGCCTCCAAAATTGCTGGGATTACAAGTGTGAGCCACTTGGCTTTTACTTATTTTTTTCTTTGTTCTGTCAACTACTAAGTGGGGGGGAAAGCAGGGAGGGATGAAAAGGGAAAATATAGTGTTAAAAATGCCCATCCCCTCCCTTGTCTATTTCTCTCTTTAGTTTGGCCAATTCTTGCTTCATACATACTGAAAACTCTATTATTAGGTGCATAGAGATTTATAATTGTATCTCCTTGATGACTATCCTTTTTATCATTGTAAAATGTCATTTTTCATGTTTAGTAAAACTCCCTTTATCTAAATCCAATTAGTCTGATTTTAATATAGCTAAGTGTTTGCATGATGTATCTGTTTCTGTCCCGTTACTTTTAGCCTCTTTGTGCCCTTATATTTAAAGTGTGTCTTTTCAAGGACAATATACGAAAAAATTATAGTCCAATATCCCTGATGAATGTAGATTCAAAAGTACTCAACAAAATACTAGCCAACTGAATTCAACAGCACATTAAAAGGATCATCCACCAAGATCAAGTGGGATTTATCCCTGGGATGCAAGGATGATTCAACATACACAAATCAGTCAATGTGATACCTCGCCTTAACAGAATGAAGGACAAAAACCACCTGATCATCTCAACAGATGCAGAAAAAACATCTGACAAAATTCAACATCCTTTAATGTTAAAAATTATCAACAGATTAGGTATAGAAGGAATGTACATCAACACAATAAAGGCCATATACAACAAGTTCATTACTAACATCATACTCAATATTGAAAAGTTGAAAGCTTTCCCTGTTAAGATTAGAAACAAGACAAAGATTCCCACTCTTTCCCACTACTATTGAACATATTACTGGAAGTCCTAGCCAGAGTAATTGGGCAAGAAAAAGATATAAAAGCACCCAAATCAGAAAGGAAGAAGTTAAATTGTCTCCGTTTGCAGAAGACATGATCTTACATATAGAAAACCATAAGAACTCCACCAAAAAACTGTTCAAACTGATAAACAAATTCAATAAAGTTGCAGAACACAAAGTCAATGTACAAAAATAAGTAGTGTCTCTATACACTAATAACGACCTGAAAAAACAAGAAAATAATCCTGTTTATATTAGCTACAAAGAATGCAATACCTAGAGATCAATTTAACCAAAGAAATGAAAGATCCATACAAGTAAAACTATGAAAGATGGATGAAAGGAATTGGAAAAAAACACAAATAAATGGACCTATATTCCATGTTCACAAATTGGAAGAATTAATATTATTAAATGTTCATACTACCCAAACACATCTGCAGATTCAATACAATCACTCTCAAAATTCCAGTATCATTTTTCACAGAAATAGAAAAAAATCCTAAAATTTTTATGGAACTCAAATTACCAAAACAATCCTGAATAAAAAGAACAAAGCTGGAGGTATCACGTTACTATATATCAAAATCTACTACAAAGCTATAATAATGAAAATAGCACAGTACAGGCATCAAAACAGACATAAAGACCAGTGGAAAAGGATAGAAAGTGCAGAAATAAACCCACACATTTATGGACAATTGATTTTCTTTATTATTATTTTTTTATTTCAGCATATTATGGGGGTACAAATGTTTAGGTTACGTATACTGCCCTTGCCTCACCTGAGTCAGAGCTTCAAGCGTGTCTATCCCCCAGATGGTGCATACCACACCCATTAGGTGTGTATATACCCATCCCAACCTCCCCCCTCCCATCTGCCCAACTCCCGATGAATGTTATTACTATATGTGTACTTAAGTGTTGATCAGTTATAACCAATATGATGGTGAGTACATGTGGTACTTGTTTTCCCATTCTTGGGATACTTCACTTAGTAGAAGGGGCTCCAGCTCTATCCAGGATAATACAAGAGGTGCTATATCACCATTGTTTTTGTGGCTGAGTAGAACTCTATGGTATACATATACCACGTTTTATTAATCCACTCATGGTTGTTTCCACATCTTTGCAATTGTGAATTGTGCTGCTGTAAACATTCAAATGCAGATGTCTTTCTTATAGAATGTCTTTTGTTCCTTTGGGTAAATGCCCAGTAATGGGATTGCTGGATTAAATGGTAGTTCTACTTGTAGCTCTCTGAGGTATCTCCATATTGCTTTCCACAGAGGTTGTACTAGTTTGCAATCCCACCAGGAGTGCATAAGTGTTCCTATCTCTCCGCAACCATGCCAACATTTATTCTTTTGGGACTTTTTGATAAAAGTGCCAAGACACACAATGGGCAAAGGATAGTTTCTTCAGTAAGTTGTGTTGGGAAAACTGGATATCCACATGCAGATAATGAAATTGCATCCTTGTCTTACACCACATACAAAAATTTACTTGAAATGGATTAAATACTTAAATATTAAGACCTGAGACTGTAAAATTACTAGACAATAACATGGGCGAAAAGTCTAATGATGTTGATCTTGGCAATGATTTTTTGGATGTGACTGTGAAAGCACAGAGAACAAAAGCAAAAATGGACAGATAGGATTGAATCAAACTAAAAAGCTTCTGCATAGCAAAGGAAAGAGAAAATTAACAGAGTCAAGAGACAGCACAAAAAGTGGGAGAAATGTATATATTCAAAAGAATGAAAATCAGTATGTCGAAGAGAACTATACACATAGTATAAGTGAAATAATGGACATTGCGGACTCAGAAGAGGGGAGGGTTGGAAAGGAGTAAGGGATGAAAAATTACCTATTTGGTATAATGTACATCATTCAGGTGATGAA
>NW_012150841.1:4998177-5000313 GCF_000956105.1 Propithecus coquereli
TAATGTTGAACACCTTGTCATATACCTATTGGTCATTTGTCATCTTTAAAAAAATGTCTAGTCAGGTCCTTTGCCCACTTTTATTTGAGTTGTTTTCTTACTATTGACTGGTGTGAATTATTTGTATAATTTGGATATTAACCACTTTTCAGATACATGGTTTACAAATATTTTCTCCCTTTCCATAGGTTGCCTTTTCATTTTGTTGATTGTTTCCTTTGCTATGCAAAAGCTTTTTAATTTGATGTAGTCCCATCTGTCTAATTTGCTTTTGTTGCCTGCACTTTGGGGGTCATATTCAAAAAATCGTTGCCAAGACCAATATCAAGGGACTTATCACTCATGTTCACTTCTTGGAATTTTAAGGATTCAGATTTTACATTTAATCTATTTTGAGTTACTTTTTGTGTATGTTTTAATATCAGGGTCCAGCTTCATTATTCTGCAGGTGGATATCCAGTTTTCCCAGCACCATTTATTAAAGAGATCATCCTTTCCCCATTGTGCATTATTGTGCCCTTATTGAAGATTAGTTGACCATACATATGTATGTTTATTTCTGGGCTCTCTATCCTGTTCCATCGGTCTATGCATCTGTTTATGTCAGTATCATGCTGTTTTGATTACTATAGTTTTGTAGTAGAGTTTAATATCAGATAGTATAATGCCTCTAGCTTTGTTCCTCAAGATTGCTTTGGCCATTTGGGGTCTTTTGTGGTTCTCTATGAATTTTAGGATTGATTTTTGTATTTATGTGACAAATGATATTAGAATTGTGATAGGGATTGAATTGAATCTGTAGATTTATTTGGGTAGTATGGACATTTTATCAGTATTGTTCTTTCAATCCACAAACATAGGCTATCTTTTCATGTATTTGTACTCTCTTCTATTTTTTTTTAAAACAGCATCTCTTTCTGTTGCCTGGGCTAGAGTGCAGTGTAGTGTCATCACAGCTCACTGCAACCTCAAACTCCTGGGCTCAAGCAATCCTCCTGCCTCAGCCTCCTGAGTACCTGGGGCTATAGGTATGCACCATCACGCCCAGTGAATTTTTAAAATTTTTTTGGTAGAGATTGGGTCTCAGTGTGTTGCTCAGGCTGGTCTCAAACTCCTGGCCTCAAGCAATCCTACCACCTTGGCCTCTCAAAGTGCTGAGATTATAGACATGAGCGACCATGGCTGGCCTATCTTCAGTTTCTTTCATCAATGCCTTATAGTGTTCACTGTACAAATCCTTCAATTCCCTGTTTAAATTAATGTCTAAGTATTTTATTCTTTTTAATGCCCTTGTAAATGGTATTGTTTACTTGCCCCCCTCCCCACCCAAGTCAGAGCTTCAAGCGTGTCCATCACCCGGATGGTGCACATCGCACTCGTTATGTATGCTTATACCCATGCCCTCCTCCCCCCTCCCACCTGCCCGACACACAATAAATGTTATTCTTACATGTGCACTTATGTGTTGATTAGCGAAACCAATTTGCTGGTGAGTAGATGTGGTGCTTATTTTTCCATTCTTGGGATACTTCACTTAGAAAAATGTGTTCCAGCTCTATCCAGGAGAGTACAAGAGGTGCTATATCATGATTCAACCTTGGTAGGTTGTATATGTCCTGGAATTTATCAACTTCTTCTAGGTTTTCCAATTTATTGGAAATTTCATTTGTCCCAAGCTTTTCTTTACTTTCCTTTTTAATTTCTGCATTGACCCATTAGTTGTTCATGAGCACATTGTTTAATTTCCTTATATTTGTACAGTTTCCAAAGTTCTTTCTGTTATTCATTCTAGTTTTATTCCATTGTGGTCGAAATGATAATTGATATGATTTAAATTTTTAAAGATTCGTTCAGACTTGTTTTATGACAGTCTATCATTCCATGTCCTCTTGAGAAAAATGTATATTCTGCAGCTATTGGATGCAGTGTTCTATATATGTTTGTTAGGTCCATATGATCTTGAATACAGCTTAATTATGATGTCTCTTTATTGTTTTTCTGTCTGGATGATCTGTCCATTGCTAAACATTAGGTGTTGAAGTCCCCAAAAATGAAGGGGTGGGGAACCTGTGGCCTTCTGATTGCAAGATTATTTTTTATTATGTATAAAACGAGGCAAGAAAGTCTTCATCTTTC
>NW_012150841.1:5003788-5004806 GCF_000956105.1 Propithecus coquereli
CATGAGTGGATTAACAAAATGTGTTGTATGTATACTGTGGAGTACTACTCAGACATACAAAAGGATGAATTAATGCCCTTTGGACCAATTTAGATGGAACTGGAGACCATTTTTCTAAGTAAAGTATCACAAGAATGGAAAAACAAATACCACATGTACTTTCTATTAAACTGGAACTAACCGATAAGCACACATGTGCACGGAGGAATGTAAAATTAGTGAAAATCAAGCAGGGGGGCAGGGGGAGGAGGGGACGGATGAAAACCTACCTAATGGATATAATGAATGCTATCTGGGTGATGGGCACACTTATAATCCTCACTCAAGCATAACAAAAGCGATCCATGTATCAAAAAACATTTGTAGCCCCATAATATTCTGAAATTAACAAAAAGACCAAATGGGCCTAAGAGACATATACAGAACATTCCATCTAACAGCTATAGAATATACATTCTTTACAAGTGCTCGTAGAGCATCCTCCAGTATAGATCATATGTTAAGCCACAAAAGTCTTAACTAATTTAAGAAGAGTGAAATAATATCAAGTATTTTTCCAGCCACAATGATATGAAACAAGATATCCATAATTCTATGAATTTTGGAAAATTCACAAATACGTGGAAATTAAACAACATTCTCCTAGGAAAACAACAGGTCAATAAGGATATTAAAATAGAAATTAAAAAGCATTTTGAGTCAGAGGAAAAGAGAAATACAACAATCCAAAACTTATAGGATGCAGCAAAAGTTGTTCTAAGAGTGAAGTTCATCGCAATAAATCTTTACATTGAAAAAGAAGAAGGACCTCAAACAACCTAAGATTGCATTTCAAATAAGTGGAAAAAGACTAAACTAAGCCTAAATTCAGTAGAAGGAATAAAATAATAAAGATCAGAGCAGATATAAATGAAAGAGACTAGGAAAAACTATAGAAAAAATAAGTAAAACTAAGAGTTGGTTTTTTGAAAAGATCAGAAAATCAACAAACCTTTAGCTTTATTAATGAAGAAAAAGC
>NW_012150841.1:5004856-5007411 GCF_000956105.1 Propithecus coquereli
TATCTATCACCTCAGGTATTTAACATTTCATTGTGTTAGGGACATTCCAATTCCACTCTTTTTTATTTTAAAGTATATCCTAACTTATTATTGATTATAGTCACTTTGTTGTGCTATCGAATATTGTTCATTCCATCTATCTAACTATATTTTTATACCCATTAACCATCCCCCCCGCCTTATCCTGATCTCCCTGCTACCCTTCCCAGCCTCTGGTAACTCTCATTCTACTCTCTGTCTCCATGAGATCAAATTTTTTTTTAATATTTAGCTCCTATATATAAGTGAGAACATGTGAGATTTGTCTTTCTGTGCTTGGCTCATTTTACTTATAATGTTCCCAGTTCCATCCATGTTGTTGCAAATGGCAGGATTTCCTTTTTGTGGCTGTATAATATTCCTTGTGTATATGTACCACAGTTTCTTTATCCATTCATCCATCGATGGACACTTAGGTTGATTCCTTATCTTGGCTATTGCAAACAGTGCTGCAATAAACATGGGAGTGCAGATATATTTTCAACATACTGAAATCCCCTCCTTTGGATGTATACCCAGCAGTGAGATTGCTGAGTCATATGGTAGTTCTAGTTTTCATTTTCTGAGGAACCTCCACACTGTTCTCCACAGTGGTTGCACTAATTTACATTCCCACCAACAGTGTATGAGAGTTCTCCTTTCTCCACATCCTCACCAACATTCATCATTGCCTGTCTTTTTTATAAAAGCCATTTTAATTGGGGTGAGATGGTATCTCATTGTAGTTTTGATGTGCATTTCTCTGATGACTAATGATGTTGGCATTTTCTCATATACCTGTTGGCCATTTGTATGTCTTCCTTTGAGAAATGTCAATTCAGATCATTTGCCCATTTTTCAATCAGATTATTTGATTTGTTTCCTATTGAGATGTTGGAGCTCCTTATATATTCTAGTTATGAATCCCTTGTCACATGGGTAGTTTGCAAATATGTTCTCCCATTCTACGGGCTGTCTCTTCACTTTGTTGATTGTTTCCTTTGCCATGCAAGAAGCTTTTTAGCTTGATGTGATTCCATTTGTCCAATTTTGCTTTGGTTGCCTGTGCTTTTAGGGAATTACTCAGGAGATCCTTGCCCAGACCAATGTCTTCAAGCATTTCGCTCATGTTTTCTTTTAGTAGTTTCATAGTTTCAGGTCTCAGATTTAAGTCTTTAGCCCATTTTGATTTGATTTTTGTAAACGGTGAGAGATAAGGGTCTAGTGTCAGTCTCCTACATATGGATATCCAATTTTCCCAGCACCATTCCTTGAAGAGACTGTCCTTTCCCCACTGTATGTTCTTGGCACCTTTGTCAAAGATAAGTTCACTATAGATGTGTGGATTTATTTCTGGGTTCTCTGTCCTGTCCTGTTCTCTATTCTGGTCTATGTGTCTGCTTTTATGCCAGTACCATGCTGTGCATGTTACTACAGCTCTGTAGTATAATTTAAAGTCAGGTAACATGGTTACTCCAATTTCGTTCTTTTTGATCAGGATGGCTTTGGCTATTCTGGGTCTTTTGTGGTTCCACGTAAATTTTAGAATTATTTTTTCTATTTCTGTAAAGAATGTCATTGGCATTGTGACAGGGATTGCACTGAATCTGCAGATTGCTTTGGGTCATATGGACATTTTAACCGTATTGATTCTTTCAATCTGTGAATATGCAATATCTATTTTTTTATGTCCTCTACGATTTCTTTTATCGATATTTTATAGTTATCATAATACGGATCTTTCACTTCTTTGGTTAAATTTATTCTTAGGTATTTTATTTAATTGTAGCTATTGCTAATGAGATTAATTTTTTGGTTTCTTTTTCATATTGTTTACTGTTGGCATATAGAAATGCTACTGATTTTTGTATTTTGATTTTGTGTCCTGCAACTTTACTGAATTTGTTTAGCAGTTCCAATTTTTTTTCTGGAGTCTTTAGGTTTCTCTAGATATAAGATCATACCATCTGCAAACAAGGATAATTTGACTTCTTCCTTTTCAATTTGGGTGCTCCTTATTTCTTTCTATTTTCTGATTACTCTAGCTATAGCTTCCAGTACTATGTTGAATAACAGTGGTGAAAGTGGGCATGCTTGTCTTGTTCCAGATCTTAGAGGAAAGGCTTTCAGTTTTACCCATTTAGTATGAGACTAGCTGTGGGTCTGTCATATATGGCTTTTATCACATCCAGGTAAGTTCCTTCCATACCCAGTTTTTTGAGAATTTTTACCATGAAGGGACATTTAATATCATCCAATGTTTTTTCAGCATCAATTGAAATGATCATATGATTTTTGTGTCCTTAATTCCATTGATATGATGGATCACATTGATTGATTTGCATATGTTGAGCCATCCTTGCATCCTTGGGGTGAATCCCAGTTGATCATGGTGAATATTTTTAATGTGTTAAAAAATTTAGCAAAGTATTTATGACTAAGACTCCAATGGCAATCACAGCCAGAACAAAAATAACTAAAAGGGATTTGATTAAATTAAAAAGCTTCTGCACAGCTAAGGAACTAATCAATAGAGC
>NW_012150841.1:5018290-5018871 GCF_000956105.1 Propithecus coquereli
TGAAGATGTTTATGATAAAATATACAAAACATTGATGAAAGAAATCAAACCATAAGTAAAATAGATGCGGAGATATACAGTTTTAATGAATTAGAAGAGTCAATATTGTCAAGATAGCAATTATCTCCAAATTTGTCTATAGATTCAATGTAATCTCAGTAAAAATCCCAGCAGAATTTTTGTAGAATTAACAAGCCAATTCTAAAATGTATATGGAAAGGCAAAAGAACCAGAATAGCCAAAATAGTTTTTAATAAAAAAAATGAGTTAATTAGAGTCCTTTCCCTTTGAATTTTTGTCAGTCTAGCAAGAGGGCTGTCAATTTTGTTTATCTTTTCGAAAAACCAGCTTTTGGTTTTGTTGATCTTCCATACAGTTCTCTTGTTCTCAATTTCATTTAGTTTTTCTTTGATCTTAGTTATTTCTTTTCTTCTACTAGGATTTGAATTGGTTTGCTCTTCCTTTTACAATTCCTTGAGTCTATTTATTAGGTTGTTGATTTCTAAGCTTTCTGTTTTTGGATGTGAGCATTTATTGCTATTAGTTTTCCTCTCAGGGATGCTTTTGCTGTATCCCACAGG
>NW_012150841.1:5021404-5037486 GCF_000956105.1 Propithecus coquereli
ATCAAGACAGAGTGCTACTGGCAAAAGGATAGGCATGTAGATTGATGGAAAAGAACAGAGGGTCCAGAAACAGACCCACATACACATGGTCAATTGATTTTCAACAAAAGTGCAAATCAAATTCAATAGAGAAAAAGAGTCTATTCAAGAAATGGTGCTAGAACAGGGAACATTTGGATGTCCATATGAAAAAAAAAAAGAAAAGGAAAAGAATCTTAATCTGTACTTCACGCCATATAAAAAATTAAAAATAATTCACAATGGATCACAAACCTAAATGTAAAACCTAAAACTATAAATCTTCTAGAAGACGATATAGGAGAAAATCTTTATGACATTGAGTTAAGAGTTCTTAAAATAGGACCTGTATAAGAAAAAACGATAAATTGTACTTCATCAAAATTAAAGACTTATACTCTACAGAAGACCCTAAGGTAATAAACCAGTAGGCCACAGAATGGGATAAAATATTTACAAAACATATATCTGATGAAAGACTTCTAACCAGAATATATAAATAACTCTCAAAATCCATAAATAAAAAACAAACAACCCAATAAAATGGGCAAATGATCAGCATCATTAGTAATTAGGAAAATGCAAATTAAAACTGCAATGAGACAGCATTACGAATATACCATACTTGTTAAAATAAACTAACTCTACCAAGTAATGGCAAGGATGTGGGATAACTAAAACTCTCATACATTGCTGGTGGGAATGCAAAATGGTACAGCCACTATGGATCATATAGTATGTAGCCTTTTGAGGCTGCCTTCTTTCACTTAGCATAATGCACCTGAGATTCATTCAAGTTCTTGCATGTATCCCTAGTTAGCTCCTTTTTATTGCTAAGCAGGATTCCAGTTTATGGATGTACCACAGTTTGTTTATTCATTCACCTACTGAAGGACATTTGAGTTGTTTTCAGTTTGGGATAATTATGAACAATGCTGCTATAAACATTCACATATAGTTTTTTATGTGAACATAAGTTTTGATTTCTTGAGGATAAATACTTAGGAGTAGGATTGCTGAGTCATATGGTGAGTGTATATTTAACTTTAGAAGAAACTGCCAAACTGTTTTCCATAGTGGCTGCACTAAAACGGCAAAACTATAGGGACAGAAAAAAGATTAATGGTTGCCGGAGTCTGGGGTGGGGAAAAGGGTTGGCTACAAATGGCCACAAGAGAACTATTTGTGTGATGTAACTATTCCATAGCTTGATTGTGGCGGTTGTTACACCACTATGTGTGTTTGTCGAAACTCATAGAACTATACACTAAAAAGAATGAATTTTCTATATGTGAATTATACCTCAATTAACTTGACTGCAAACCAATCATATAGAAGAAATGCATAGAAACCCTAGGACATTATATGTCATGTTTAAACTAAAGATCTGAGATAGCACATGGCTTCCCATTGCCTTCAGGATAAAAATCTAACTTCCTTAGTAGGATGTACATGGCTTTTAACCACCTAGCCACTGCCTACTTACGGGAGGCAGACATTAGTTCCATTTGGATCTCATCTCAACAATGACCATTTAAACTTGGATATTTCCATCGTGTTTTGAGCATGTCTTCAGCAATTCCCATTCAATTCTATTGACTTCTCAAGTCATATTCTTCTTGCTTTAATACCTAGATCCCAACAAGCCTTCTCATTCACCCTAGGCATACAGCTCAGTGACAGATCCCTTAGCAGGACCACAGAACCATCCCACACCTAAGACTAGCCCAAGCAGCCAAGAGAAGGGCCCTCACCTTTCCAGCCTGGCCGCAGAGGACTGAACCAGACATAAATATAGTTATCTATGTACAAATACATTTTCTTAGCATTCATTGTAACATTTCTGTGAAGATTTTTAGAGATGACCTGTTTTTATTCTCCCTGCTGATCCACATACAGGCATACCTCACTTTATTATACTTCACTTTATTGTGATTTGCAAATATTGCATTTCTTACAAATTGAAAGTTTGTGGTAAACCTGCATCGAGCAAGTCTATCGGTGCCATTATTCCAACAGCATGTGCTCACTTTGTGTCTCTGGGTCACATTTTGGTAATTCTCGACATATTTCAAACTTTTTCATTATTATATCTTTTATAGTGATCTGTGATCAGTGATCTATAACATTACTATTGGACTTGTTTGGGGGCACCACAACTGTGCCATGTAAGATGGCAAACCTAATCAATGAATGTTGTGTGTATTCTGACTACTCCATTGGCTAGCCATTCCCATCTCTATCTCTCTCCTTGGGCATTCCTATTTCCTGAGACACAACAATATTGAAATTAGGCCAATTAATAACCATGCAATGGTCTCTAAGTGTGTAAGTGAAAGGAAGAGTCACACATCCCTTACTTTAAATCAAAAGCTAGAAAACAGATAAACAAATAAAAAGCTAGAAATTATTAAGTTTAGTGAAGTAGGAATGTCAAATGCTGAGACAGGCTAAAAGATAGGCCTCTTGCACCAGTTAGCCAAGTTGTGAATGCAAGGGAAAAGGTCTTGAAAAAAATTAAAAGTGCTTCTCCAGTGAACACAGAAATGATAAGAAAACAAAACAGCCTTATGGCTGATATGGAGAATGTTTTAGTGGTCTGGATAGAAAAATGAACCAGTCACAACATTGCCTCAATCCAAAGCCTAATCCAGAGCAAGGCCATAACTCTTCAATTCTGTGAAGGCTGAGAGAGGTGAGGAAGCTTCATAACAAAAGTTAGAAGCTAAAAGAAGTTAGTTCGTGAGGTTTAAAGAAGCTGTGTCAACAAAAAAGTGCAAGGTGAAGCAGCAAGTGATGATGGAGAAACAGCAAATTATCTAGAAGATCTAGCTAAGATCATCGATAAAGGTGGCTACACTGAAAAACAGATTTTCAATGTAGATGAAATACCTTTATAGTGGAAGAAGATGTCATCTAGGACTTTCACAGATAAAGAAGGAGAAATCAATGCCTGGCTTCAAAGCTTCAAAGGACAGGACATTAATCCCTCTTGTTAGGGATTAATGTAACTAATTAATCCCTAACAAGAGGGATTAATGCAACTGGTGACTTGAAGACAGTGCTCATTTATCATTCTGAAAATCCTAGGGCCCTTAATAATTATGTTAAATCTACTCTGCCCATGCTCTATAAATGGAAAAACAAAGTGTGAATGATAGCACATCTGTTTACAGCATGGTTTACTGAATATTTTAAACCCACTGTTGAGACCTACTGCTCAGAACAAAAGATGCCTATCAAAATATTACTACTCATTGACAATGCACCTGGTCACCCAAGAACTCCAAGGGAGATGTAGAAGGACATTAACATTTTCATGCCTGCTAAAACAACACCCATTCTTGAGCCCATGGATCAAGGAGTAATTTTGGCACTCAAAGCAAGAATCGTACCCCTAGGCCAGCAAGCCAAAGCAAGGAGTAATTTTGACTTTAAAGTCTTATTATTTAAAAAATACATTTCATAAGGCTATAACTGTCATAGACTGTGATTCCTTTAATGGATTTGAACAAAGTAAATCGCAGACCTGGAAAGGATTACCCATTCTAGATGCCATTAAGAATATTCATTAACATGGGAAAAGGTAAAAATATCAACATTAAGAGGAATTTGGAAGAAGTTGATTCACCCTAATGGATAACTTTGAGGGGTTTAAGACTTCAGGGGAGGAAGTCATTGCAGATGTGGTGAAAATAACAAAAGAACTAGAATTAGAAGTAGAGCCTGAGGTGTGACTAAATTGCTACAATCTCATGATAAAATTTTAAGGGACAAGAGTTGCTTTTGAAAATGAAAAAAGAAAGTGGTTTCTGGAGATGGAATCTGTTCCTTCTGAAGATGCTGTGAACATTGTTGAAATGACAATAAAGGATTTACAATATTACATCAATTTACCTGATAAAGCAGCAACAGGGTTTGAGAGCACTGACTCCAATTTTGAAAGAAGTTCTACTGTGGGTAAAATGGCATCACATGCTACAGAGAAATCTTTCATGAAAGGAAGAGTCAATTGATGCATTAAACTTCACTGTTGTCTTATTTTAAGAACTGGCCACAGCCACCACAACCTTCAGTAACCACCGCCCTGATCAGTCAGCAGCCATCTACATCTAGGCAAGACCCACCACCAATGAAAAGATTACAACTCACTAAAGGCTCAGATGATCATTAGCATTTTTGGCAGTAGTGTTTGTTTTTGTTTTGTTTTGTTTTTTTTAATAGATAAGTTCTTGCTCTGTTGCCCAGGTTGCAGTGCAGTGGTGCAATCATAGCTCACTGCAACCTTGAACTCCCAGGCTCAGGTGATCCTCCTGTCTCAGGCTCCCAAGTAGCTAGGACTACAGGCGCGCACCACCATGTCCACCTAATTTTTTTAATTTCTTGTAGAGGTGGGGTCTCAAACTCCTGGACTCAAGTGATCTTTCCATCACAGCCTCCCAAAGTGCTGGAATAATAGGCATGAGCCACCGCACCCAGCCTAGCAATAAAGTGTTTTTAATTAAGGTATATACATTGTTTTTTTGAACATTGCTATTGTACACTTAATAGACTATAGTATAGTGTAAACATAACTTTTATATGCACTCGGAAACCAAAAAATTTGTGGAACTCACTTTATTGAAATATTCACTTTATTGCAGTGGTCTGGAACCAAACCTGCAATATCTCCAAGGTATGCCTGTATAGCACAGCTTGACATCTTTATTGCTAGGGAATTCTATAAGTCAGATTAACAGCAGCAAAACGAGGAGCAGCAGGGAGCTTGTATGTAGCGCTCTCAGTCTCTCATGCAGCAATTTTTGCAAATTGAATCCACCAAATGTTACTCACAGTGTAGATGGAAGGAACTTTACTATCATATTTCTGTTTGGACACTGAATTCTAATATCATTCTCAGCAGTTTGAGTATATCATTCTTTTTCTAAAAAAGCAGGCTTGGTACCCCTGTTTTTACTGGAGAAATAATTTTCAGATAGAAAAAAACAACAGGCAGATTCTGAAGAAAATAATTTTAAATACATGTTCAAAGTACTTCTTGCAGATATTAAAAGTAGCAAAGTTTGCTCAAAACGAAGTGAAGATAAGCCTATCAAAGGGCAAATCTACAACTAAAGGACACGAGGAGCACTAAAGGGAGGGAAGGGCATGCCTTTAACCCGCATTTGGGTGAGGCAAAGACATAAAGTGTAACTATAATGTTTGTACCCTCACAAAACCCTGGAATAAAAAAAAAAAACGACATAAGGTTTTAACAAAGCAGTCTGTGACCACCATTTCAAATGCTTGGAGGTCTTTCTCAATTATTTCTGACTTTAGAGTCGTCCATGTTCTGTGCTAGAATTAGACCTCTGATTAAATATGATTATAATACTACATATGTCTTGAAAATTGTTAAGTGTTCTTTTTTTCAACAGCTTTATTGATGTATAATTGATATACAAAAAACTGCACATATTTAATGTATACAATTTGATGTTTGGACATGTGCATCCACCATGAAACAATCACCACAATCAAAGAAATAAACATATTGATCACCTCCAAAAGTTTCCTTGTGGCCCCTTTGTGGTTTTGACTTTGCTTTTTGTAATGTGAGATCTACCTTCCTAACAAATTTTTTAAATGTACAACTCAGAATTGTTATCTATAGAAACTATGTTGTACAGCAGATCTCTAGAATTAATTCATCTTGCGTAACTGAAACTTTATACACTTCAATCAACTCCCTTTTCCCGCCTCCCAGCAGGCCCTGGAAACTACCACTCTACTCTCTGCTTGTTTGAGTTTGACTACTTTAGATACCTCATATAGTGGAATCATGCAGTATTTGTCGTTCTGCGACTGGCTTATTTCACATAGCATAATGTCCTCCAGGTTCATCCATGTTGTCCCCTATGGCAGAATTTCCTTCTTCTTAAGACTGAATAATATTTCATTATTATATACCATTACGTACCACATTTTCTTTATCCATTCATCCGACAGACATTTATGTTGTTTTCAAATCTTGGCTATTGTGAATAGTGCTGCAATGAACATAGGAGTGCATATATCCTGATTTCAATTCTTTTGGATATATACCTAGCAGTGGGATTGCTAGATCATATGGTAGTTCTGTTTTTAAATTTTTGAGGAACCTCCATACTGTTTTCCATAATGGATATGCCATTTTACATTCCTGCCAACAGTGTATAAGGGTTTCAGTTTCTCCACATCCTTGAAAACACCTATCTTCTGTCTTTTTGATAATAGCCATCCTAACAGGTGTAAGGTGATATTTCATTGTGATTTTACTCTGCATTTCCCTGATTGTTAATGATGTTGAGCACCTTTTCATATACCTGTTGGCCATTTGTACGTCTTCTTTGGAGAAATGTCCATTCAAGTCCTTTGCTCATTTTTTAATCGGATTTTTTTGCTATTAAGTTGTAGGAATTTCTTATATATTTTACATATTAACCTCCTATTGAATAAATGGTTTACGAATATTAATATTTTCTCCCATCCTGTAGGTTGCCTTTTCACTCTGTTTATTGTGTCCTTTGCTGTGCAGATTTTTCATTTGATGTAGCCCCACTGCCTATTTCTGCTGTCGTTGCTTGTGCTTTTGGTGTGATGTCCAAAAAATCATTGCTAAGACCAATGTCAAGAAGGTTTTCCCTTCTGTTTTCTTCCAGTTTTATAGTAAATGGGCCTATCTCGTTAAGCAATTGGGTTTTGCTTTCTTAAAACCTGTTCGTTCCTTGGATTCTGGAACTTCACCTTCTCCACATTCTTTTACTACATTTATAAGGAACTTCCCAGTCTAGCTTCTAGTGATTCTTAAACTGATTTTAGGGCATGCCCCTAATCTCTCCATCCTGGTGGAAATCATCTTTAATTAGAGACATTAGATCAGAGCGTTGCACATAAGAAAAGTATAGAGACAGAAACAGATTGGAGAGCTCTGCCCTGCACTCAACCCCTCAAACATCCCATCTACTCCTCTGGTTTTAACTACTCCCTGATTTCCAAACATGTGTCTCTACTCCAGACTTATTTTATGAACTCCGGGTTATCTAGTAGTCTAGTTTTCTGTTAGGGGTGCCACAACCTCAAAGCATCCAAATGTAAAATCATTCTCTCTCCTCATCTATTTTCCCAGCATATTCTCTTTTATATATTCCATATTTTAACAATAATTTCTCAGACATTGTCTTGCCAAATCTGCCTCATAATTATCTCTTGAATCTGCCTCTTTATTTTCATTCCCACTTAGTTCAGGTTGTTTTTAGCTCTTAAACTGGCTCTTTCCAAAGCTTATAGCTGCTTTCCTTACCTCTGGCTTCATATAAACACAACTCCACTCCACCCTTCCACTGCATCCCCTAAATCCTTGCCAAAAACATCTTTTCAAAATGCAAACTTGATAGTATCTCTTCCCTAGGTAAAATTCTCTAGAGACTTGCCATTATCTACAGGATAAAAACCAACTTTCTTAACAAGAGGCATAAGACCTTTATCATTTGGCTCCTAAATACCTGCCATCTCTCATCTTCTATTCAACCTTCAAAACCCCACTAAGATGTCAACTCCTCCATGAAGTGCTCCCAACCAATCCCTCTCCCCACCATTAAGTTAGGCCTTCCTTCCTCTATATCATGTACCTAATAATCTAATCATTGCTAAAATAAGTATTATATTTGTGTATACATGCTACCCATCAAAGAAGATGAGCTTTGTGAGGAAACAGATTATCTATTGTTCTTCTCTATACACTTAGCACTTGTTTTCAATCACCAAATGATAAATGAATCAATGATTAAAGTACAGAAGAAATCAATTAGTGAGCCAGTGATGGTTGTTTATTTTTCTAAACATTCCAACTAGATTTCCTAATTGTTCAAATGAAAAAGTCCCTGCTAGCCATGATCATTTGAGCAGTTGAAACTGCTATATTGGCATCTATTCTGACAATAACTATAAAAGAAAAAATAAAACCTTGTTACATATCTGCTGCTCTGAGTAATAACCTTGAAAACAGGCCATGAAATTTCCCCATTAAAAAAAATCCCAATGATGAGGTCTCTGCCATAGTAATAAAATTCTAGTAAACACCGTGACCATTTATTTAGGAGAAGAATGAGTTTGCAGCCTCAAGTGTTAGAGTCTAATAGAAAAGGGAGTCAATACAGCCAAGGGAAAAATCCCTGCCACATTGAAGAGGACTAAAAATGTTATCACTCTAGAATATTCCAGCTCAAATTCAAGATGCATCATTTTTTGACCTTTTAATAGGTGCAAATTAAGTAGGGTTATGGGTACATTTCACACAAAGTAAGGTCTCCTGCAATCAGACAACAATAAAGCTCTTTTTTTCTAGTAAAAACTTGAAATGAGTACCTTTATAACCCCATATAAATACACAAATACTAAATGGACTAAGAGGAGAGAACAGCAAAGCTAATCTGTTTAGATAAAAGACTGCGTCAAAGAGAGACAATTACTACTGTTGTTTTCCAAAGTAAGTTAAATTTATTATTTCTGTTGTCTGTCACCATCAATTGTGATGAGGATATAGACCAGCAGTCTGGGAAATATTCTCTAACAAGCCAGAAGTGCTGCTTGGCTACATCTAACTTGGACTCTGACCCACACTGACCAAAGAAACAGAAGAATTTGTCTGAACATTTCAAATGCCACAGAGGTAATGAAAAACCTAAGCCAAATTTCAGTCATTGCCCCAACAAAGTTGATAATGTCATGCAATGTTGACATATCCTTGGAATTGTAAAACAATTAAATACTTGTCAAAATTGAGCCTTTTCTATTTGGCTCAAGTTGTATTATCTTTTAATATTTTTCTATATTTCTTGGCTTTATTCATTTGACGAACAACTGTATATATTTATTGTGTACAGCATGTTGTTTTGAAATATGTATATACCGTGAAATGGGTAAATCAATGTAATTGACATATGCGTTACAGGAGATCTTTTGTACACCATGTTGACTGTAGTTAATAACAATGTATTCTTGATGTTAGGAGAATAAATTTTAAGTGTTCTTGCCACAAAATTGATAAGTATGTCATACTGTTCTGTTATTTTACATCTTCCTACAGATCAAGCAAATTTTACCTATTTATAATTCCAAAATTAATGGTAATCCAGTGCTTCAATCAGGGTCCCAACAGGTTGGCACACTCAGATTAGGCTAACTTGAGGAGGCTTTATTTTTAAAAAAGAACTCTTTTAAGGGATGTAGGCAAGATGCCAAGGAACCATAAATAGTTGAGGGCTAATAATACAGGAGCAGTTACTAACCCCCAGGCCCAAAGGGAGGAGGGAAGGGAGTACTTTCCAAAACCCAAAGTAGAGAGTTGTATGAAGGTGGACACCTTGAGAAAAACAATGAACTTCTGTAAACGTTCTCAGCCAGCCCAGAGTGACCTTACAGGGAACAGGGCATAAATACCTGATTTCACTTTCTCTTTCTCTCACCTTATACTTGAGACCCCATGAGCAGAATCAACCTGGAAAAGGAATCCCTTGATGAGGTTCAGATAGGTCAGCATTCCAAGGCAGAGCACAGGGTGAAGGCAAGAATGGCTCTGAAAGGACAAATGAAAACTATCCAACACTCCATGTTTTATGGGGAAACAGTTTTTTTTCCTCCCATTCATCATCTGCATCTATTTTGTGACTATCGTATTCAATATACAGTTAATTATAAGAACATGGTGAAAGTGGGGGTAAAGAAGGTTGAAGATAGCAGGAAGGAAAGTCACAAAGGAAAAAGAATTTTCCTACATGAAATTAAAATTAAAACATGTTTCCAACCATGGCAAAACTCATTTGATTATCATCTCTGCAAGTAAAAATCTACAGAGTGTGGTCTCTGGATCAGTAGCATCGGCATCACCCGGATTCTTCTTAGAAATGCATAATATCAGGCTCCATCCCAGACTCACTAACTCAGAATCTGCTTTTTAACCAGATCCCCAGGTGCGTATTATGCACATTAGAGTTCAAGAAGCACTACTTTAATGACTCCCTAGAGTTATTCAGAGTAACACTAGAAGTTTGAAATAATTGAAGCTATTGAGATTTAACATGGAAAGGTTCATGGAGGAGGTATATTTTACAAGGATATTAAAATAGTATTTTGCAGAAAACATGTTTTTAAATTTCATCATAAAGTCAAATGGCAAATATAGTTAATAACTGAATATATAATATTCATGAAATATCATCAAAACTGAGAGTAAATATTGTTCCATTAATACAAAATCCTTTTGTGATAAAAAAAAAAAACTCATGCTACATAAATTCTCTAAAGGTTCTTTACAGAAAGGAAAAATCCACGGTGATTTAAATTGGAAAGCTGCTGTTTTACTTTTGTGCTTTCTCTTTTTAATAATGTTTTCCTTTCTATTTCAGGGCCAACTCTGGCACTTAATGGGTGTTCAGTAAATACTTTTTGATCGATTGAAGCCCAACTATTTTAAAATTGTGTGCTAAACTGTAATAATAGATCAGCATCAAAATCTAGTTGTAGATTATCTTCCACTTAGAGAACAGCACCATCTAGTGTTTGCCCAGGAAGGTACCATCTCCTATCAAGTATATGTTTACCAAGCCACATGAGAAAATTCCACTATTAAAGCTAACCCACTGTGCCACGTCTTTCTACCTTACTACACCTCTAACGAGGTCTTAGATTAATTTCAGTTTGCTTTTACCATGCACCAGTTCCAGCTTTGAAATAGCAGGAGTACTTTCATTTACTATCGAAGGACAACTCTCCCCCAACATCTCTGCAGCCCAGCCCACATCCTCTTACTTCAATCCTTATCAACCCAATGCATGCCGTCTGATTTACAACTTCCATAACCTATATGCCTATGCCTAAGGACTTTCTCAGGCCACCAAAACCCACCTTTCTGCTCACACTGCAGGCCAGACTTAGCATCAACTGTTCCCTCAGAAGCCCCCAACCAATGACTAATGGGAGATGGTGTATAAACATCCCACCTCCTTTGCCCCTCGAGACACTCTGTTTCCTAGAGTTTTCTCATGAGATTAAGTGCCAATCACTCACATTGGTATTTTAGGGGGCTGCCTTTTCATCCCTGTCTTACTTCTCTACTCCCCAACCAATGTTTCCTTCACCTATAGACAAATTACTTATATAATACTTGAGTCCTTACATTGAAGTATGCTTCCTGGGGAAACCGAAACTAAGACGTTCTTATCGCACCATATCCCATACAAAACCATTGGCTAAGACGACAAATAGGAAAAGTGTGCTATGACTGGTTCATCATTTGCTAACCACCCCCACAACCTAATACTGTAATTACCTCATCACAATAGGTGTATTGCCAACACCTATAACAGTGCCCACAAACAGCAATTGCTCAATAATTACTTGCTGACTAAAAGCTGATATTGGACATAAACATATCTCTGAAGTTTGAAAGAAGAAAGTCACCTATGGTGACCAAGATTTTATGTACCAATATTAATTTCTTCTCTTTTAATTTCTAGTATTTTCCATTATTAAAACTTTTTTTTTAGCAAAACTCAGATCTATAGTTCCATACCTGATCTGCTAAGCTCGTTAGAATACATCATGGAATAAAAGTGCATTACAGATCTGAGCATTTGTGAGTATAAGAGTATTAAGACAGTTATTTTCAGGGTTCATGTTTTACCAAATTAATACTGCGAAAATTTGAATTTATGCCTAAAGCTACATATTATTTTTCCTATTTTCTTTTCCCTCTTTTCTCTACAAAATAAAACATTGTTTTCAATTGATTGTGTCATCAAGTTAAACATGCAGTTTAGATTTTTTTGTTACTATTGATAACATTGATACATTAAAGTGTTCTGGCATGTGAGAGATGTTTTCCTAATCAAATGATATTGCAAGATTAGTAGAGGAAAATGACTTTACTCTGAAGCTTTAGACCAGGACAAGTTGAATGGATAGAGAACGCATCTAGTCATACTCAGGATAGCTGTAAGGCATGTTAGACTCCAGTGACCACTCATCAGGGAAAGCAAGGTAAACTAGAATTAGGCAGTGCCTAGGAGAGTTGGGCCTCCAAAGTGTGATCTATAGCCCAATTGTCTCAGTTGGAAAATGCCTCTACCCAGATAGGCACCAATAATCAAGGGGTTCAATACAGTGGGTAGAGTTTGGTACATAGCATCTTCCTCGCTCAGGAGAGGGGTTGTAAGCCTGGGTTTAAGCAGAACAAAAGATACATCTATGGCCATAAGGCAGGGGGATATTGGCAAGGGTGGGCTCTAGGCAGGTTGTCAAAATGCTAATTAAGCAGCCCAGCATGCAGAAGAGGGCTCAACTCCTAAGAGGAATTTAGATGGAAATCAGGAATTAGGACAGGTATCCTTGTTGAAGGCTGGGACACATGGCTCAGTGGGTGCCCTAAATCTGGTCCCAAGAAGAACTGAAACTCGGAACACAGAAAAATTCCAAATGCTCTCTGATGGGGATGAGAATCAGGTTTGGAACTCATCTTTACAGTGACTGAGAGGAGCTAGGTCTGAAGGTCAAAAGCCATCAGGTTCTCTAATTGGACAGAGCTGAAAGGGCATCAGGAAATGGGTGGAGGTGGGGAATTGCCTTTTTCCAACTATATTCCCCTAGGCAAATCATAGAACCACCCATGTTTCTCTAAAATGGGGATTTAGCAAAATGAATGGATTTGGCACAGGGGATGAGTTTAACGGTTTTCTTCATCAGATTTGTTCAATTCCTTGTGGATAAAGCACCTTCACAGCACACTGAGTTTCAAGCTGTGCTCCAGAACACAGAAGCATTTGTTACTCACATCTCCTCATAGATCTGAACCTGATGAATATCACACCTTCCGAATTGCTAGGCTTGCCCCAAACTGAATATAATTCAAAGGCTCATGCTGTACCTGGAAAACATGCATTAACAGGAATGTTAATTTGTTTGGATCCTTTATTTCCACATGGTCTGAATGGTCCTCAAGCATTCGAGGATCACATCAGTCATGACCAAGGACTGTCCAAGGGCTATTTCTTCCAGTTTCATATGATGAAACCAGGTTCAAGGTCAACTCTAGGCAAAAATATGAATAAAGCACATTCTGTGTAAAACAGTAGTCATCCCACCTTTCCACAATCCATCCCCTCTATCCCAACCAAGAAAGATTTAGCTGGAGTTTTTCAAGGTAAAATGTCTTGCTCAAACTTGGTTATTTTCCTTTGGGTGAAAAACGTGGATACATTAAAAGCACATTTTAAAGACATTTTAAAAGGTGATAAAAATATGTGCCCTTTATTCTCTGAACGCCAATAACTGAGGCATGATAATTTCCCTTCGGTTCAGCTTATTATTTCTCCTGAGTAAACAGAGTAGAAAATGGTAAGGTTAACAGTTTATGTTTATTCACAATAAGGCCAGAACCCCAGCACTCTGTGAATAGAAGAGCAATTTAAAGATTGAACAAGGTAAGTCTCAAATCATGCCTCCCATCTTCAGCTTAGCCCACCGATGTGGTTAATGATCGAGAACCAAAGGAAATGAATGTTGACCAGTTTGGGATGAGGAGGAAGCAGATTAGATACTACAGTGGTCAGTGGTCCAGGGTGCTGAGCTTGTTAAAGCAGTGGTTATCAAGGACGCCAGCAGTTCCCTCTTATCTACAGGGGATACCTTCCAAGACCTCTAGTGGATGCCTGAAATCTCAGATAGTACTACTGATCCCTATATATGCTATGCACAAATTTTTTTCCTTCACAATTTCTTTTTCTTTCCTTATTAAGTTGAGAACTTTTATCTTTTCACTTAAATGAAGCACTTTATGACTTCTCTCTGCCGTATCCAAATTGCAGCATCACTACTCTTGCACTGGGGCCATGATTAAGTAAAATAAGGATTACTTAAACACAAGCAATACGATACCATGACAATTGATCTGATAACCCAGACAGCTGATGGGCAGGTAGCATACACAGCATGGATAAAGCGGACAAAGGGATGATTCATGTTGCAGTTGGTATGGAGAGGGACAGCACAAGATTTCATCATATTCCTCAGAATAGCAATTTAAAACTTATGAATTCTTTATTTATGGAATTTTTCCATTTAATATTTTTGGACCATGGGTTGACCGTGGGCAACTGAAACTGAGGAAAGAGAAAACTCAGATAAGGGCAAACAATTGTACGCAGAAGCAATACACTCATGAGAAATGTTATGACAGACACTTTCAACTGTTCCCCTTCTCTATTGCAGTAAGAAAACTCCTAATTTTAAGCTGGATTTATGGCCTCCTCAATTTAAGACATGCCTCATGCTACTCTTCAGGTAGGTATAGTTCCATGTGTCTTTGTTGTGGTCAACTAAAGATGAACAAAAGTATTGTTTACAGCTTTTTGGTTGTGTCCTTAGTGGCAAGGACATGGCCCTCCATTGCCATTTTGTACCTTTCTTGCTGGCTAGAATTCAGATGTTAGGAGAGTCATCTTGGACCATGTGGATGAGGTTAACATCCTAAGGATGGCAGAGCAACAAGATGGAGAATGCTGGGCACCTGATGACTTCTCAGTAGAAAGCTGCTGTAACTGCTCAGATTGTAAGAGACAGGGTCTTACTCTGTTGCCCAGGCTGGATTGCAGTAGTGGCATGATCATAGCTCACAGCAGCCTTGAACTCCTGGGCTCCAGCAATCCCCCTGCCTCAGCCTCCTGAAAAGCTCAGACTACAGGGCACATGCCACCATGACCAGCTAATCAGATTTTACTTTGAGAAAGAAATGAGACTCTATCCTGTTTAAAGCATTGTTAATTTTAGCCTCTGTTAGAGCAGCTCAATTTTATACTATTACGGATGTGCGACAAATAATTTGTTACTAAAAATATTTTAAGAACGGATGATTGTGAGTTATTTTGGTATAAATTAGAGCAGTTGTCCTATTATAATGCTACTTATACTAACTTTGGAATACTAACTTGTATTCGAAAATGTTTTACAGAGCAGGAGAAAAGAAGTGTTATCGTATGTAGCATGTCAAGAAGTGTGCAAAGTCCAAGGTGCACACATAGGATGTGTCCAACATGTGAATGCTATCTGTTGTGTACTACAGGTTGAAAACTGCTAGATTGGAACAAGAGGCTAAGAAAACCATGGCTGTAGTTTTAATATCCATGTATATTATTTGTCTTCATACTCAGATTGTATTCCTCACCTCAGTTGTCAATTTGGCTAATTCACATCATAAGGTAGAACCAAAAAGAGAGCTGGAAGCAAAATAATCACCACCAATGGAAAAACCACAAGACCTACTAGTGGGAAGGTAGCATAATGACAGCCAAAATGGCATACCTGAAGTATAATGACCTAAACAATAAAACGAATGTTCTGCTTATAAAATTGTTAAGAAATAAAAAGAAACATATAAGAGCTTATATTGGCCAGAGTAAACAAGCATTCTTCTTCATATACTGTTGGTAGAATGTGAGTAAAGTTTATTCCAAAGAAATAATCAGACAAATGCACAAAGATGTAATGTGCTAAGTTGATCATCATGGTACTATTAATAAAAGGTGAAAAATTGGATGCAACCTACATGTCCAACAACTAAGAAATGGCTTAATAAATTTGGTGAATCCCTGTGATGGAATAATTTGCAGCCATTAAAATAGAATTTTCAAAGATTATTTAATAACACAATATTGACAGTGCAGATTTAACAATACATGCATTATTATCTTGATTTTGAAACAAATAGTACACTTGTATTTAAACATTTAAAATGGGATTTGGGCCGCAAGATAGCTGACCAGAGACACCGGCAGCCAGAGCACCTCAGTAAGATGGAGAAGTTTTAGATGAAAAAGAAAAAAATGAACAAACAGACAATCATAGATCAGGTGCCAGAACCTCCAGGAGACTCCACAGGAAGAAGTTATGGAACAGAACAAGAAGGAGCAAGGTATCAGCAAAGATCAACCCCCAAGAGGCTTGGAGTCCAGTGACAAGTGTAGGTGGAGTGGTTTGTTTCTCCCTCCCTCACA
>NW_012150841.1:5048721-5050227 GCF_000956105.1 Propithecus coquereli
ATCAAAACTGAGAGTAAATATTGTTCCATTAATACAAAATCCTTTTGTGATAAAAAAAAAAACTCATGCTACATAAATTCTCTAAAGGTTCTTTACAGAAAGGAAAAATCCAGGGTGATTTAAATTGGAAAGCTGCTGTTTTACTTTTGTGCTTTCTCTTTTTAATAATGTTTTCCTTTCTATTTCAGGGCCAACTCTGGCACTTAATGGGTGTTCAGTAAATACTTTTTGATCGATTGAAGCCCAACTATTTTAAAATTGTGTGCTAAACTGTAATAATAGATCAGCATCAAAATCTAGTTGTAGATTATCTTCCACTTAGAGAACAGCACCATCTAGTGTTTGCCCAGGAAGGTACCATCTCCTATCAAGTATATGTTTACCAAGCCACATGAGAAAATTCCACTATTAAAGCTAACCCACTGTGCCACGTCTTTCTACCTTACTACACCTCTAACGAGGTCTTAGATTAATTTCAGTTTGCTTTTACCATGCACCAGTTCCAGCTTTGAAATAGCAGGAGTACTTTCATTTACTATCGAAGGACAACTCTCCCCCAACATCTCTGCAGCCCAGCCCACATCCTCTTTACTTCAATCCTTATCAACCCAATGCATGCCGTCTGATTTACAACTTCCATAACCTATATGCCTATGCCTAAGGACTTTCTCAGGCCACCAAAACCCACCTTTCTGCTCACACTGCAGGCCAGACTTAGCATCAACTGTTCCCTCAGAAGCCCCCAACCAATGACTAATGGGAGATGGTGTATAAACATCCCACCTCCTTTGCCCCTCGAGACACTCTGTTTCCTAGAGTTTTCTCATGAGATTAAGTGCCAATCACTCACATTGGTATTTTAGGGGGCTGCCTTTTCATCCCTGTCTTACTTCTCTACTCCCCAACCAATGTTTCCTTCACCTATAGACAAATTACTTATATAATACTTGAGTCCTTACATTGAAGTATGCTTCTGGGGAAACCGAAACTAAGACGTTCTTATCGCACCATATCCCATACAAAACCATTGGCTAAGACGACAAACAGGAAAAGTGTGCTATGACTGGTTCATCATTTGCTAACCACCCCCACAACCTAATACTGTAATTACCTCATCACAATAGGTGTATTGCCAACACCTATAACAGTGCCCACAAACAGCAATTGCTCAATAATTACTTGCTGACTAAAAGCTGATATTGGACATAAACATATCTCTGAAGTTTGAAAGAAGAAAGTCACCTATGGTGACCAAGATTTTATGTACCAATATTAATTTCTTCTCTTTTAATTTCTAGTATTTTCCATTATTAAAACTTTTTTTTTAGCAAAACTCAGATCTATAGTTCCATACCTGATCTGCTAAGCTCGTTAGAATACATCATGGAATAAAAGTGCATTACAGATCTGAGCATTTGTGAGTATAAGAGTATTAAGACAGTTATTTTCAGGGTTCATGTTTTACCAAATTAACATTTTAATAAATACTATTATTATTAAAGAGCT
>NW_012150841.1:5055492-5057978 GCF_000956105.1 Propithecus coquereli
AAGAAGGAGCAAGGTATCAGCAAAGATCAACCCCCAAGAGGCTTGGAGTCCAGTGACAAGTGTAGGTGGAGTGGTTTGTTTCTCCCTCCCTCACATTGCTGACAGTTGGTGAGTTCCCGAGCTGCTACAGAGACTTTCCGCAGGAGCCCAGAGGCTGCTGCTGCCAGTGAGCTGGGAGCTTCTTGTGGACAGGGCACCAGGCTCCCACCCACCTGGGGTGCTTCCCACCCTACAGACCAGGACGGCAGCACCATATTGCTTCTCTACACACCGTGCACTCTTGTCCTCCCCAGGGGGCTTCAACTCCTCAGGTTTCATCTTGCTCATTCCCACACAGACATTGCCCAACCCCAGCCCAGACTGCAGGAGCCATAGGGGTCCAGTGAGTCCCAGGTGATCTGCGTGATTCCAGAGACTGGACATTCTGGGCAGACTGCCTCCCAGAGAGGGGGTCAAAGACAACCAGAGTGCTAGCATTCCTTCATCCAGACTCTTCCGCCTTCTCCTTACCCACCTGTGGCTGCTGAGAGAGACAACTAGGCCACCACACAAAGGCTTCTACAGAGTGTAGGGCCCAGGCCTTTCCTCTTGGGGTCCTGCAGCAGACAGAGGGGTGCTCAGTCTGTGAGCTCCCTGCTCTCCCTAGTGCTGCTTGCCCAGTGGTTCCAGCAGAGCAGAGCATGCTCCAAGGTGGAAGGACATCGATCCTGCTCAGGTACCCCGTGGGCAACTTGGGACCAGCATGCTTCTCCCTGATTAGAGATTGATCTTCTGGGTCTCAGGAGGTAACGGAGCCTGTGTGGGCAGATCTGGGGGGACAGTGCAGTGTGGGTCCTAGCTGCGGTGTGCTTGTGGGGCACCCCTTCCCCCACAGGTGGGCTGGACTCTCAGTTCAGGCCGGAATCCTGGGTGGGGAACCTTCTGGCCTGCGGCACAGTTGTGGGGGAGCTCGCTGATTAGAGCTCCTGCCTGCCAACAGACACCAAAGGTAAACCATGGAACAGAAGAGAGGCAAGAGGAGTGAGGCCCACTCCAGACTGCCAGATTGTGGATCTCAGATGGCCTCTCCTCCACAAGCAGACTCTCTGGTTGGGTGGTGCCACATCAGCCCCTACCTGGTACCTTTGCCCAGAAGCTGGGAGCAGACCTTTGACCCCTGACAAAACAGGTACCTTGCCAGCTTTTGTAGAGCCTGAGGGCAAGCTCACCCAACCCAGCCCTGCCGAGCTACCTGCCTCTGCTGTGGCAGAAAATAAGGACTCACCTGAAATTCTGGGTCCCCACCCACCATCTGGGGCATTTGAGTGCTTCTCCTGAGGGAATAGAGTTGGTCACAGGACCCAAAAACAACATTGCAGCTTGTTTCTTCCAGCAAGCACCACCTACTGACAGGAAAGTCAATTTGCATGCCCTTTATAGCATTTACTTACTCAATTTGACAGGGTTTGAGGGGGTCCAAGGAGTGGCTATTTGGGGGAGTGACTACCCCTCCCCACAGAAAAACTGCACTACTGGATAAGGACGAAGAGATCCCAGCATGGGGCCTTAGCATACATGCATTTAGGCCCCTCCCCAGGGAACAGCCCTCCCAGTTTGGAGAGCTTGTCCTGACACTCCTAACAGTGGCTCCCCCTAGTGGCACGAAAAACAACTTCTGAGCCCCACTGAGGTCAAATATACTTTCTTCTCATACAACACACTCTAAGACTGATCATATCCTAGGCCACAAACATGTCTCAACAAATTTTAAAAAATAGAAATTATACCATGTATCTTTGAAGACCAGAGTGTAATAAAATTAGAAATAAATTACCACAGAAACACTCAACTCTACAAAAAGTCACAATAATTTAACAACCTACTACTGAAGGATTACTAGATCAAGGAGGAAATTAAGATGGAAATCAAAAGATTCTTCAAACTAAATGACAAAGGGAACACAAGATGTCAAAATCTGTGGATTGAAGATGGCAGATGAGACAAGCCACCAGTCAGAAGGTCTCTGCAAAAAAGACGAATTTTAGAAGAAAGAGAAAAAAAAATAAGCGAGCAGAGAAACATAGATCCGGTGAGGGTCGGAAGGAAGGGTGCCTGAAACTACAGGAGACTCCACGGGAAGACGTTGCGGAAGAGAACTGGAAGCAGAAAGGTCCCAAGAGGCTTGGAGACCAGCGACAAGGGTAGGCGGAGCGGTTAACTTCCCCTCCCTTGCATCTCGGACTGCTGGTGGCTCCTGAGCGGCTGGAGAGACCTGCCGACACCAGCCCAGAGACGGCTGCCGCCAGTGAGCAGTGGCCTCTTGCGGACACGGCGCCGGGCTCCCAGCCCCCTCGGGGCACCTCCCCGTGCGCAGACCCGAGCCTAGCGGCAGACACCATAGTGCTCCATTCTCTCCTTCCCCTTCCCTACCCGTGCGTGCCCAGAAAGACAATTTAGCCATCACACGGAGGCATCTCCAAGGAAAGGGACCTTTCCTTTTGGGGCCC
>NW_012150841.1:5069653-5071799 GCF_000956105.1 Propithecus coquereli
CATGTATTCACCATTAAATTGGTATTAACTGATCAACACATAAGTACACATATAAGAATAACATCTATTGGATGTTGGGCAGGGGGAGGGTGGAGGAGGGAAGAGGGTATGGGGAAAAAAAAAAACCTCCCAAAACAGAAAAGTCCCGGACCAGATGGCTACACGTCAGAGTTTTACCAAACATATAAAGAAGAACTCATACCTATACTACAGAAATTATTCCACAACATTGAGAAAGATGGTATCCTTCCTAATTCATTCTATGAAGCCAATATCACCTTGATACCAAAGCCAGGAAAGGACACAACAAAAAAAGACAACTATAGACCAATATCCCTCAGGAATGTAGATGCAAAAATCCTCAACAAAATTTTAGCAAATAGAATTCAGCAGCACATCAAAAAAAGAATTCACCATCACCAGGTGGGCTTTATTCCAGGTATGCAAGGCTGGTTCAACATAACGCAAATCTATAAATGCAATTTGCCTCATAAATAAAAGCAACAGCAAAGATCATATGATTCTCTCAATAGATGCAGAAAAAGCATTTGACAAAGTCAACACACATTTATGATAAAAACTCTTAACGAAATAGGCACAGATGGCTCATTCCTTAAAATTATCAAGTCCATTTATGACAAACCCACGGCCAATATCATAATGAATGGGGAAAAACTGAAACCATTCCCACTTAGAACCGGAACCAGACAAGGTTGCCCACTATCTCCACTTCTATTCAACATAGTGCTCGAAATCCTTGCTAGAGCAATTAGACAAGAGAGGGGTATTAAGGGTGTCCAAATGGGGGCCGATCAAAGTAGACAAAAACATGCACTGAGGAAAGGGCGCCCTATTTAATAACTGTTGCTGGGAACATTGGAGAGCCACATGCAGAAGAATGAAACTGGATACCTATCTATTGCCATGCACAAAAATTAACTCAAGATGGAATAAAGACATAAATGTAAGACCTGACACCATAAAAATTCTAGGAGAAAACTTAGAATAAATTCTTCTCAACATTGGCCTAGGCAAAGAATTTATGACTAACACCCCAAAAGAAAATATAAGAAAACCAGAAATAAATGAATATGACTTAATTACACTAAAAAGTTGCTGTGTGGCAAAAGAAACAATCAACAGATTAAATAGACAACCAATAGAATGGGAGAAAATATTTGCAAACTATACATCCAATAAAGGACTGATATCCCAAATCTATAAGGAAATCAAACAAATCAGCAAGAAAAAAATAAATAACCTCATTAAAAAGTGGGCAAGGACATGAACAGACATTTTTCAAAGGAAAATATAGCTACAAATACATCAAAATGCTTGACATCACTAACCTTTAGGGAAATGTAAATTAAAACCACAATGAGATACCACCTTATTCCTGTCAGAATGTCCATCAATAAAAAGTCAAAAAACAATAAATGTTGGCATGGATGTGGTGAAAAGGGAATGGTTATAAATTGTTAATGGTATTGTAAATTAGTACAACCTCTATAGAAAACAGTTGGAGATTAGTCTGAGAACTAAAAGTAGACCTACCATTAGATTCAGTAATCCTGCTACTGGATAGCTACTGAAAAGACATCATTATATCAAAAAGACACGTACTCATATATTTATTGCACCACAATTCACAATTGCAAAGATATGGAATCAACCTAAATGTCCATCAACTGATGAGTGGATAAAGAAAATGTGGTATATATACCATGGAATACTTACTCAGCCATAAAAAGAATGAAATAATATCTTTCACAGCAACTTCAATGGAACTGGAAGCCATTATCCTAAGGGAAGTATCTCAGCAACAGAAAAACAAATACTGCTATATTCACTTATAAGTGGGCGATGAGTGATGGGAGATTAGTCATGTGGTATAAGGGACTTCAGAGACTTGAAAGGGGAAGGGCTACTCTTTTTGGAAACTGAAACCTGCATCCCTGCCTGAGGACAGTGGTCAGGAGGAGCACGATAATGTCTTTTGTTCTCTGTGCTACAAGAGATGGCTAAGCCCCACCTGGACCAGGTGGGCAGAGGTCACAGAGGTGTGCATGCATGTCACAAGATTATGTTCCCCAGAGATGAGACAGTCTATTATACAATTGAACAGCAACTGCCTGAACCTAAATGG
>NW_012150841.1:5072929-5080161 GCF_000956105.1 Propithecus coquereli
TTTAAGGAATTCAAAGACTACATAAAGTCCTTATCGATGGAAGAAACACTGAAAGCATATCTTCTCAGAGGTTTTCCTAATCCACAGTCCTGCTTGCAAAATGGGATGGCAAGTTCTCATTCGTGTCCAGTGCAAAACAAAAAACCAAGCACGGCCATTTATGACACTCTCGTAACAAACGCCTATTTCTGGACTCAAATTGTCTAGAAGTGAGAATGAGTATCAGAACTGTCAACTTAAAAATTAATTTATAAATTCAGAAGGGAGACTTTATTTCCTATAGGGAGTTACAGATTCCAAGGTGGCCATCCTCACAGGCTGGGAAGCATAGCCTCCAGCAGAGATGGAAATAGGAACTTCAAAGAGGGTGGGGTTGGGCCAGGAAGTTTATAGTGACCAGGTTGGTTAACATACATATTCAACATGTTACAAACATTGCAGTTTGTTCCTTTTGGCAAATACCACCTACTGACATGGAGGTCAATTTACATGCCCGTTATACCATCTACCGACCTGCTCACACAGGGTGTGGTTGATTCCCACTCACGAGAACCACCTACAGACACAGAGATTAAACTTGATGTGTCATTATCTAAACAAAAGAAAAACCAAAAGCAAGTGGCAACAGCCGTTCCAGATGAGCAGGAATCAGTGAAAGAACTTCAGAAGTATGAAGAATCAGAGCAAAAGGACGCCACCAAAAGGGAATGCCAGCTCCTTAGCAAGGAACACCAACCAAAATCAGAATATTGAAATGATGGATGAAGAATTTTGAAATGGATTATAAAGAAGCTCAATGAAATACAAGATAAAATTGAAACCCAAGATGAAGAAACCACAAAAACAATGCAGGAAGTGAATGAAACATTCACTAAAGAAATTGAATTATTAAAGAAAAATCAAACAGAACTTCTGGAAATGAAAAATTAATTCAAGGAATTATAAAACATACTGGAAAGCCTTCATAATAGGTTAGATCAAGCAGAAGAAAGAATCTCAGAGCTTGATAACAACACCTTTGAACTGAACAAGTCAGTCAAAGACAAAGAACAGAGAAATAAGAGGAATGAGCAAAGCCTACAAGAAATATGGGATTATGTAAAGAGGCCAAACACAGGCCAGTTGCGGTGGCTCACACCTGTAATCCTAGCACTCTGGGAGGCCAAGGTGGGAGGATCGTTTGAGCTCAGGAGTTCGAGACCAGCCTGAGCAAGAGCGAGATTCCGTCTCTACTAAAAATAGAAAGAAATTATCTGGACAACTAAAAATATATAGAAAAAAATTAGCCGAGCATGGTGGTGCATGCCTGTAGTCCCAGCTACTCAGGAGGCTGAGGCAGAAGGATCGCTTGAGCCCAAGAGTTTGAGGTTACTGTGAGCTAGGCTGATGCTATGGCACTCTAGCCCAGGCAACAAAGCGAGACTCTGTCTAAAAAAAAAAAAGTCCCAAAACAAAAAATACTGGCATGGATGCAGAGAGATCGGAACACTCATACAGTGCTAATGGGGACTGAAAACTAGTACAACCTCTATGGAAAGTTGGTGGTATATGTAAACCATGGAGTACTATTCAGTCATTTAAAAAAATGGCTAACACCTCTTGTATTATCCTGGATGGATCTGGAGCCCACTCTTCTAAGTGAAGTATCACGAGAATGGAAAAACAAACACCACATGCACTCACCATTAAATTGGTACTAATCAATCAACCCTTATGTGCACATATGGAAGTAACATTAATCAGGTGTCAGGCAGGTGGGAGGGGGGAGGCAGGGATGTATAAATTTACACCTAACGGGTGTGGTGCATGCTGTCTGGGGGATGAGCACACTTATGGCTCTGACTCGCGCAGTGCAAAGGCAATTTATGTAACCAAAGTGTTTGCACCCCTGTAATATTCTGAAGTAAATAAATAAATAAATGATTAAAAATACAAAAAAAACATGTTACAGAATATTCACGAAGGGGTCGCACGTGTGTGGGTTGAAAAAACATGTATGTTACATATGACCCATGTTCACTTTGGGATAGAGACTTAACATTTAAGTGTATTACAATTAGGCACTATACATCATAAGGTGAAGCAGGGACACAAAAGCCCTCAAATGTGCAACCACTGTAAACCAGCCAGAACCAGTTTATGGTCAGTGGTCTCTTATGAGGAGAAAGTTATTTAAATAAGTCTCTTGTCTGATCAAAGCTGTAGTTATGGCTTGTGCAAAAAGGGGGTCAGTTAGTCAGTGATTGGCAGTGGATGACCTGTAATTGTTTTAATATTGCTTATCTTGAGGCTAGTGCTTAGTTTAGCTGCTGGAGAAAAAGAAAAACCTTGTGTTAGAGAACAGTTTATTCTTTAAGTGTAGGGGTACATGACTTAACCCTTCCATGGTATGTCCTTAAGTATTATTGATAATTTAGTAACTTACTATCACAAAGATTCTGTTCCATCAGTCTTATGACCTCTATTTTTAACATTAATTGCTGGTGAATTGCTATGTCTAAACCACAAAAGGGAAGGGGTATAATGAGGCATATCCAATCTCTTATCTCTTCATGGCTGGGAACTCACTTTTTAAGGTTTCTCTGGGGTCCCCTTGGCAAAGAGGGGTTCTATTCAGTCAGTTGCAGGTGGGGCTTAGGATTTTATTTTTAGTTCTCAGAATCAAGCACAGAATCTCTTCCCCTAGTGATAACCAGGTACCCGGCTCACTCTTTTTGTGTCTTCAAAATTAACACCATCTATATGTTACTCTAATAACATATCTTATCAAACCAAATATATCTAAAATATTATCATTTAGTATAAAATATTTTAAATTATTAAGGCATTTTACAGTATTTTTTCCATACTAAGTCTTTGAAATCAGTGTGTATTTTATATTTACAGCACATCTAAATTCAGAGTAGATACATTTCAAGTCTTCAATAGCCATATATTGCTAGTAGCTACCACATTGGACAGTGGAGCTCTAGATTAATGGATAATAATTTTGTTAAGTGGTTCTTTTAACCAAAGAATCTTTTTCTAGAAAAGTCAGAGCAAATTTGGAGAATTTCAACTTATCACTGAAATGCAATGACACTTTAATAATAGCAGTGAAAATGAACCTCCAGGCTAGGAAAGACTATTATTATGACTATATGTTTGCAGTTTCAGTGGCTTTCTTCTTGTGAGTTTTGTTGTGCTGGTGGCAGTTGTGGTAAAACTACTCACTAATTACGAACTATTTTTTCTATTATTTTGTTAAGTTGGTTTTATATTCAAGGATCTTAAAAGCCTGCCAAAATGAAAGTGTACATTTTTTCATTTATTATTCTATTCTACTTTAAAATGATCCCTATTTTATTTTCAACACAAATACAGACAATTATATTGCCATTTTTAGGATAATCACTTTTTCACTTTCTGAGTTTTACTTTCATTATATTTTATCATAGATTTATTCAGTTAATAAATACTTACTGAGCAACTGCTCTGTAGTGACTTTTGTAAGATACTAGGGATACAGTGAAAAGAAAGACAACTACTCTGACCTTCTGAAGTTTCCATTCTAGTGAGAGAGATACCACAATGACTGCACTTTACTTTAAAATACATCAGAATATACAATGTGATATAGTAAATGTGTGCTGTTTTGTTAAAGTTTAGTTTCATTAAAATTCAATTCTAAAATAACTAGTTGCTATAATTGTGGCTCTATATTCCTGGAGTGATCAGTTAGCATAATATCACAAAGACCATGCTCCAAAGGATACTACTACAAGTTCTTCTCTTATCCTATCAAGACCAACACCCCATGCTTTGTTAATTAGCATACTGAAAGTCAAAAGGAGGGATTTTGGTGTAATTAGTGACCTGTTAATTAACATGATGAATCTCTGAAATGTGCTTTGCATGGTAAAGTTAAAGCTGTTCATGAAATGTGGACTAGATAAAAATATTGTATAGTCACTGCCCACCCTTACATGAACAGGGTATTAGAAACCAGCAAGGCCCTCATTGCCTTTACACTTAGGGATGGCCAATGATTTGATCTCAAAACAGTTCTGAGTCTAGCTATTCGTTCAGAGGATTTTTTACTGCCTGATGCAACCAGAGGTAATAGAATCCTGCCTTGGAGATGCTATTATGTCTGTACTAACAGAATTTTTCATGCAAGGTGGAAGTCAAAGCACCTTAAAGGATAAAGGGCTAAGGCTTTATAAACCTTAAAGAATAGGTTGAATGAATTGTTTTGTACCTGCTTGCTAATGAAAACTTAATTAAGATCTGAATGTGTAGCAAGATTTGGTTTGAGACTTGGTTTCTTTGTGACCTATAGTGAGGCTATAGGGGAGTAGCTAACCATCTGTGCTAAAAACTTTTTCAACAGCTACTATTATCGACAAAAGATAACCTTAAAAATATACATGACCAGATTGACTTAGTTTAAGTTCATCTAAGGGGAAGACAATCAATAAGCACATAAAATAATAACATAATTTCAGATAAAAACAAGCATTATCAAAAAATGTAAGAGGCAAGAATATAGAGAGTGGAGGTCAGAAAGAACCTCTCTGATAAGCTGATATTTGAGCATAAACAACCCAAACCATAATTTACATTTTTTGATGATTTTTCTTTTTTTAATTTCAAAATATTAAGGGGGTACAAATGTTTTTGGTCATACGATCACTAATGATTGAGTCATGGCTATAGGTGTGCCCAGCACCCAAATAGTGTTTATTGTACCCATTAGGTAGGTTTTCTGCCCCTCTCCTCTTCCCCCCTTCCCCCTGCTTGATTTCCACTGAGTTTTCCTTCTCTCTGTGCACATAATTTACTTTTTTTTTTTTTTTTTTTTTGAGACAGAGTCTCACTGTGTTGCCCGGGCTAGAGTGCCGTGGCGTCATCCTAGCTCACAGCAACCTCAAACTCCTGGGCTCAAGCGATCCTACTGCCTCAGCCTCCCGAGTAGCTGGGACTACAGGCATGTGCCACCATGCCCGGCTCATTTTTTCTATATATTTTTAGTTGTCTGATTAATTTCTTTCTATTTTTAGTAGAGACGGGGTCTCGCTCTTGCTCAGGCTGGTCTCGAACTCCTGAGCTCAAACAATCCGCCTGTTCGTTCTCCCAGAGTGCTAGGATTACAGGCGTGAGCCACTGCACCCAGCCCATAATTTACTTTTAAATATCAGGCGCTTTTCCCCCCAAGAAGCCATCACTAAACCTCTCTAAAGTAATAAACCTCAAATATGTATCAATTTATTCCCCAAAATAAAATTCCATGGAACATGAGCTCAAAATAATAAATCATAAACTAAAAAGGAAACAAGCTACTATGAGTAAGAATCAGCAGAAACAGAAAAATCAGGCTTATAAAGACTATAAATACTGGAGTCATCAGTTATAAAATAAGCATGAGGATATGAAATATAGCATATTTAAAGAAATAAAGGGTGATATTAGAATATCTAAGGAATAACACACTATCAAAAATGAACAGAACAGAAAAATGGATTGAAAAATAACTTCTAGAACCAAAAATAATACAGTAAATCCTCATTTAAAGTCATCAATACTCAATAAAGTCATCAACTACTAAACCAATTCAAAAGAAGCCAAGACAGGAGAGAAAAGGGTGGGGAAACCAGAAAGTAAAGAGAAAGACAGTAGATTTAATTCCAAATACAGTCATGTATCGCTTAATAATGGGAACACCTTCTGAGAAATGTATCGCTAGGTGATTCCATCATTGTATGAACATCATAGAGTGTGCTTACAAAAGCCTAGATGGTATAGCCTACTATACACCTAGGCTATATGGTATAGCCTATTGCTCCTATGCTACCAACCTGTACAGCATGTTAATGTACTAAATACCGTGGAGCAACTATAACACAATAGTAAGCATTTCTGTATTTAAACATATCTAAACAGAAAAGGTACAGTAAAAATAAAGCATAGAAGATAAAAAAATGTATACCTGTATAGGGCACTTACCACAAATGGAGCTTACAGGACTGACTCTGGATGAGTCAGCGAGTGAGTGGCAAGTGAATGTGAAGGCCTAAGACGTTATTGTACACTACTGTAGATTTCATAAACTGTATACTTAGGCTATACTAAATTCATAAAAAGTATTTTTCTTTTTTCAGTAACAAATTAACCTTACCTTACTGTGACTTTTTTAGTTTATAAACTTTTTAATTTTTTTAACTGCTTCACTCCTTTGTAATAACACTTAGCTTAAAACACAAGCACATTGTACAGCTGGACAAAAATATTTTTCTTTATATTCTTATTCTATAAGCTTTGTTCACTTATTTTTTTAAAAAAAATTAAAATGTTTCATTTATATACATTTCTGCAGAGAAGTAACAGATTTCTAAATATAGAATAAATTACATTAGGATACTCTGTACCCTTTGACCAACATTTTCCCTTTCCCCTCCCACTCTATCCCTGGTCAGCCTCTAGTGGAATAAATTCTGGTGATCTACTGCACAGCAGGTGACCATAGTTGATAATATATAACATATTTCAAAGTTGCTGAAGAGCGTTTTTTAAATGTTCTCACCACAAAGAAATGATAAGTATATGAGGTGATGGATATGTTAATTAGCCTGATTTGCTCACTCCACAATGTGTACATGTATCAAAACATCACATTGTACCCCATAAATATATACAATTATTACTTGTCAATTCAAAATACAAAGGAAAATTTTTAAATGCTAAAAAGTTATATCAATATAAAATTCTAGGAGAGAAGTAGAATGTAACTAGGAGCTCACGGAGAAAAGTGAATGAAGTAACTCATGGTTAGAGTTTTAATTGGAAAGGACATGAAAAAAGAAACTGGAAGGTATTGAGTTTATCTGGAACTGACCAGATTACATTTTCTGCTATAAAGCAAATTCAAGATAAAGACTAATTTCAGTACCTACCCCACCCCCAAGTCTGTGGCTACTGAAAATTTATTTATTCTCTCTTCATGTGTAATTAAGCATATTTATACTTACACAATATTTAATCAAAATGGAAAAATATGTATATACATACATATTCAAGCATGTGCTTTGCCCTTTGTAATTAAAGTCCTTCAGGAATTACCTCAAAATGTAAAGCTTTTATTAAATATATTTTTTAAATGTGTTCCCAATTTACATCCAGCCAGGAACTCCCAACAGAATCTATTTCATTCTTTGTAGTAATTGATACCGCACAAAGAATAAAGGAAACTGAGA
>NW_012150841.1:5080851-5099160 GCF_000956105.1 Propithecus coquereli
AAAAAAAAAAAAAAAAAAAAAAAGCAAAGGCTCTGCATTTTAAAAGAACTGAGTTCAAATTATAGCTCTACAACTTAATAGTTGTATGGCTTTGGACAAGCCACTTAACTTCTATGAGCTTTCATTTTCTCCTCTGTAAAATTAGAGAAACTGATATCTAACATAACAGGATGTTAGAACGGTACTCTTCTTGCCTGACATATCAAAATATTAATAATAGATATCAGAAGACGGGTACAAAATCAGACTCCTTCCCAACCCACACGCCTACCCCCACTGAGTTACTAAGGAATGGCCCATGACACTTTCATCAATTAGACTGCAGCATAACAAACCACCACATAACTTAGTGCTTAAAACTACAAACACAAATCATTTCTCACAATTCTGAGAATTGTCTTGCCAGTTCTTCTGGTCCGGCCCCAACTTGGCTGGGGCTAGATGATCTAGAATGGCCTCATTCACATGTCTGGCTGTTGACTTGATGTCAGATGGCATAATGGGGAGAACTTGGCCACATGATTCTCATCATCCAGCAGGCTAACCTGGGCTTATTCACATAGTGGTAATCACAAGGTTCCCAAAAGCAGCAAGAGAGGTGAAGTCCAAATGTGCAAGCACTTTTTTTTTTTTTTTTCTGAGACAGAGTCTCACTGTGTTGCCCGGGCTAGAGTGCCATGGTGTCAGCCTAGCTCACAGCAACCTCAAACTCCTGGGCTCGAGCGATCCTCCTGCCTCAGCCTCCCGAGTAGCTGGGACTACAGGCATGCACCACCATGCCCGGCTAATTTTTTCTATATATTTTTAGTTGTCCAAAGAGACGGGGTCTCACTCTTGCTCAGGCTGGTTTCGAACTCCTGAGCTCAAACAATCCGCCCGCCTCAGCCTCCCAGAGAGCTAGGATTACAGGTATGAGCCACCGTGCCTGGCTGGCAAGCACTTTTTTAAATCTCCACTTGTATCACATTTACTACTGTCCCATTGGCCAAAGCAAGTCACATAGCTAAAATACCAAAACTCTTAAATCCCTCAGCAAGATAAGGGCTATAAATAGGGATTTTAGAACACAGTACCTGCTGCTAGTCGGAGCCCAATAAATATTTGTTGAATAGATGAATAAATGAATGAAAAAAGAAACTAAGGGGATGGTGGTACCATTAACCAAAATGGGAGGTTTAAGAGAAGAAGCAGGCTTGGGATTAATGGGAGAGAGTGAATTTCATTCCGTGAAACCTTAAGGTACTCATGGGACAGTCAAGTAAAGCTATCCAGCAGACAACTGGATATATATTTCTGGAAAGTTATGAACAGATTTCCTGGAGCTATTTTAGAGATTAAAAATAAACTTTTTACTTGGGTCTATACTTTATTTTTAACCTTAAAAATACTATAATTGTAGCTTACATGGAAGTGGGCTTGAAATACCAAATTTCCTCAAATCTAAGATGTATTTTTCCATAGTTTAGCAGTTCAAATGGGATGTGTGTTACATCCACGTGTAAATATTACATGATATCATTCCTTTCTTTATGAAAAGCTAATGTTAAATCAATGCATCTTAAAATTGTCAACATCTTAAAACCTAGGAACTATGATAAACTGTAAACCCTTAACCTGCTGAGTCCAGTAGAATTCAACCTGTTAGATAAGGCTATTTTCAGTCTGAACCCAATCAAAGAGATTACCTTAATATTTTACAAAACCTGTTCTCTTTTCACTCTTACCCTCTCAGAAAAAGCTACCACCATTTAGCCAATTGATAAACTTAGAAACCTGACAGACATTCTTGATTCTACCTTCTCCCTCATCTACAATATCCAGTCCATTGCCATATCCTGCTAAAGCTACCTTGAAAATATGACTCAGACTCATCGCTACTTCCACCACTCTAGATTGAGCAACTATCATCATGAATCTGGACTATTTTTATAGCTTCCAAGCTGGTCTCCTTGCTTCCACTATGGCCTTCCTCCTAACTACTTTCCACACAGCAGTTGAAGATTTTCTTTTTGAAATGTAAGCTATATCATGTCATTCTCCTACTTAAAACCCTTTAAATTTCTATTGCACTTAGAATATAATCCAAAATGGCATCCACAATGTTTCATGAACTTCAAGCCTCTGGTAACTTCTTTAACCTCATCTTGAACTATGCTCCACTTTGTTCCATCAAAACACACCTTCTTTCAACTTTTCTAATTTTTACTAATCTCTTTCCCTTCTCAGAGCTTTAATCCATGATATTCTCTCTGCCTAACCTACTCTCTTATCATCTCTTAGGTCTTAGGTTAAGTGTCATGCCTTCAGAGAAACCTTCCCTGACCCTGCAACTCAAACTAAATTATATTTCTCCCCATCATTTTCTCTGACTCTGCCTTTTGTTTCTCTTTAAAACAATTATCAACATTTCTAATATATATATGTATATATTCATGTACATATACATAAGTGTGTATGTACACATATATATGTATATGTGTTTGTATGTGTATCTAATGTTTACTTTTGTCTCCCCCACTAGACCATGAATTCCATGAGGGCAAAAATTGGGCTTGTCTTGTTCACTGCTATATGTCCAATGGCTTATATAGTACACAGGGCATAGTAGGCACTTAATAAATATTCCTGAAGAAATAAATAACCAAAACATCCTCATACGAAGAAGCTAAATTGCTGGTCACATGTAAACACAGCAGCTTCTGATCAGAGAAACTAGAAAATAGGGTGATCCAATGAATAATGGACAAAAGCTGTAGGTCCCACAAACAGAAAGAGAAACCATTTCCAGTCAAAATATTGTGGTAGCAGACATAATATATTGGCAAGAAGCAAAACTTTAAATTTCCTTAGCAATACAAAGATAAACAACATTTCAAACCTAAATTTGTGGCAGAGAGTGAGCATTTTCCACAAATACCAAGGACCTTGACACAAGTAAATAGCTTTCCAGGGCTGACAGGTATGTGGCAAGAATGGCAAAGGACCACAGAGGAAGACCACAGGAACCCAGGAGTAGGAAAGGCTGCTGGTTGTCCCCCAATTTCCACTCTCCCCTTCTTTTATGTAATCAATTTTTGTGCTAATTAGGGCTGTCCAAGTAAAAGCTGGATTTCCAAACCTCCCTTGCTGTTATGCATGGTCATGTGACAAAATCCTGGCCAATACACCATGAAAAAAGGTTATGTGCACAACCTTCGGGTCTCACCCTTAAAAGAAAGGGCATATTTTCCTTCCCTCCCTCCTACGACATTTTCCATCCAGCTGTCTGGAATATACATATTATATTATGGCCAGCCATTCTGAATTGCATAGACAAGGAAAGAAGAGGGACAGAGCAACAAGATAGAAGGGGACTGGATCCCTGTATAACCATGTAGAGCAATGTTGCCATACTGCTATTACCCAAAAAGGACTATTAGCTAAAAGAGAAATAAATTTCTATCTAGTTTAAGCCATCGTTAATTTTTACTTCTGTTACAGGTACATCCTAATTACTAGTGTGGGTCATGAATGAAGAGAAATCCAGACCTTAGCAGACCAGAGATCATTTTTCAGTCACTCCTAGGAAAGGGTTTTCATCTGTTCCTTGAGGTAGGAACTGGAAAATAATCTCAGAACCCACTTCGTTGAATTTATAGTGGTTGCATATAATTATGCAATACTAGATATAGGACCATGTTTATGGTTCCTATTGAATCAAATGTATTCCATCATTCTTTTGTATTCTTCCTTAAGATCAAAGTTACAGAGAGCCTCTAGACATTGTTATAAATGGATTTCTTGATTGGACCCTACTTGACAATGGCAGAAAAGATTTGGGGGCCGAGAATGGGCAAAAACAAATAAGGAACTTCTTCACACCTGTACCCAAGCCACAACTCCTTCCTCCACTCTGATTCACGCACTCTCTACAAAATGTTGCTTCAACCAAGCTTTCTGGCTGGATGTACTATATGCTATACTATGACAGAACTACACCTGAGTTATTTTAAATTTTACATTCTCTGTTTGCCCATCCATTGTCTTCCTCTCTTCTCTGTGCTCTGTCCTTCATAGATTGCATCGAATGACTTCCTTATCCCATGGCTTCTGGCTGGATTTGGCCAATCAGAGGCATGGGCAGCTGGTTGGGGGCAGGGTGGAACAAAGGAAAGGTTCAGATAATTATTCCCCCAGCTTCTTCCCTGCCTGGCTACAATTTGGCAGTGCCTATTTTCCTCTATTGAAGGCCACAGTTTCTGCAAGGTTGTCTTCTCCTACAACTACAGCAGAACTTATCAAACTATAATATTCATACAAATAAACTGAGGTCTTATTAAAATGTAAGCTCTAGTTCAACAGGTCTGGGACAGGGACTGAGTTTTCAGGTGATGCTGATATGAGGACCACTCTATAAGTAGCAATGAGCTACAACTCTCACCAGGCTCTGGTAATAGCTCCCTCCCCATCTGGCCCAGGGATGGAAATGAGTCCCAGCTGTGGCTAGCCATAGGGTCATTCATCATTTCTTATTGGTTCCTTCAACCCTGCAACCCTATTTATAAATAATCTATTCGTTTAACTCCTTTCAATTGCCTTTTGAATGTGCCATACAATTGGCAAAGATGATTTAGTTGTCTACAAGAATTAAAATAAATAAAAGTCCAGGTGGCAGACTATAAATTTGTGTTTTCCCAACTTTGTAATACCACCCAACTTTGGGTTGGGGTTAGGTGGTATTACTGATAACAGAAATGTCTTCATATTTATCAAAAAATAGATATTGACTGTGAGACTGAGCATAAATGAGAAGTAATGTGCCACTCTGTGAATCTTTTCTAGCCCTAAAATCATTTTTTCATCCAAGCAGAGCAATCCCCCCACCCCCAGGAAACAGAAAAGTGTTATACCCTTGGGTATTTGGGAACTCTCTCCCAAAATGTTAGAAATAACATTTTTTTAACCAGAAAAAAAATGAAAACTGAAAGAATTCATGCTCTTTGTAAGGGGAAATCCATTTGTATAGGCAATAGGTTTCTTAGGCCAAACCAAAATGACTGCCGGCGTTATCTTCCGCCGGCCTTCCGGTGAAGCATAAGTCAGCATGCTTATGTAACCATGATGTCACCTCTTATGTAAAACCCATGTGATCACGCTATTGCCTGGCATGTTGCCACTATTGTTCCAAGCCATATATAAGTGCTCACCATACTCTCGCTGCTGTGACATCACCCCAACGATAAAAGAATATGTCTCATGTACCCGCTGCCGCTCATCTCTAATTTCAATTCCCGAAACCTGCTCCAGTACTCTCCCTGGCCGTGGAGCTCCGTCCCCACACTCTTGGAAGGAGCATATTCCTTAGTATGCTGGTAAATATTTAACAATCTGCTTGGGAGGTGAGAGGATAAGGGGATCCTGGATCCCAACTTGTAGCAGTGGTACAAATATCCCCACCATATGATAAATTCAAACTAGCAACAGTTTAACAACTGGCTCACAAAATTTAACAAGCCCTTGCAGGCTAGTGCAAAATGGCTCTCTCATACCACTAAATTCGTAACTAAGCCATACCTAAAGCCATACGCCATTCCCAAACAATACCTATCAGATCAGTGCAGTAACTTTTGAGCAAGGCAAAAGCTCATATTTTATGATAAAGTATATGTTACTTACCTGTCACAAGTTGAGAATTCGGAGAAAGTATAGAGTTTAGCTGGAAGTTAACTTTCTGCTGCCCAGGTAGAGAAGGGTGAATAGCTACTTGGATATTAGATCTTTTTTTAAAACTATAAAGATCTAATTAAGTGTTTCTCAAAGTGTGCTCCTTTGACCACTTGGGCCTGAACTACCTGGGCAGCTGTTACAGATTCTAGGCCAAACTCCAGACCAGCTCAATCAGAATCTCCAGAAATACAGCCCAGGAGTGTACATCTTTAATGAGTTCCCAGGTGATTTGTATGTACACTAAAGTTTAAGTCTTTAGTACTCTGTCTCCCTGAATGTAATCTAGACAAAGATTTACCGGCAGCATCACAGAAAAGAGGGTATATACTGCGAAGCAGCAGAGGCTACCATAACACCATGCTTCTATGCATGTGTTTCACACTGGGCTCATATCCTAATTGTCCCAGCCTGAGGGTGGTGGCGGCGTCCAACTTGTCAACAGCTCACAGCCACAGCCGGCCTCTAATCTGGGAAATTATACAAATGTACAATACGGACAGACTGTGCTCCCTTCTTAATCCTCAGTTTGCAATAAAAAGCTGACAGTCATCAAAAAGGCTTCCATAGATAATCTTGTTGAATAAAGTACTGAACTACAACCACAGCCATTGTTGTAGTTGTGAATCCTTGCATGGCAAACAGCTCTGGATGAAATCCAGCAATTTAACAGTCTCTCGTGATGCAAAATGTAGTTCCTGAATCAGCAGCATCAGCATTATCTGGGACCTTGTCAGAAATACAAAATCTTGGGTCCTACCACATACCTAATGAATCAGATTCTACATTTTTTTTAATCAAAATTAACAAGTGATTTATATGCTGTGAGGAGGATGCTCTGCGGCTAGCTTGTGCTCCAGCGCAAGCTTCGAGAATTGGAAGAAAAGGCGAGTGGCAGCAGGCAGGTGAGACATGCTCTTTATTGTTGGGGGAATACAGCAGTGGCGAAAAGCATGGCCGAGAACATGGCGAGTGTTTATATATGGCTCTGAACAATAGTGGCAACAAGCCATGGGTTCACACAGGAGATAACACTTTGGTTACATGAGTATGCTGACTCATGCCTCCCCGGAAGGCCAGCTAACCAGGGGGGCTGGGCCGGAAAAAACACTGCGGCAGTCATCTTAGTTTGGCCTAAGAAACCTGTTGCCTATACACATGCAATTTCCCTTACATATGCACGCTAAAGTTTGAGATTTATTACCTTAAGAATACGTTTACTCATGTGCATGTTTTTATTCAATTGTTTGTTTCTTACCCATTTCCCCTAAAAAACACCCCAAATCTGCAACCACCTAGCATAAATGTTAACACTTGAATTACACATCTTATACCCTCATTACAGTGTACAGTGAATCCCGGGAATATTTTTTTAATTTATTTTATTACTATTATTATTTTAGAGATGGGGTTTTGTTATATTGCCCAGGCTGGACTCAAACTCCTGGACTCAAGGAAACCTTCCGCCTCAGCCTCCCAAGCAGCTGGGACTACAGGCACACGCCTCTGGGCCTGGCTCTGAAAAAATTCTAATCAATGTTCTGGGTGCCTTACAGAAGAAAAATAGTCAAGTTATACATAAAATTTATGTGTTTTTACAGAATTGTTCACAAATCTGCCTCAGGTTTTTAATTCCTGTTATCTTTTACAAGGTCGAGTTCATAAAATTTAGAACTGTTACACTGAATAGAATTTTTCTCCACAGGGTTTCTCAAAACCAATGAAATATAAGTTTTATAAACATATACCCATTAATAGCTATACTCTTAATATATTAAATACCCAATTGATGAAATTGATGACACTCATTTAATCATAAAATTCAAGAAGTTTTTGCTAAAGACCAATGAAGTCAAATTCTGACACCCTTGAAAGTTAAAATGATTACCAGAATATAAAACTGAAAATTGTGTTGGTACAAACCACTGATTCTAACAACAGAAGAGAAACAATTTCTGAACTGCAAATGTAGTTATATTATTAATTGAAACACAGGTAAAATGAAATCTCTTTTTAGCTAATGCTAAGTCTTTAACTTAAAATATTTGTGTTTTGCTCTGTAATTTTCTATGTTAATTTGATATTCAATAATTGATTAAATTTACCTTATATTTAAGACATTTAATTCAGCTCCTATATTACATTATGCTTGTGCACATATGTAACATGCAATAAAATATTTTAGAATGAATTTTAATTACTTGAGGTTTTTTCCTCTATGCATTAATATAAGTATTTGTTATCTTGCTCAGGTTCAAAAATTTCTCAATTTGTAACACCCATTAACTATATAAACTATATTTTTAAGTGGCCTTTATATAATCAACACACTAAAGAATTTTGTACTGAATGAGTGTGTGCATCAATAAAATTATGGCTGTCCTTTTAGATATATGGTCTAAAATAACCAGAACTTTTCTTACATTTTAGTTCACATCACCTGGTATCTATTCATAGACTCAACCCCTGTACTCTGTGTTCTTATAATCCCTGTGCAGGAATTTATGGAGCTGAAAGATGCTCAACATCATTAGTCATTAGAGAAATGCAAATCAAAGCCACAATGAGATACTACTTCATACCCACCAGGATGGCTGTAATTAAAGCAAAGGAAAGTAACAGGTGTTAGTGAAGACGTAGAGAAATTGAAGCACACAACACACAATGCTGGTAGGAACATAAAATGATACAGCCACTGTGAATAACAGTCTGGCAGTTCAATTCCACTCCTAGGTACACCCAAAAGAATTGAAAGTAGGTATTCAAACAACTACAGAAATTATGTACAGATATTCATAGCAGCATTATTCACAATAGGCAAAAAGTGGAAACAACCCAGAGGTCTATAAATTAATAAATTAATAAACAAAATCTGATATATCCATACAATAGAATATTATTCAGCCATAAAAAGAAATGAAGTACTAATGAACGTACAATGTGGATGAACCTCGGAAATATTATGCTATCTGAAGGAAGCCAGCATAAAAGGTCACATAGTATATAATTCAATTTATATGAAACACCCAGAATAGGTAAATACACAGAGATAGAAAACAGAATACTGGCTGCTAGAAGTTGGGGGGAGGAGGAATGGGGAGTGACTGTTTAATGGGTATGGAGTTTCCGTTTAGGTTAATAAGAATGTCTTATAACTGGCAAGAGTTGATGGTTGTGGTGACTGCACAAGATTGTGGATCTGCTTAATGCCACTAAATTGTATGCTTTAAAATGATTCATGATTAATTTTATGTTATATGAATTTACTTCAATTAAAAATACAAAAACATATGTATTTATGAATCTTCATTAAATCAATAATATTTCACAAAAATTGTACAAAGCTACACACACATGACTACAAGTAAAACTGGGAAATCTGAATAAGGTGGGTAGATTTTATCAATATCAATATCCTGGCTGTGATATAATACTATAGTTTTGCAAGATGATACTATTGGGGAAAATAGGATAAAGGATACATGGGACTTCTTTGTATTATTCCTTACAACTGTACATTAATTTGTAATTATCTTAATAGAAATTTATTTAAAAAGAGCTTATTCTGGATGTGATCCCAAAGAGCAATGGGAGGTGAGCGGGGAAGTAGGGAAATTATTAAACTTACTACCACTGTGGGGTACCATGGTGAATTACTGAATCATCATCTTGTTGGGGGAAATCTGGCACACCGTGTTAAACACATGCCCCAGAGTTATTCCACCAAAGGGGAAGGAGAGTCACTGGCTAAGGGCTGCTCCCAGAGTGGCAGCAGGGGCAGAGCAGGCTTCTGGCAGTTTGTGGGGTGCCATCAGGCCAGAGATGCAGATACTGAGAGTTGAAGGGCCCCTGAGCACACTGAAGTGATGAAGCCTGAGGGCTGTGGGCATGACACTAACAAAGTGGGCTGCAGAAATTCTGAGGAAATCCTTGTGGCTAATTTCCATGTCTCAATTCCCAACACCTATCTAGTAAGGCTTGATGGAGCAAACGGAAATTTTTTTAATGTACGTAATCAGTCATTATCGAGTAATTTATGTGTTATTCTAATAAAGTATCTCGTTGAAGAACCTCTGCAAGTATTTATATAAACATACATAAATAGATAGCTAGGAGTGTGGGGCTCCTCTGGAAAACAGCTCTCTACTCATTGACTTCTTTCAATCCTATCCCTCTTTTGAAATGCCTTTTTTAAAACTTTTGTTTATAATTGAAACAAGAATTATATATGTTTATGGGGTACAGTGTTTCAATACACATATACATTGTATACATTGTATAATAACACTGTATAATGATATGGTTTGGATATTTGGCCTCTCTAAATCTCATGTTGAAATTTGATCCCCGGTGCTGGAGGTGGGGCCTAGTGGGAGGTGTTTGGGTCATGGGGGAAGATCCCTCAAGAAAGTCATTCACACAGGAGCTGGTTGTTTAAGAGTCTGGCACTCCCTCCTCTCTCTCTTGCTCCCTCCCTAGTCATGTGAACCGCCTGCTCCCCTTTCACCTTCCACCTTGATTGGAAGTTCCCTGAATCCCCCACCAGGAGCAAATGCTGGCACAATGCTTCTTGTACAGCAGGCAGAACCATGACCCAAATAAACCTCTTTTCTTTATAAATTACCCAGTCTCAGGTATTCCCTTTATAGCAATGCAAAACAGACTAACACAATGATCAAATCAGGGTAGTTAGCATATCCTTCACTTCAAACCTTTACCATTTCTTTGTGGTGACAACTTTCAAGATCTTTTTTTCTAGCTATCTTAAAATATACAATACATTGTTACTAACTACAGTCACCCTACTCTGTAATAGAACACCAGAACTTATTCCTCCTAACCACAACTTTGTACGAAGAGTTTGTAGGGAATAAGTCAAAAGCAGATAACATCTTGCTTAAAAATGTCTATTTATGGCCGGGCACGGTGGCACATGCCTGTAATCCTTACACTCTGGGAGGCCGAAGCGGGAGGATTGCTTGAGCTCAGGAGTTCGAGACCAGCCTGAGCAAGAGTGAGACCCTGTCTCTACTAAAAATAGAAAGAAATTAGATGGACAACTAAAAATACATAGAAAAAATTAGCCAGGCATGGTGGTGCATGCCTGTAGTCCCAGCTACTCGGGAGGCTGAGGCAGGAGGATCGCTTGAGCCCAGGAGTTTCAGGTTGCTGTGAGCTAGGCTGACGCCACGGCACTCTAGCCTGGGCAACAGAGTGAGACTTTGAAAAAAAAAAAAAAAGGCTATTCATGCCATTTTTTCCATTGTCAAATTTACCTCCTCCAAATGTTCTTTGTGATTTCAAAGTTTTTTTTAGCACCAGGCAGGAGTGCAGTGATGCTATCATAGCTCACTGCACCTTGAACTCCTGGGCTCAAGCAATCCTCCTGCCTCAGCCTCCTAAGTAGCTGGGAGTGCATGCCACCACATCAGGCTAATTTTTCTTATTACTTTCTGTAGAGATGGGGTCTTCCTATGCTGCCCAGGCTGGTCTCGAACTCCTGGGCTCAAGTGATCCTCCTGCCTTGTCCTTCCAAAGTGCTGAGATTACAAGCATGGGCCAACTGTACCCATCCTGTAATTTCAAGTTTTATTTCAGAACGAACAACTTCCTGGTCCCATGTTTTCTGCAAAATTTTATCAAATACAAGTGAAAAGTCACAAGGAACCAGTCCTAGGATTGGCATTTTCTTGCTGTTTCAACAGAGACTACTTTATTAAGGAAAAAGAAAGCTTTCTTTATTGGCACTTTATTTAACAGATTCAAGCCAAACTGTGTTCTACCCTCTCCAAAGGAAGCAGTGTTTCAGATATAATTTTCACTTTTACAGGACTGTTTTTCTAATTTTGGAGAAGTAAGCATCTTATAAATAACTGTAGAGGTCCAAAATGTAATCATTTGCTACCATCTAGTGGAACTACATGGAAACATTTTTGCTTTCAAATAGTCATTCTACTGCTTCATTACCTTCGTTTGATTCTTCTTGGTTATATGAATTTGTGGTTGTAAAAGTAAAACTTCTTGATATCTGATCCAAAATTCTTAACATATAAGGCTCAAGTGTAAGCGGCAAGAAAGAAAGGGAAGAAAAGGCTTCTGAAGACACATCACTGTACTTTTCCCCATGTAAAATAAAATAAAAACTATTTTGATAGTCAATCACAAACTAACCAGAGGAAAGAGTCATTGGTCTTACGCCACCTAAAGTTACGCTCGGAAGACTTGGTTGTCTTGAAAATTGGCATTATGTCCTCATTCCCCACTCTACATAATATGCCATTCCATTGTCAGACTTTTCCTCTAGTGTGCTATGTCATGTAGAGCAGTGGTCCTCAACCTTTTTTGCACCAGGGACTGGTTTCATGGAAGACAATTTTTCCTTGAACCGGGGGAGGGAGGAATGGTTTCAGGATGATTCAAGTGCATTACATTTATTGTGCAGTCAAACCTCTCTGCTAATGATAATCTGTATTTGCAGCTGCTCCGCAGCGCTAGCATCACTGCCTCAGCTATACCTCAGATCATCAGGCATTAGATTCTCATAAGCAGCACACGACCTAGATCCATCTCGTGTGCAGTTTACAGTAGGGTCCATGCTCCTATGAGAATCTAATGCTGCCGCTGATCTGACAGGAGGCGGAGCTTACGCGGTGATGCGAGCAATGGGGAGTAGCTGTAAATACAGATGAAGCTTCACTCGCTCACCTACCACTCACCTCCTGCTGTGCAGCCCGGCTCCTAACAGGCCACAGACCTGTACCAGTCCATGGCCCAGAGGTTGGGGACCACAGATGTAGAACATGTCAAATATGTCTGGTCATATTAATTGCATTCTTCTTGAACATGATAAAGGAGTCCTCTGGAACATGAGAATTGAAAAACCAAATTATGCCTGTGCCACATGGTCACTGACAGATGGACAAATGTGAAGCAAACATTATGTATTACAGCATTATTTTGCTTTGACTACATGACAGCTATTCCAGAGTAAAGTGGGGCTTTGTCAGTGTCTGTCCCTATGATCTCAGCATTCAGTCATACAGATGGACTTCCTAGTTAAGGTATATATGATTCTCTGCCTGAGAATTTTCTCAGCTAAGATTTCTGCCCTCAAATTCGAATTATAAAAGAAGATTCTGTTGGATGGTGTATGTATAGTAACATGAACATTTAGTCATATTTCTGATACCAGCATTTATCTCCCCAGTCATCATGGCCCTTCGAACCTGGTTGTAGAATACTATATAACTTCTACTATATCATGGGAGTCAGGCAAACATTTGTACCGACAAGACAGACCCCCAGACAAGTACATTTTCACAAGGCCTTTTTTTTTACATTCCAATACTATAAAATCCCATCTTGGGTCCTCCTTCATGTCAATCCTCCTATAACCAAGAAATGTGCTAAACAAATACTGCAAGAAATGTCACTGGTACCATCTTGACCAAACTCCTATCCCCCTTTGGACACCACCTCCAAATATAATAGTTTTTAACTGAATTTATGATACCCCTAAGTATCATAAAGTTTAGACATCCATAAAAATAACTGGGATAGGCCGGGCGCGGTGGCTCATGCCTGTAATCCTAGCACTCTGGGAGGCCGAGGCGGGAGGATGGCTTGAGCTCAGGAGTTCGAGACCAGCCTGAGCAAGAGCGAGACACCATCTCTACTATAAATAGAAAGAAATTAGCTAAAAAAAAAAATAGAAAAAATTAGCCGGGCATGGTGGCGTGTGCCTGTAGTCCCAGCTACTCTGGAGGCTGAAGCAGGAGGATCACTTGAGCCCAGAAGTTTGAGGTTGCTGTGAGCTAGGCTGACGCCATGGCACTCTAGCCCAGGCAAGAGAGTGAGACTCTGCCTCAAAAAAAAAATTAAAAAAAAATAACTGGGATATTTAAGCCTTAATAGTAATTAATATTAAATATTAATTTGCTTGAGTATGACCTGGACACAGCATTAAAGATGAAGAATATTCTATTCAACAGATAGAATAAATGAGTCAATGACAGTATTGCCAACAATGGAACAGGTAATGGAGGAAGACATGAAAATGGATGGACTCCCAGGGCCTCAAGCCATCACATCCCCTATGTGACCATCTACATAATAGAGAACACTGACCTCCAAAACCTTCATACCTTTAGAGTATCAGAGAACAAGATATGTGCCGCACCAGTGAGGAATATAAAAGAAAGATTAGGGAGGATGATGACTGACTAGAGACATCGGTTGCCAGATCATCAAAGAAAGCAGGAAGTTTTAGATGAAAAAATATATATAAATCAGGTATAATTCCGAGGAAAAAGTGCCAGAACCTACCAGAGATTCCACGGGAAGATGTTGTGGAGCAGAACGAGGCAGAGCAAGATATCATCAGAGATCAACCTTCGAGAGGCTTGAAGCGCAGTGGAAAGGGTAGGTGGGGGTTTTGTTCTCCTTCCCTCACACCTGTGGAAGTCACCAGGCTCCCAAGCTGCTGGAGCGCTTTTCTACCCTCATGAGCTCAACAGCTGCTGCCGCCAGTGAACTGGGAGCTTCTTCAGGACAAAGCACCAGGCTGCCAGACCACTCAGGGTCTCTTCTCATCACCACAGACCCGAGCCAAGACAGCAGGCACCATACTGCTTCTTTACCCATTGCGTGCCTTTGTCCTCCCCCAGGGAGCTTCAGCCCCTCAGTTTTGTATCACTCATTCCTACACAAACATGTCCCAACTCCAGCCCAGACTGTGGTAGCAGCAGGGGCTGGTGGGTTCCAGGGGATCTATGTGATCGCAGAGCTTGGACATTACTGGAGGGCTGCCTTCCAGAGAGAGGGACAGAGATGACAAGTGTGCCCACTCTCCTCCATTCAGACTCTTTTCCTCCCTTGTCCCTCCCCTGCCCACTCTGCCAAGAGACACAGGTGCCCCAAGAGACAACTGAGCCAAGACTCATCCCCTCTGTTGGTGCGCCCACTACACCAAGGCTTGCACAGAGAGTGAGGCTCACACCTTTCCTCTTAAAGACCTGCAGCAGACCATAGGATGCTTGGACTGAGCTCCCTGCCCGCTGGCCCTCCTTGGTGCTGCTCACCTGGCTGTTCCAGCAGAACAGGGCATACTCCAAAGCAGAGGGATAGCAAACCTGCTTGAGCACTCCATGGGCAACTTGGGACCAGCACACTTCTCCCTGGCATGGTCAGTGATTGAACTTGGGGGACCTGGGGACAGGTCCACAGGCCAGATCCCATACCCCTAGGACTCAATCATATTGCTCAGGGGCATGGGGGGAGATCTGTGAACTAATTTCGGGAGGTGAGGGAGCACACATGGGCAGAACTGAGAAGAGAGTGCAGTGTGGTCCGAGCCACAGCACACTCACAGAGCACCCCTCTCGCCACAGGAAAGCTGTGCTCTTGGCCAGGGGCAGAATCACAGACAGAAAAGCTCCCAGCCTGCAGTGCCATTTGCGGGAGTAAGCTCAGCTAGTTTGAGCTCCTGCCTGAGGCCAGACACTGGAAGGAGACCTAGGGGCAGAGGAGGAGAGAGAAGAGCAAAACCAACTCCCAACAGCCAGACTGTAAATCCCCTCCCCCATGAGCAGAATTCCTGGCTTGGTGGGGCCACCTCAATCCCCTCCCTGATGGCTTTCCTCAGCAGCCTGACCCCTGCCGAGATGGCCCTTTTGCTAGCCTTCATGAAGCCTGAAGGCAGGCTCACCCAACTCAGACCCACCCAGCCTCACTCCTCCAACCACCTCTGCTGTGGTAGAGAATAAGGAGGCCCCTGGAAGCTCCAGGGCCCTCACCACCACCTGGGACACTTAAGTGTTTTTCCTGAGGGTCTAGAGCTGGTCACAGGTCCCAAAAAACAACACTGTAGCTGGCTTTTTCTGGCAAGCACCACCTACTGGCAAGGAGGACAACTTGTACAGCCACATTAACTGACTCAATCATATAGGGCATAGCTGATTCTTACGCACAACCAATGCCTGCTGTCTCAGAGATTAAACTAGGTGTCCCAATATAATTCACGCTGTTAAGAAGACCACAGGGCTAGGGAAAGAGAAAGATTTCAAAGACCTCCATTTTCTCTCATCAACAAGAGACAGAATCTGCCCACACACATAGTACACCACTGCTACAGCTTAAAAACAACTAGCAACTGAGAAAAACACCACACTAAGGCTATCTACAACCAAGGTATCCATCAAGAACTTAGACCCCCCCATCAAAGCACCCACAAGGAAAGCCAAAGGATCTTGCCCAACATATGCTACAGACACACCCTTAAGAGTGAGGAGGGGGAAAAAAAGTCCCATCTCAACAAAAGAAAATCCAAAAACAAGAAGCAACAGCTCCTTCAGATGAGACAGAATCAGTGCAAGAGCTCCGGAAGTATGAAAAATTACAGTGAAAGGACACTCCCAGAGGGGTACACCAGCTCTCTAGCAATGGATCCCAACCAAAATGAAAACACTGAAATGACAGATAAAGAATTCCAAATATAGATTATAAGGAAGCTCAATGAAATCCAAGAAAAAATGAAAAAACTCCAAGAAACTAGAAAAATAATTCAAGAAATGAATGAAAAATTTACTAAAGGAACAGAGATATTTTAAAAAACCAAATAGAACTTCTGGAAATAAAATTTTCATTTAAGGAAATACAAAAAACAGTAGAAAGCTTTAAGAATAGACTAGACCAGGCAGAAGAAAGAATTTCAGAGCTTAAAGACTACTCTTTCAAATTAACCCAGTCAGTCAAAAATAAAGAACAAAGAATCAAGAGGAATGAACAAAGCCTATGATAAATATAGGATTATGGAAAATGGCCAAATATAATAATCACAGGCATCCCCGAGGGTGAAGAATAAAAAGCACAAGGTCTAGAAGACCTATTTGAGAGAATAATTGAGGAAAACTTCCCCGGTCTTGCTAGAGAATTAGACATCCAGATAAAAGAAGCTCAAGGAACACCTGGGAGATTCATTACAAAGAGAGAATCACCAAGACATATAGTCATCAGATTGGCCAAAGTTAACATGAAGAAGGAACTCCTGTGAGTTGTGAGACAAAAACATTAAGTAACGTACAAAGGAAAACACATCAGGATAACTGCATACTTCTGAGCAGAGACCTTAGGAGCAAGAGGGATTGGGGTCCCATATTCAGCCTTCTTAAATAGAACAACTGGCAACCTAGAATTCTGTATGCTGCACGACTAAGTTTCATATATGAAGGAGAAATAAAGACCTTTCCAGACAGGCAAACACTGAGGGAATTTGTCACAACAAGACCTGCCCTGAAGGAAATACTCAGAACTACATTAAACATGGAGCAGCACAATAGATACCCACCAGTGTAAAATTATTGAAAAACTAAAGCGCACAGCTCATATAACACAACAGCACAAGAGAGAAAAAAAGGCTATAAGGTACTACTCAACATAATGAACAGAAGAGCAGCCCAAATACCAATTCTATCACTTAATGTTAACAGTTTGATTGCCCCACTCAAGAGACATAGGCTGGCTGAATGGATGAAAAAATACAACACAATTATTTGCTGTCTCCAAGAAACACATCTAACTCACAAGGACTCACACAGACTCAAGATGAAGGGATGGAAAAAAATATTCCATGCAAACGGAAATCAAAAGAGAGCAGGTGTACCCATTCTCATATCAGATAAAATTGACTTTAAATCAAAATGCTAAGGAAAGACAAAGATGGTCACTATATAATGGTGAAGGGAGAAATTCAACAAGAAGACATAACAATCATAAATATACACACACCTAACACAGGAGATCCCAGATTCATAAAGAAAATTCTACTACATCTAAGCAAAGATATAAAAAGCAGCATTGAAATTAGTGGAAACTTCAAAAACCCACTGACAGAGCTAGACAGATCATCGGAACATAAAATAAATAAAGAAACATTCGACTTAAACAGGACTCTAAAACAAATGGGCCTAACCAACATTACAGAACATTCTACCCCAAAACTACTGAATATACATTCTTCTCCTCAGCACATGGGACATTCTCCAAGATTGATCACATCTTAGGCCACAAAACAGGTCTCAAAACTTTCAAAAAAATTAAAATCATACAATGTATCTTCTCAGACCACAGTGGAATAACACTAAAAAACAATTCCAAGAGAAACACTCAAGTCTACACAAAGTCATGGAAATTAAACAACCTCCTGCTGAACGATTATTGGGTCAAGAATGAAATTAAGATGGAAATCAAAAGATTACTCAAACTGAATGACGAAGTAGACACAAGCAATCAAAATCTATGGAATTTAGCAAAAGCAGGCCTAAGGGGAAAATCATAGCCTTAAATGCCCACATCAAAAAGCAGAAAGATCACAAATTAACAACCTAATGACACATGTCAAGGAAATAGAAAAGGAAGAGCAAACCAAACCTAAACCCATCAGAAAAAAAGAAATAACTAAGGTCAGAGCAGAACTAAATGAAATTAAAAACAAAACAAAACAAAATACAGAAGATTAACGAAACAAAAAGCTGGTTCTTTGAAAAGATAAAACTGATAGACCTCTTGCTAGATTAACCAGTAATAGAAGAGCAAGGACCCAAATAAGCT
>NW_012150841.1:5100090-5103872 GCF_000956105.1 Propithecus coquereli
CATAACCAAGTGGGCTTCATCCCAGGGATGCGAGGATGGTTCAACATATGTAAATCCATAAATGTGATTCACCACATAAACAGAAGCAAAAACAAAGACCACATGATCATGTTAATAGACACAGAAAAAGCATTTGACAAAATTTAGCACACTTTTATGATAAGAACTCTTAAGAAAATAGGATAGATATAATATACTTGAAAATTATAAAAGCCATATATGACAAACCCACAGCCAGCATCATGCTGAATGGGGAAAGTTGAAAACATTGCCCCTAAGAACTGGAGCAAGACAAGGGCAGGAACTGTCACCACTTCTAGTCAACACAGTGCTGGAAGTCCTAGCCAGAGCAATCAGGCAAGAGAAAGAAATAAAGGGTATTCAAATTGGGAAAGAGGATGTCAAACTATTGCTTTTTGTTGATGATATGATCTTGTATCTAGAAAACCCCCAAAACTCCAAGAGACTCCTGGAATTGATAAATAAATTCAGCAAAGTCTCAGGTTACAAATCAATGTACACAAATCAGTAGCATTTCTATGCACAAATAACCGTCCAGTGGAAAGTCAAATCAAAGACTAAATACCATTCACAAAAGCTACAAAGAAGATAAAATACCTAGGAATATACTTAACCAAGGAGGTAAAAGATCTCTACAAGGAGAACTATAAAAGTCTGAGGAAAGAAATCACAGAGGACACAAACAAATTGAAAAACATATCATGCTCATGGATCAGCAGAATCAACATTGTTAAAATGTCCATACTATCCAAAGTGATTTACAGATTCAATGCAATTCCCATAAAAATATCAACGGCATATTTCACAGATCTAGAAAAAAACAATTCTATGCTTCATTTGGAACCAGAAAAGAGCCCGAATAGCCAAATCAATCTTAAGCAAAAGGAACAAATCTGGAGGCATCACATTACCAGACTTCAAAATATGCTACAAAACAACATGGTATTAGCACAAAAATAGACACATAGACCAATGGAACAGAACAGAAAACCCAGACATAAAACAATCCACATACAGTCAACTGATCTTTGACAAAGCAGATAACAAAATACACTGGGGGAAAGAATCCTTATTCAATAAATGGTGCTAGGACAACTGGATAGCTACATGCAGAAGAATGAAACAGGACCCATATCTCTTACTACTCACAAAAATTAATTCAAGATGGATAAAAGACATAAATGTAAGGCATAAAACCATAAGAACTCTAGAAGAAAATACTGGAAAAACTCTTCTAGATATCAGCCTAGGCAAAGAATTTTTAACTAAGGCCCCAAAGGCAATCACAGCAACAACAAAAATAAATAAATGGGACTTGATTAAATTAAAAAGCTTCTGCACAGCCAAGGAAATAATCAACGGAGCAAATAGACAACATACAGAATGGGAGAAAATGTTTGTAAGCTAATACATCCAATAAAGGGCTAATAACCAGAATCTACAAAGAACTCAAGCAAATCAGTAAGAAAAAAAATCAAACAACCCATTAAAAAGTGGGCAAAAGACATGAACAGAAGCTTTTCAAAAGAAGATACACACATGGCCAATAAACATATGGAAAAATGCTCGACATCACTAATGATCAGGGAAAAGCAAATTAAAACCACAATGAGATATCACCTTACCCCAGTTAAAATGGCTTTTATTAAAAAGTCCAAAAACAATAGATGCTGGCATAGTGGCAGAGAGAAAGGAACACTATCATTCTGGAGCAACATACTGAACATACGTTGTAATCTGAGCCATGTGAAGGCAAATAGTCTGTGATGCCATGGATTCAGTGAGATCTGAACAAAGCATTAGTATGTCCACGATTAAAACTAGGCTTCGCAGTCTGCACAATGGACCCCTTGATCATTATAATACAGGTTGAACATCCCTAATCTGAAAATCCAAAATCTGAAACTTTCTGAGTGCCAGCATGATGCCACCAGTGAAAAATTCCACACCCGACCTTATGTAATGGATCACAGTCAAGCACAGTCACAATCTTGTTTCATGCATAAAATTATTTAAAATATTATGTAAAATTACCTTCAGGCTATGTGTATAAGGTGTATATGAAACATAAAGGAAATGTGTGTTTAGACTTAGGTCTCGTCGCCAAGATATCTCATTATATATAAGCAAATATTCCAAAATCTGAAAAAGTCTGGAATCCAAAACACTTCTGGTCCTAAGCATTTTGTATAAGGGATGCTCAACCTGTATCTGGAAGCACAGGTGCAAAAACTACTCTGTATTGAGCTTGCAGTATGGCACAGTGAGGCATCAAGTACCACTGGATTTTATCACCAACTACACTGGGCTAATTAATACAGGTGGTATAGTCTCTTCAAGGACCTCTCTCACCATTAGCTCCTTGATCAGTGTGTGAACTTCCTTTCATCCCTACCCCCACCCCAACCCCCTACACACACAGAGCCCAGTATAACTACTCTGATCTACTGATATCTAATGATTGGACTGTGGAATCCTGGTAGGATCCCAGTTGCCCACTCAGCCCAGTACCACGGTAGTAGTGGTGGTATTTCCTCATTGGGAACATCCCTTACAATCAAGAGAAGAATTATACATACTTAATATAACTCTTCCCACAATACACTCTTCAGTATCATTTACAACACTCTGCATGCGTATTGGCCAAAAAGGACCCACCCATAAACTCATTTAAGTCCACTCTTTAGTCTGAGAGTTTTTTACTAAATATACTCTGTGAAAATCATGACAAGGACATCAGAGGTCACTATGCAACACAGTGGCATGTATCCCCATGTCCAAAATTGCATAAAAGATTGGCCAACCTGTGTACAATCAATTCCCCAACACAGTTTAATCAGTGTATAAAGTCTCCAGTTACAGTTATAGATGGAGGGTCCTCAACTTGTACCTTGGACCTCATTTTTTTCTAAGAAATAATGTTTAGGAAGAAAGTTAGTGTGGATGACATAAGATAAACAATCTTTGGAAGAGCAGCAAATTCAGCAAAGTTTTCTAGGTCTTCTTGGTCCACCCAAGTAATGAGGGTGACATATTGATAATGTCATAGCCAGATTGACTTGGAAAATGAAGTTGGTCATAGAAAACTGGGTGATCTCGACACCATGTCCTCCAATACAACCAGGAGGATCCCCTCATATGTCAGATGAGGAGCCAAGCACATACAGTGTCATTGGACATTTGCCCAGACCTATCTTCAATATCACTTCTTTCCCACTAACCGTAGGAACAGATCTCAGCACATTTCTACATGATCGACTTCCCCTTGTAACCAAACACTTTATCAATGAAGTCTTTTTTTGTTTATTTATTTCAGGATATTATGGGGGTACAAACATTTTGGTTACATTTTATGGCTTCGCCACACCCAAACCATGATTTGAGGCATGTCTTTTCCCCCCTACAACAATGAAGTCTGTTTCTGCCTCTAAGATACTATACCATACTTGCATAGCTGACATGCAGATTGTCACCTTAATTCTTCAAAAAGAGCATTGTGACCTTATCAGCCTCCAGGAAAAGGAAGATAAAAATCATGAGGAATAAATGAAACAAAAAGAAGTGAGGCAAAGCCCTATGTAGTATTTCCTCTTTTACCATAGGACAAATGTTTACACCAGTTTTGTAGGAGCAACTAGTGTTCTCTCAGAACATAGAATTCTTGGAGTATGAAAGATAGCAGTAGTTCTTTGACAGCAGCTTTAAAAAAAAGTTTTAAAAAGTTAAAAGTGATTTTATCATTGAGATGTCCATGAGCTATT
>NW_012150841.1:5104124-5113176 GCF_000956105.1 Propithecus coquereli
TGTTGCCCAGGCTGGTCTTAAACTCTTAGCCTCAAGCAATCCTCCCACCTCAGCCTTCCAAAGCGCTGAGGTCACAGGTGTGAGCCACCATGATCGGCCTAATTTTTTATATTTTCACTGCAAGTTCTCTCAGTTGCATTCAGACACATTTTTTTAGAAAACAGAACATGCATATTTTTATATAGGTATTAATACTAAAATATGAGCTTCCTACTCTCCTCAACTGGAAGCTCAGGAAAAATAAGAAAGAAGGCACAGCAGAAATAACTGGAACAGGTTGTACATACATTAGTCCATTCTGTGGTCCTCAACAAATGTACTTTTATCAATAACTATGTACCAACTGAACAGGTAACTTTTCTTAATAAATAAAAACAGAAACCACTCAGACTGTATTTTTCTCCCTCTTACTCTCCTGAAAGAAGAGAAGAATGATCATCAATGGCAAATAGCAGTTTCAGGGAAGCAACACCGAGAGCCAGTTTCACACTCAGGAGAAAACACAGTACCTCCTCATCGTGGTTTCTGGTGTTCTATATGTTCATAGAGCCTTCTCTAGTAATGAACCATAGAAATGATCCCTTAAAGTATAGCCTTTGAACAAGTGACTTCAATCCTATCTCTTGCTACCTAACTCTCCAAACATTTTTCAACAGGTAGCATTATCAAACCACACGGAATATATCTTATCCCCAATTGGCCCATACCTTGGAAGAGATTAGACAGTGGGAGAACCCATATGCACCCCCTTGCTCACCAAATAGACAAGGGATGTGCTACCAGATCTGGGGAGGCTGTACCTGCACCTCTCATAACCAGGCACCACTGCTCACCAACTATGGGGAATCCATTATCTCCCCTAACCAACCCTGACTGGGAATTCAAATTAGTAAAGCTTTATCTCATTCACTGACTCAGCCAGTGATCCCAGATGCCATACATCCCAGGTGCCTTATCCATCCTAACATGGAATAAGCAATTCCTTACTGAGAGGATCCTATTGTCCCATTCACCCACCACTTATGTGACAGCATACTCAAACAGATGCTAGGGAATCTATCTTATCTAGTAAGCTGGCCAGCATAGCCTCTTATCTAAAAAAAGACATCATAACTTTACTGGCCACATACCTGGTGCCAAATTTTGTCATTGTGAGCACAGAAATATGCAATTCCATGGAAAAGGCTCAACTTATTTACAACATAAACATACAAAAGCCCTTTTACATTATGACACATTAAACTTATAAACTAGGCATAGAAGGAACATACCTCAAAATAAAAAGGCCATATATGACAAACACACAGCTAACATCATATTGAATGGGGAAAAATTGAAAGTATTTCCTCTGAGAACTGGAACTAGACAAGCATACCCACTGGAACCACTTCTATTCAACATAGTACTGGAATTCCTAGCCAGAGCAATCAGGCAAGAAAAGAAATAAAAGTCTTCCAAATTGGAAAAGAGTAATTCAAGTTATCCTTGTTTGCTGATGATATGATCTTATATATGGAAAAACCTGAAGACTCCACCAAAACACTTTTAGATGTGATAAATGAATGCACTTGCCTCAAGATATAAAATCAATGTACAAAAGTAAGTAGCATTTCTATATACCAATAACAATCTAGCTGAAAAATAAATCAAGAAGGCAATCCCATTTATGATAGCTACCAAAAAAATAAAATACCTAGGAAAACATTTAACCAAGGAGCTGAAAGGTCTCTGTAACAAAAACTACAAAACACTGATGAAAGAAATTGTAGATGACACAAACAAATGGAAAATCATCCCATGCTCCTGGATCAGAAGAATTAATATTGTTGAAATCGTCATACTGTCTAAAGAAATCTACAGATTCAATGCAATCCCCATCAAAATACCAATGTTATTTTTCACAGAATTGTAAAAAACAATCCTAAGATTCATATAGAATTTAAAAAAATGAGCCCAAATAGGCCAGGCATGGTTGCTCACACCTGTAATCTTAGCACTCTGGGAGGCCGAACTGGGAGGATTGCTTGAGGTCAGGAGTTCAAGACCAGACTGAGCAAGAACAAGTTCAAGTAGAATCTCCTAGGGGTCACAAGGCAGGCAAAATCCTTTGGGAGTTGAAATCTGGCTTGCTAAAAATATGTAAAGTGCACAAGGAAATGCAACCACAATACCTACAATTAAGAGTGTAGATAGTAATGATGCTGTGAGTCAGCCATGTCCCTAAAACTCTGCACTGAACATGAAATATCTATTGAAAGTTGCATGTCCCTCATATAATAGCTATGGCAGAAACTCCAATGAGTAAAATAATAAATGCTCAGTAGAACCCTGTTCTAAAGTAAGATGTAGGCTATCTTGCAAATAATGGACCAAAAATGGTTCTGTTGGCATTATCCCATGGCCCAGCTCAGAGATATAAAATAGTTTCATTGAAAGGAATATAGAATTTTTAATGAGAGTTGTCAATGTGGTAGACTCGTTCTCTATCATCATGAGTCTGGGCTACCTTCTCCTACTCCTAAAAGACATAATTAAACAATTTATTTAAATGAGAGGTACCCTTCTGGGGAATTGCCACATTTAAACCCAAACTGACTTTCTAAACCATGTATTCCACTAGGAGCATTGGTCATCTGGTTCTATTTTTCAGTTTCTTCTTGAAGTATCCAGGCCGTCCTTCAATGGTATCTGCTACTGAGGTATAATACAGAGCATAAACAGTCCAGCAAATATCATATAGGTAGCTCAAAATTCTGGGTACAGCTTTGTATAAATCAAGTAGTGTTGTCGAATTGGATGCAATCAATGAATCCAAACATGAAACAAAGTCTAAGAGACCTGGCGGAAAACTTCTCCATCGTCTGTGAGAGTAAGTTTGGCAGTATCATACTCAGAAAAGGCATCTACTATAGCCATTACTAAGGGTACACTTAAAAGGAGGATATCTTGGCCGGGCATAGTGGCTCATGCCTGTAATCCTAGCATTCTGGGAGGCCGAGGCGGGAGGATCATTTGAATTCAGGAGTTCAAGACCAGCCTGAGCAAGAGCAAGACCCCGTCTCTACTAAAAATAGAAAGAAATTGGCTGGATAACTAAAAATATATAGAAAAAATTAGCCGGGCATGGTGGCGCATGCCTGTAGTCCCAGCTACTTGGGAGGCTGAGGCAGAAGGATCGCTTGAGCCCAGGAGTTTGAGGTTGCTGTGAGCTAGGCTGACACCACGGCACTCTAGCCCAGGCAACAGAGCGAGACTATGTCTCAAAAAAAAAAAAAAGGAGGATAGCATACCAGTGGAGTAATTCTGGCTATGGGACCTGGAGATCCCACTGTACTCGACTGTGCAGCTGGCAGTCTGCACACATTTCCAGGCTCCTTGGCCTCATGTGCTAAAGTTGCTAGGCCTTGTTTTTGAGCCACGTCCCAAACTGTGGATGGCACTAGTCCTAATCTGGGCAGACATGTCTTATGAGCTCGTTGATTCCACTAATTTTCCCCCAAAGAGTCCTTATCCATGGCCATTCACATAGCATAAAAACCAGGAGTGTGTCCCATTGGCATTCTGTTGATAATGCTTATCCCAAAAGAGTCTAAGAATTGATCATCTAGTCGTTGGCCATCAGCCACCAGTACACACTGCCAGGACATTGGCTGCTGCCCATGAGTCAGTAGAAATGTAAAAAGGAACATTTTCAGGCTTGTTTTCCATGGCAAGCACCACAGGCCAAAACTCCACTCATTGAGCAGAATTCCCTTTCCATGTATAATTGCAAACCATTTTCTTTGTGGTTGTACAGCAGCAATGACCACACAGCCCACTGGCCTTTCACTTAGTTGATAAGTCCATGAACCAGACCCAGGCATCCATAAAAACATGCAGTATTGAAGCTACCAAAAGAACTCAGTGGAAGTCCCAGTCCCTGCATCTGAAACAGCCACATTTGGGGAGTGACTGGACACATTTTCTGTAGATCTCAGATACCATTAACACCCAGATTGACTGTCACCTTGATATACTACTTCCACTTAAACATAGATGCTCACTGGGCAAAACCACTTTACAGAATTCTCGTTTGATCCATCCTTTAACAGGGAGATCAAAACATAAGAAACTCTACTCTTACTTTGTTACTCTCTTAATTGCCACTAACAAGCTAGTAACAGGCTCACCACTGGGGCATACATAATGGTGGTGTCAGGCAAACACAGCCAACAAAACCATGAATGGCAAAATTACCTTCCCATATTCATAGAGATTGTGCTGCCAATAATGGATGCTATATTAATGACTTAATTTCAGAAATATTTTTGAGAACCTCCTGTGGCATTAGCAGACTATAATCTATTGTTTCATTAATGTATGAACATAAATAAGTATTATGAAAAGAAAACAAAACCTCAAAGGGAATCAATTCTTTACTTGTGTGGCTGTTCCTCAATGTTTGACAGGGTTATTCTTCCCATGCTAATTACTCAGATATTAGACAATCCCTTTAAGGCAGATAGTATCCTGTTCTTGGTCTTTCCAATCAGAATAATATCACCTACATAAGGTACCAGGATACCTTGGTGAGGGCTCAATTTTCTCTAAATCTCAGTATATTCTCAGGTGAGAAATTGTGGAACATTTTTAAGTCTCATTAGGTTAAGTCCTAATTACATTAACAAGTAATATAATCCAACCCATGAAGGCAAACAGATTCTGATCATAAGTGGGATTTGAAAAAGCATTAGCATATCCACTAATGCACACAAGTCCATTCAGTGTACACAATGGACACCTAGATTTTTACAATATATGTAAATTTAGGGGCAAGGAAGATTGCTGCTATACTGAGTTTGCAGTAATCCACACTAAGGAATCAGGTACCACACAGGCTTTATTCATTGGCTAGCTAGGGCAATTTTAGGGTGATAGAGTCTCTTTAAACACATCTGCTTCCATTAGGTCCTTGATCAGTGTAGGGAATGCCTTTGACGCAGCCCCCAACCCAATATCCTACTCTGCTTTACTGACACCTCATGACTGAATGGGAGAAGATTCAAAGAGTCCCCTTTGTACATAATACCCACTACTACTGTCCTTTTTTTTTTTTTGAGGAGAAGGAAAAAGAAGTTTATTAAATTGCCAGCAAATGAGGAGGTTGGCAGACTCCCATCTTAAAGTATCAACATCCTGCTTCTGAGCAGAAGTACAGAGCTTTTAAAGGTTCTGATTCATCCCATCTTCAGCTAAGACAATCTCATGACCTCTGCTCAGACAATTCCCTTGAGCCATCTCCTATGGCACAAAGAACAAAGGGCACTCCCCTGCCCCTCCCAACCACTGGTCTGAGACAAGTATATAGGTTTTAGTTTTCAAAAAGGGTAAGGGGGTCTTGAAGAGACAGAAAACATTTTTACCCTTTTTCAGGCCATTTTCCCAGTTACATATTCCCCACTGTCAATTTGACGCTTCCATATCTGTGGGAGGAGGGGCGACGTAGTCATCAAGCTACTTCCTGCTGAATTGGGTCGATGTTTTACATGGAAGGTACAAATTATCAGGTGAAAAAGGGCATAAGCAGTAACTGCAACCATGAAGATTGACAAGGTGAAATGGACCATTGCCTTGCATACAATATCCGATCCAGGGCTGGGTTAGAAAAAAAACATGGGACCTCTGAGTGCAGAGCTATTAGTTGTATACTATAGGTGATCCAAGAGATTGGCTTCTGCAAATTCAGAAATTAGATACAGAAATACTTGTAGCAAACGAGGTTTAGGATAACACACCCAGCAGCAAGATAGATCAAAAGAAGAGATGATAGCCTAGGGAAATCCTCACTAAGGAGTTGTCCCTCTATACTACAGGCAGAACAAATAACCAAAGAAAGATTAGCAAAAATATCAACACTTTCATTTTTTCCTTTTTCTCAGATACTTTAGATCGCCTAAAGGATGGCCCCTCCACTGGGGACTATGCCTCTTACTTTGCTATGATGGACCCAAGGTTTTACTTCTGACAATTTTAACGAAGCGTGAGTTGTTAGAGGCACTTCATAATGTCCCTTTCTCTTTCTGCTTCCAACTGGGGTAGGGACCTGAAAAAGGCAAACTCATGCATAGCGGTTAGTACTTGACCCACTCATTTGACATACTGCTTTATTCTATTTTATTTTTTTACTCATGGTTATATTACCATACTTACCTCAGGGTGTTAGGAAGGGGCTCTCATAAACTATTTTTTAGCGGCTTAACTTAAGTCTGCTTCTAAAGAGCAACCCTTATCCAGAGAAGGGCAAGGAACAACACACTATCTTACTTTATATGGGTTTCCTGTATCAATTCCAGGATGTATGTAATTTCTATTCTAGCTATAGGGCTTTTCTTACTTGTTGGGTTGCCTCCACTACAAAGGAGGGTCCATTATCACTCTGTATGGAGGAAAAGAGCCTATGAGCATTTTGATGACCTGCGGGATCATTGAGTCAACTGTGTCCAGCTTTTTAGAGAAACGGTTCACCAGGTTCCCACTGGGGGTCCACTCAAAGAAGTTTATGGGTGACCACAGGACATTGCACAGTAGATCCAGGTATAGATGGCGGGAAGCAGAGATTCCCCTGATGGGCACTGTCATGGAATAGCCAAACACAGCGATACCTTGAACTATCGAGCTGTCTCTGTAGCTGTCTGTCCATGGCCTCCATGACCAGCATGTTATTTTCCATTTGCATGACCTCTTTCCCTGGACTATTGATGCCCATCATCCCGTCATCCCATCATCCTCTGAGGCCTGTTCCTGTACATGTGCAGGAACTCAGCTAAGGGCCTATCAGCTCCTGGTAGGAGCCCATCTCAGAGTGAGTTTCTCCAGAAGGATTCCAGTAACCTCAGATGCTCCTTTCTTTCCTTTGGGTAGGACAACCCTCTACCCAGGATGAAAAGACATCTACCAATACAAGCCTAAGCATCTAAGTGAAGTTGCCAATCATTGAAAGGGTGTACCTCCACATGTTGGGCTCCCTGTGTAGCTGGTCACCTTTCTGTCCTTGGACCGCCCCAACCACATAAACGGTTAGTTGCAAACGGGGTCCTCTCAAATGAGGTCCCACCAAATCTATCAAGGCATCACACTCCCAATGTGTGTCTTAACCTGCTGTTTGAAAATCTGTCCAATTGCAGGTTCCACAAGTCCCCTGCTAAGCTCCTATCAAACAGGGCAGGAGAGCCCTTTTAAAGCCCCTAACACAGTCCAGCAGCATTGCAAGGCCCCTCCAGTCCCAGGATCCTGCCACCGAGATGCAATTGAGTATCATTCATGGTCATGTGAACAATATCATTAGTGGCACACAGATCCTGCATGTATCCATACTCATTGCTATGCAGAATTTAAATTTTCTCTGTACATCCTGGGGTCCTGTCAGCCTATATGGCCTTACTCACTTTTGGTAGCTTTCTTCTGGCCAATGCTGTAATGATGTGCAGGTCTACTGAGGCCTTAACTTTAAAGTGAACTGCTCCACAATGGTCGTCTCCTTCAGGCTTCATCAGGCCCTGGTATTCATCCAGCAGGAGCTTAGCAGTGCCACCAAAGGTGAGTTTCTGTCACTCTTGGAACAGCTCCTGGTGCTCCTGCTGCTTGCCTAGGTCTGCCCCCTGGGCCCGCTGTAGGGAGTTTTCAGTCACCACTTGCTGACAGCTGCCTCACCACCACCTGGCTTGCAGAGTGCCATGTGCAGCTGGTGCCAGGGGCTGGGCCACAGCAGAAAGGTGGGGGGCAGCCCCCTCCTCTGGACTGCTTCTGCCCATGCAGCTTGGCACCAATTGAATCCCCACTGTCAATTTGCATCTGGGGCTTTGGTGGGGAGGCATGGAGCCCTGGGCCCCCTCATTCATAAAAGTCCACTAATCAGGTCCCCATTGTCAATTTGCACCCAGGGCTTCTATGGGGATATTTGGGTTGGACCTACTAGTGAGGAAGGGAGTCCCTGGGTCCCCTCCTTCATCATCTGAGTCCTAGACTTGAAGGAACCATTTGCTTTCCTGAGGGTTTCTTGTTACCTGGAGCCCTTTGCAATTTGGGGGCAGGGTTCTTTCCAATGTCCTTATTTTTTTCCAAAAAGCACACTGATTGTACCCCATCCTAGGGTGGCCTTTCCTTTTGACTGTCTCAAAGGATCTTTGGCTGGCGTAGCTAGCAGAACACAGTTTTTAGTTTACTTTAAAGGCCATATTAACCAGCTGTGAAGGACTCATGCTAATTGCCTTGCCCTGGCTATGGGTGCCCTCTGGCCAAATTAAGCTCCCTGCTGGGTAAGGAGAGACCATTCCTGACCCCGAGTCATAATTTAATGGGCACGAGATTGAAGAATTAGTTCAGGAGGCACCCTCTCCAGTCCTTCCCAAGGTGCCAAGATGGCAGTGGCAGTAGGCCTTCCTTCCCCCTTGCTGCATGCCACTCAGTGGTGGGCCACGTGCGCCGATCCTCCCTCCCATTGAGTCTGCTCCTGGGCTGTGGCCCCCTCCCAGCACCTCATCCAGTCTGGCTGCAGGGTTCTGGTGGCAGCAGGAGGATCTCATTTATCAAAAATCTTACAAACACAGATCATTTTGTATACTATAAACAATGAGTTTATCTCAAGCAGACAGCTTAAGACTCAACATTTTAACTCTATAGTGGCATGTCGACAATTTGAGCTCTGAATTTTCCATGATATAATTTTCCCTTTAGTAAATATTTGTGCACAAGAATTGGCCATCCTAGAAAACCTGGCATGCCTTTGAACCTCCCAATTTATACAAATACTTGCAAGTAGAGGCACCATAAAAACCAACTGGGGTACCCAAAGGGGGTCATTCACCTTATCTTTCCTTATTTTTAAAGGATTGGTTTCCCATTCTTCTTTAAAAGAAGCACCTGGGCTGTGGTCTAGGGTTTAGTGTAGTGGGTCAGAGCCTACTGATTGTCCCGACCCACGGGGTAGTCAACGTGGACCCTGGAAGAGGGAGTGGGAATTGGGAGAGGCAGGAGACACAAGAAATGGAGACAAGACAGGAGTCTGATCAAGTCT
>NW_012150841.1:5119247-5121061 GCF_000956105.1 Propithecus coquereli
ATGGCAAACTGTACTATCATAAAAGATGGTACCGTGAGAGCCAAGCTGACGTGGCCCGTTTCTTGGGGCCGAGGAATGAACACAGAGACAAAAAGACACAGACACACATAAAGACAGTACACGACTGCAGCCAATTTCTTGCTGTAGTGGTTTATTTTTAACACAGCCTGTTTGGCAACTGTCCCACCGCAATTTCTTTGTTCCCACACTGTCCCAACTCAACAAGTCCCTGTTCCTTGTTGTTTCATCTCTGGTGAGCTGATGTTTTCATCCTGAACTCTCTAGCCCTGTTTTCAAATAAGGGCGCCCTGGAGTTGCGTTCAAGCCCCAGGGATATTCTGAGAAAAACAACAAGAAACCGCTCCCAGACAAAGTGTCCTCTACATGTCCCCCTTTTTTATTTTGTTTTAAGGCACAGGACGCTGTGTTCGGACATGTTGCAGTACCACCATTATTTTATGATGTTGTTGTTTCTTATTCACTCTTCTTTGAGACCATCGCCTGTAGACTATGAAAAAAACAGACAACAACCAATAATATAATGCATAGGTTGCTAGTAACTGATATAAGCCATGTTTTAAGGTGTTTGAAAGGATTTAATTGGGCAAGACCATTAGCCAGGCCTTGAAAGATCTCCGCCTCATTCATCTGAGGGAGATTGTCATGGAACGCATCAGTTATTTCTCGTTCCAAATTTTGGAGATCAGAGGTTATATTGACACTGCCAGATAAGAGATTACGGAGTGAGTTCCAATGTCTGCTCGCATTACAAGGGATAGGAGTAACACAAAATCGGGAGGAATTCCAATCGCAGCGGAGAAATGACTGCGTTGTTAAAATATTTTAAATCTGGCTGTCTCACAGAACAGATACTATAACAATGATTAGAAAAAATTCCACTGAATCCATCTGCAATTCTGCTTTTTCCAGAGGAGTCTGAATAACAAGAAGGGTGTAAAGTCTTCCTTTTTCTCCCCCTTTTTTTTTTTGAATACTCATTCATATCTTTTCAATTTGGTATTATTCTTACCATTGGAGTGAGGCAAAATGAATTGAATTACATGTAAGTTTCCACGGATGGTTTAAAAAAATGTCCGTCCCTTGGGACCCGCTCGGCCCGCCCCAGTGTAGCTCCGAGAAGGCGGCAGCCAAGGCGCCGGAGCACCGGCAGAGCAGACGCGCGACCCAGCCAGCGACGTGCAGCAGCAGGCGGCAATGAGACAGGATAAGCCACGGGCGCTGTCAGGGCTGTGGGGCTAGTGATAAGAGAGGATAAACGCTTCTTTAATAAGGCAATAAGTTCTGCTATTTCAGTATTGGGAGATAAAGAGTTAACCTTTTCCTGACTATTCACGAGAGGAGTCACCTCCGGGATCTCCTCAGGGGGAGGGGGATCCAGTTCCTCCCCATTCTGCGACTCAGCTTTCTCCGAGTCAGTTTCCAAGAGCTGTAGCGCTTGTGTTATGGCACCACAAACAGTCCAAATTTTTAAATTAACCGTGTCGCCTCATTGGTGGGCTACACGAAAAGCTTTAACAACTTGTTGCCAGCTGTGCAAATTTAACTGAACTTGGGACCGAAACTGAAACCAACTGCAGTGCTGCTGCACTAAGTCAAACAACTGCTTTAAAGTAATATCTTTAACTTCCACTCCCACTGAATGTAAAAGTGCCTGGACTAACTTTCGATATTCTCGTTCCGCAGCTGAAGGGGAATTCCCCATAATGCCGGAGGTCCTCTGTTGGTTGCCACTTACCTTATGCCAAAGAGGTCCCACTCCGGTTCCTCAGTCCCGAGTGACGCAGACCCTGTTC
>NW_012150841.1:5121111-5123505 GCF_000956105.1 Propithecus coquereli
TTTTTTCACACTCCATACAAAAACTCACAAACATAAACAATATAGGGAATTTCTAACACAAGCAATCTAAAATGACGTGGCCTATCAATCAAATGGGAATTTTCATTTAACAGCCACTTCTCCTCACACTCCATCACATACATTGGTTTACAATAACACCATTCTCTTTACTATAAGTGTACCTACCATTCAGCCGAAGTCTTTTCCCAAGGGGCTTTGAGAAGGAGCTTCCTTTTGTTGCAACAAAACTCACAAATAACAAATAGACAATACAGGGATCCTCAACACAAAAATGCCAGGGCCTATCAAACAAATGGGAATCCAAAGGGGACAAACGCCACCCCAAATAGTATGGATGGCCTAATCCCTCCAATTCCCTTAATCTTCAACAAATGCCCTGCAGGGCTGGAAGTTTCAAACCCCTCCCCAAATGGGTGGCCTAATCCCCCCTTGCCCTGGGAACCCCTCCCCAAATGGTAGCCTAATCCCCTCATTCCCTGGGAACTGCAAATGAGCTCCAAATTCAAACCAGATTCCCTAGTTCCACTCAACCTCCACCCCAACCTCCACCCCCAACATCCACCCCTCACCAAAAGGCAGCTCAAAGCAAACAAAACCAACAGGAGGGTCTGAAAACCCCCCAAATGGGTAGAATTATGGTATTGGGATGCATCCCAGGGAACTCAACAAAGAAATGGTCAAAGCTATCCAGACATTTCCAAATCCATTTCCTTCCCCTCAACTCAGTTCAGGTTGCCAGGAGACACATCTACTTCAAGGAGACAGAGACGGGAGTTCCCCAGAGCTAAAACAGGATCCAGCAGCTTCTAGGGCCATCCCTTTCTCTCTCACCTCGAAAAGAAGTTGCTCCTACCCATGAAGACCCAGGGCTGCTTCCTGCCTCTTCCAGCAGTTGCGGGGTGCCATTCCACAGGGGCACCGATGGGCCCTCCCAGGGACACCAAATTCTGTTACCGAAAGTTTGGCATTTGTCCCCAAGGCTGCATCAGAAGAATGAGGACAAGCAGTTTGAGGAGAAGGAAAGAGAAGTTTATTAATTTGCCAGCAAATGAGGAGGTTGTCAGATTCCCATCTTAAAGTACCAATGTCCTCCCACTACTACTATTCTAATGATGGCATTTCTCAATTGTGAACATCTTTTACAATAAAGAGAAGATTTACATATAGTTAAAACAACTCCTCCAATAATTCACTCAGCAGGATCAGGCCAAACGATATGTATGGCTGTGTATTGGGGGCTGGCTGGGGAGTGAAGTGCATTTTTACTTCCAGAATAAGTATGTTTTTTGCTCTCCATGTGGACACATGGACTCTGAGAAAGAGTGCAGAAAACATTTTCTCCACCTTAAAGAGGGAGGAATAGAGATTACTTTCCCTTGCTTCAAGCAAATGAAAAAGGTATTCAAAGAGCTAGTCTTAAGCACCAAGAGACTGTGAAACACAAAGCCTATCATCTGGCTCACACAATGAAGTAAAGAACTGTGGCTAAAGCTGCTCAAGTCAAAAGATAAAATAAGAGGGCAGGCATTAGAGTAAACTAAACTTTAACCACATTATGAAGAAAGGACTTTGTTTTCCAAAGTCTACATGATAGTGCTACCATGCCAAGTGGGCTGAGATCGTATTAAGATTAAAACTTAAGAGAGGAGCTTGGCGGAGACGGGGAAGGGGTCGCCGCCGTGGCTCCTGCTCCTCGAGTTGGGGGCCCTCTCAGGCACTGCTACGGGGACATCATGGCCCCAGAGCGCGTAGCCGCGGTCTTCCAGAGACACGCTCAGCTGCGGCCAGAGGCAACATGAGTTCGGTGGGGCTGTTGACTCCAACTCCGGCCCTGGCTGGGGCGCCGCCAGCCCCGGAGTATTACCCCGAGGAGGACAAAGAGTTGGAGAGTGCCGAGGACAATGAGCACAGCTGTCAGGGCCGAGAGTCGGACGAAGATACTGAGGATGCTAGTGAAACTGACCTGGCAAACCATGATGAAGAAGACTATGTAGAAATGAAGGAACAGATGTATCAGAACAAACCGGCTTCTCTCAAGAGGCAGTTGCGACAACTACAGGAAGGTACATTACAGGAATATCAGAAGAGAACGAAAAAACTAGATCAGCAGTACAAAGAGAGGATACGAAATGCGGAACTCTTCCTCCAGCTTGAAACGGAACAAGTGGAAAGAAATTACATGAAAGAAAAGAAAGCAGCAGTGAAAGAATTTGAAGACAAGAAAGTTGAGCTGAAAGAGAACCTGATTGCTGAGCTGGAAGAAAAGAAGAAAATGATTGAAAATGAAAAGCTAACATTGGAACTGACTGGAGATTCTATGGAAGTGAAGCCTATCATGACCAGAAAGTTTTGGAGGTGGCCAAACGATCCTGT
>NW_012150841.1:5127080-5129727 GCF_000956105.1 Propithecus coquereli
CAGGAATAGATGCTTCCCTCACAGAACATAGAAGGAACCAACCCTGCCAACACCTTGATTTCCAACTTCTAGCCTCTGAAATTGTGAGAAAATACATTTCTTTATATTAAGCCATCCAGTTTCTGGTCCTTTGTTAAAGTGCCATTAGCAAATTAATACAGACTCTAAGAGCCAATAAAAAATGCCAAATATGGCCATATTCTAAAGTGAGGTGCTAGGCCATCTTGCAAATTAATGGACCCAAATGAATTCTGCAGGCATTAGCCCTTCAAATGCCAAAGAGATATAAGAGAGATGATATGGGAGGAGAAAAGAATTTTGAGAAACAGTTGCCAATGTGGTAGGCATTTTCTTCCCTATTCTGAATCTGGATCTGCTGTTCCAGATCCAACATCATTGATTTAAATGAGTGGTACCTACTGGGAGAATGCCACATTTAGATCCCAAGCTAACTTTCTTAAGTATGTCCTCCACTGGGAGTTGAGCATCAGTGTCCACTTCTAAGTTTTTTTTTAAGAATCTAAGCCCTGATACCTGCAGATAACACAGTGAATGAATGGTCCATTTAATGTCTCATGAAGTAGACCACTGCTAGGTACTTTTCATTAGAAAGGTGGTCTCTGATGTCAGATCGTATATGTTAAGTGAAGTTATTATAAATATAAAAAACATAGTGCAGCTAGAACTCTCTACATAAAATTCCTCCAACCCCTATGCAGACAAGGTTGGCAGTGACATATTAAGAAAACATATCTACTGCAGTTCATACCAAGTGGTAACCTTGAAAGCAGGATATCAGGACAACTGCATGGGACTCAGAAATCCCACCATGATTCAACTGTGCAGCTGACACTATGGGCACATCTGCCAAGCTTCCTTGGTGTCATGTGCTGGAATCATAAGATCTTGTTTTGGGGTCAGGTTCTGAAATTTAGATGGATTGCCATGCCTTATTGCACAGTATATCCATGTAGTCATGGTCCTAACCTGCAAAGGACATGTATGATCATACTGTTGATTCCATTGAATCTCATTCTCAAAAGGATCCATGTGCTCATGTGCACATAATGAAGGCATGAACAGGAAATGTGAGTCTCCTGCAATCAGTGGATAATGTTTCCTACCACTGAAGCTAGAACTTGACCATCTACTTGTCCTGCTACCAGGTACCTGCTGGGAGTTCGCGACTCTTCCAACAAATCAGGTCCCAGGCAGGAACGTCGCAAGAGATTGAAAATAAAGGAGACCGAGACAAAGTATAGATTAAAGTGATGGGGAAGTCAGGGGTCCTCCAGCATTCCCATGAGCCAGAAGGGCATGAGTGGAGTCCCGCATCAGTATTTATTCTTTCAGCAAACAGTTGTTATCAGTCACCGATTTACATGTATATATCATGAGTTTAAGTTTCAAGATCTCCCAAAGTAACAATAAACTAGCTAAGTATACACAAGTTAAAGATAAAATCGTGAGTAGGCAGTAAAGTGTATAACCCAAACAGGAACAAAGAGACCACGTACTTCTTTCTACTTTATCTAGTTCCTCATTTACTGAGACATGAACTCAGGAGACAGATAGGAACATTGTCTCAGGCTTAGAATAGCAAACTGCTCTTATCTGCTGGGCTGACATCCTTTGATCATCCTCACCACCTTCGTATTACAAGCCTGGCTTGGCAGACATCCAGGCTGTGGCTCTCAGGTTTCAAGGCGGGGTCCATTTGCAGACATCCCTGATTGGTGGAATGCCCCCCTCAAGGTCAAGCAGCTTTTGCTCAGTGAACTGACATGTCCACAGGTTGCTCTTTGGCAAAGTCCTGTCCCACTCCCAGGGTTCTCATGTCTTGACCCTAACTCTCAACAGGTACCCAGCTACACTGTCAGCCAATGGGGACCTGCCAGGATTCAGTCAAAATGTAGCAAAGTGAATTTGGGGGGCCATTTTAAAGAACAAGCAGCACAGCCTATTATCTTCACCTATTAAACACAAATCCCATTCTGTGCACAGGGGTAAGCAGTTTTCTTTGGGGTTGTACATCTACCAAAACCCACCACAAGCAATCAACCTTTAACTTAGTGGATGTGTCCATGTACAACACCCAGACACGCTCATAAACTTGAGTGACAGAAGTCAACAGAAAACAGGGTGCTGGCGCTGTACTTGCTACTCAATCAACTGCATCCAGAGGGTAACTGGACACTTTTTTCTGTACCTATTAATACCTGGTTAACTTCTCTGGTTATAACACTTTCAATTAAAAATAGATGTTTCTTGGGCAATAACCACTTTGTTGGTTTCCTGATTTAGGATCCATCCCATGATAGGAAAGTCAGGGCATAGCAATACCTGCTCATGTTGTGTTACTCTCTTTATATCTACCAGAACACACTAACAGACACAAATAGTCTCTCAAATGGAGTATACTGGGTGAGGATGTCAGGCAGGTGCCACCAATAATTACCAAAAGAGTCACTGCCTAGTGGCCCAACCCTTTTCCACAGGTTCAAGTACATATAAAAGTGTTAGTCACTGCTACTTTCCCTCAAAATAGAATGCAAAAGAGATTTCCTTGAATTAAAAAGTGGGGTGTACAGCTCCTTGGAGAGTTTCTGAAGCAAGTTGTTGGTCCAAATGGCTGCCTTCAAGTAAT
>NW_012150841.1:5133572-5134872 GCF_000956105.1 Propithecus coquereli
GAAGCAGGAAAATCAAAATCAGACGATTCAGAGGAAGGCCTTGAAGATGCTGTGGAAAGTTCTGATGAAGCTTTACAGAAAAAAATAAAGTCGGGCTCTCCCAGCCCTCAAAGAGTACAAAGACCTCACTTAAAGACACAGGGCCTCACTGTGTTGCCCAGGCTGGCCTTCTTGAATTCCTGGGCTCAGGCAATCCTCCCACCTCGGCATCCTGAGTAGCTGGGACTACAGGCCACTGTGTCCAGCTTAACCTTACTATTTTTCATGGCTCTTATTCCAACTCAGGCTCTTTTCATAAGTTGAGCTAGTCCTCCTCGATTTGTGACAGTAGAGGAACTTCTAGAGACAGCGAAAGGAGTCACTAACATGGCTCTAGCCCATGAAATTGTAGTAAATGGAGACTTTCAGATTAAACCAGTTGAATTACCAGAAGACAGCTTGCAAAAGAGAGTAAAGGAGATTGTACATAAAGGTATTTGGGATTGCTTGAGCGTCCAGCTAAGTGAAGACCCCCCAACATATGACCATGCTATCAAATTTTTAGGAGAAATCAAAGAGACTCTCTTATCTTTCTTGCTGCCTGGTCACACTAGACTGAGAAACCAGATAATAGAAGTCTTGGATCTGAGAGTTTCTGAAGCAAGTTGTTGGTCCAAATGGCTGCCTTCAAGTAATCTTACAAATGAGCTGAGCAGTATCTCTACAGAAGTTATGAGTTTCCTCCAATACTGATCAAGCTGTGCCAAGTTTGGTATTCTGAAGACATTTTGGCCATCAGTTTCTCTTGAAGTGGCTCAGGGATTGTTAGTTGGACATCAGTCAACAAAGTTCACCAGAGCTATTCATAGGTAGCTGGCTGCTGGTTCTTCTCATTTTATAAATAGACAATAAACTGCCCTTAGTCCTTCTAATCATAATGATGCTATCATATGACAGTAACAGGACTTCTCTGATGAGAATTCAGTCTTCTGCAGGTCTCAGTCAATCAACCAGTGAGAAATCATGGCAAGGCTTTATCACCTTGCTGCAGAACGGAGACAGTATTTTTTGCATACTGAGCCCCATAAGAGTGAACAGGCTCTGATCAGATGATTGCAGTGGGATCCCAAGAAAGCTTTGATCCTTCACTGCATACCAGGATGCAGTCTGTGGAGTGGTCTCCGTGACCATTATAATAACTGGAACTGGAGGACTACTGCCACATGGAGCTTACATTAGCACATAGCAAGGCATCAAGTATCCACGGATTTTATCACCAGTCACATAGGACTACTTTCAGGTGGCACAGTATCCTGAAATA
>NW_012150841.1:5139142-5140743 GCF_000956105.1 Propithecus coquereli
TGATTTCAGTAGACCACATTTCTTGCTTATGACTGCATCTCTTTCATTGACTTATCAACCAAGTTAAAGGACAATGGGCATGTGGCCTAGTAACACAACAGTTCTGTTACCAGTCTGTCAAATGGATACAAGCAAGAGGGGTGTCAGGGAAGCACCATGAATAAAAACTACCATAAGGATTCTAGGGGAAAATGGCAGATTAGGGGTGACCTCTTGGCTCTCTGCTCCCAGAGTGGGAGGTGAAGAACATGGATACCCACACGCGAGTGAGGCGCTCTCCCACAGGATCAGCTTTGTGAATTTACAGAGAAGCAGCGACGGACAAGCAGTGCTGCAGAAAACATAAGGTGAACTGGAGAAGCGTCCGCAAATACCGGAGAGTGCGGGACAAAGGGGGAGTGCAGCGCGGGACGGCCGCGCCCGGCTGCGGGCTCGCCCAGGCAGTGAGATCTGACTCACAGGAAGACAACTCTTCCTTCACCAATCCCCACTCCCACGCAGGCAGGGAAGTGCCAGAAGTCAATGCGAAGTGGTAGCACAGACCGACAAGCGGTGGGGAGCCAAAACAGGAGTGGGGTCCATTTTGAACACACCGGAGCATGGCGCTGGGTCAACATCGGAGGGGAGGGACTGACCTGAGCAGGTGCTTCCCGGATCAGACGCTGCCCAAGCCCACAGGGGAGAGTTTGGAGGCAGCTTCTTGCCACAGGAGACCACCAGGACTAGATCGGGGGAGGGGAACTCCATAAAAGAGGTTCTACCCATGGAAATCGCTGAAAGTTCGGCGGGCGCTGGGAGGGACACAGCACAGAGTCCTCCCGCGGATCGGTCCAGAGTCACCGTGTGTAGGGCGGGCAGCGGCCTCGGTGGACGGCTCTGGGAGGCAGCTCTGGGAGTCGGCAACGGCGGACCCCGGCTCCGGATGCCCTCCCGGTGCAGTCGGCTCCAGCGCTGACTAGCAGTGGGTGGGCAGCTGCCATTGGGGAGCCCAAAGCCTGCGACCCCCCCCACCACCCCCCACCCCCGGGGCTTGTTGCCCAGGCAACAGCCTGAGTCATAGCCGCTGCCTCCGCGGCAGAGCTGGTCACGCCCTGCGAGGAGGAGAGAGGAGGAGAGTAGTGCGCGCAGCCACTTTTTCTCCCGAATCTGAGGACAGTCTGTCCCAGCCGCGGACTCAAGCCCCGCCTCCAAAAGGGCGGAAAAGGGAGAAAGACCGATATTTCTGCCGAATTTCCAGGCGGTCTGCAGCGGCCCTGTTCCATTCAGTCGCCGGCGCTGTCCGCAAAGGTGACGGGGAACTGAGGGGGAACTGAGGGAGACCGCTTGTAGAACTGTGATCGGGACACATAACTACCCCCTCTGCCAGGAGACTCGACCCCCTCCCCAAGGCACCGCGCTAAAGGGCCTGCCTCCACCATTAGGCGGAGTAAAGGGGCCGCTTTTTTCTTTTTTTTTTTCTTTTTTTTAATTTTTTGTAGAGCTGTGATCCAAGACGACATAACCACACCCTCCGCCGGGCAACTCAACCCCCTCCCCCACGCATCGCGCCAAAGGGCCTGCCTCTGCCTCCAGACGGAGTAAAGGGGTCGTTTCTTTTGTTT
>NW_012150841.1:5142461-5144257 GCF_000956105.1 Propithecus coquereli
CTTTAAGGGAACACAGACCTGTGTCTTGGGACAGACAACTGTTTGGAATGTGTAAATCAAAGGAAAAAACACCCACCATGGCTACAATTAAGGCTGCAATGAGTGAAAATGCTTTCAATCAGACACATCCATAAAAGTGTGTATTGAACAGGACATTGAAAGCAACACAGCCCTTCAAGGCTATTTGAGGGATAGAGCCCAAGATGGCAGATGAGAAAAGCCACCAGCCAGAGTGTCTCTGCAAAAAGGACACATTTTAGAAGAAAGTGAAAAAAATAAACTAGCAGAAAAACATAGATCGGATGAGGGTCAGAAGGAAGGGTCCCTGAAACTACAGGAGACTTCACGGGAAGACGCTGCGAAGTAGCACTGGAAGGAGAAAAGCATTGGCAGGGTCTAACCCCGAGAGGCTTGGAGACCAGTAACAAGGGTAGGTGGAACAGATAACTTTCCCCTCCCTTGCATCTCAGACTGCTGGTGGGCTCCTGAGCGGTTGGAGAGACCTGTCAGCACCAGCCCAGAGACGGCTGCCACCAGTGAGCAGCGAGCCTCTTGTGGACAGGGCAACAGGCTCCCAGCTCCCTCGGGGTACCTCCCGGCACGCAGACCCAAGCCCATCAGCAGGTGCCATATTGCTCCACTCTCTCTTTCCCCTTCCCTACCCGTGGGTGCCCAAAGAATCAATTTAGCCATCACACAGAGGCATCTCCAAGGAAATGAACCTTTTCTTTTGGGGCCCTACAGCAGACTGAGGGGTATTCAGACTGAGAGCTCCCTATCTGCCAGCCCTCCCAGGTGCTGCTTGCCTGGTGACTCCAGGAGAGCGGGGCAAATCCCGAGGTGGAGTGACATCGATCCAGCTTGGCAACCCCGTGGGTGACTCGAGACCAGCACTCCTCCCCCAGGAAAGGTCAAGGATTGATCTCCAGGGCCCAGAGGACAGGCCTGCAGACCAGACTCCATACAGCCAGGTCTCGATCGCATTGCCCCAGGGCACAGAAGGGGTATTTGTGAACGAGCCTACTAAGGAGTGTGCGCCTTCAGGAGAAAATCAGCGTGCTTGAGGGGCAACCCTCCTCCCAAAAGAGGGCCGTGCACCCAGCTCAGGCTGTGATCCTGGACAGAGAAACTCCTGACCCATGTCACAGCCAGGGGAGATCCATTGGCCTGAGGTCTTGCCTGCTGGCAGAGGCCTGGGAGAAACCACGGAACAGGGGAGCCTGGTAAGGAGTGAGGCCTGATCCAGAGTACAGGTCTCAGACAGACCCACCACCACATGCAGACTTTTCAGCTGAGTGGGGCCATTTCAGCCCCTCCCTGGCAGCTTTGCACAGAAGCAGAGAACAGACCTTTGACCCCTGCTAACAGCATTTTTGGAGCTTGAGGGCAGGCTTATCCAACCTAGCTCCACCCAGACTCACTCCCACACCTGCCCCCACTGAGGTGGAGAATAAGAACACATATGGAAGTTCCAGGGTCCCACCCACTACCCGAGGCACAAGAGGGCCTCTCCAGAGGAACAAGAGCTGGTTACAGGACCCGAAAACAACACTGCAGCTTGCTCCTCCCAGCAAGTGCTACCTACTGACAGGGAGGTCAAGCTGCACACCCTTTTACTGCATCTACTGACTCATCATAAAGGATGTGGTCGAATCTCACCCACAAACACCACCTGCTGGCTCAGAGACTAAACAGGGCATGTCATTATCCAAACGAAAATCTAAAGACAAGAAGGAACAACTGATCCAGATGAGAAGGAACCAACGAAAGAACTCTGGAAGTATGAAGAATCAAAC
>NW_012150841.1:5161379-5171665 GCF_000956105.1 Propithecus coquereli
ATTTGAGGGCTTGTACTCCAGGGCAAGCACCACGGCCCAGAACAGCACTCAGTGAGCAGAATTCCATTTACAGGCACATTGTTGTAGAGGACACTTTGTCTGGGAACGGTTCCTTGTTGTTTCTCTCAAGAACATGCCTGTGGCCTTGCAAACAAGCCAGGGTGCCCTAACCCTGCAAACAGGTGGGGCTAGAGAGTTTAGATGCAAACATCTGCTCGCCGTAGACGAAACAACGAACAGGGACATGTTGAGTCGGGACAGTGTGGGAACAAAGAAATTGCGGTGGGACAGTTGCCAAACAGGCTGCAGTCTTGTACCGTTTTTGTGTGTGTCTGTGTCTCTTTGTCTCTGTGTTCATTCCTCGGCCCCTAGAAACAGGCCACGTCACATTGTAAACACGTTCTGTGGAGTTACACAGCTGCACTAGGCCACATATCCATTGTCCTTTAACTTGGTTGATAAGTCAATGAAAGAGATGCAGGCATAACCAAGTAACATGGTCTACTGAAATCAACAAGAAGCCTTAGTAAATGTCCCCATCTCTGCATCTATAACAGATAAATCTGAAGAGAGACAGGACACATTTCCTGTAGCCTGAGACACCAATAATGCCCAATGTGTTCTTTCCTTGATATAGCACTTCCACTTAACCAAGGATGCTAATAGGCAAGAACTAATTTATGGGATTTTTGTTTGAAAGGGATTCCAGGATGGAAAAACCTCTACCATTGGCTTGATACTCTATCAATATACACCAGCACCAAACACAAGCCACTAACAGTCTCTGATACGAGGTATAGGCAGGGGCTGTGTCAGAGAAGGACCATGAACAAAAGCTACCCTGAGAAAACAGTGGTACACGGGCATTACCAGGCGTTCCCTCTTGAAGGGACCACAGGGCTATGCCTTAGGACAGAGGACTGCTTTAAATGTGTAAATGAATAAACAAACATATCCATGGTGTCTACAATTAAGGCTGTAGTAAGTGAAGGTCCTTTGAATCAGATACCTTCCGTGAAAAAGTTGTATTGAACAGGACGTTGAAAGCAACACAGCCCCTCGGGGCATTCATGGGCTTGTTCTCCAGGGCAAACACCCCAGCCCAGAGCAACACTGATTGAGCATAATTCCCTTTCCATGCACAATGTAAACAGTTTCAGAGTTATACAGCTGTACTGGATCATACACCCCATTGGACTTGAACTTGGTTGATAAGTCAATGAAGCACATCCAGGCATACACAGGAAACTTGGTGTACTAGAGCCAGTAAGAAGCCCAAGTAAATGTCCCAATGCCTGCACCTAAGACAGCCATGCATAAAGAGAGACTGGAGATATTTTCTGGAGCCCTGAGACAGCATTAATGCCCCATTTATGATTTCCTTGGTGTAACACTTCCACTTGAAAGAGGACACTCATAGACAAGACCTAATTTATGGGATTTTTATCTGACCCTTCATTCAAAGGGATACCATAATGTAACAACTCCTCCCTTTGGTTTGCTACTCTATGGATATTCTCCAGCACTGGAACAAGCCAGTAATAGTCCTTCATATGGGGTACAGGCCGTGGTGGTATCAGAAAAGCACAGTGGACAAAAATTTCCCTGAGGAAACACTGCTACACAGGCAGTCCTTCTTGAAGGGACCATAGAGCTCTGTGTTAGGAAAGAGGACTGTTTGAAATGTTTAAATGAATAAACAAACTGCCTCAAGTGCCTACATTTAAGGCTGTAGTTAGTGAAGATGCATTGAATCAGACACATCTGAAAAAGTTTGTATTGAACAGGATGTTGAAAGCAACATGGCCCCTCAATAGCACTTGAGTGCTTGTTCCCCAGGGCAAGCACTTCAGCCCAGAACAACACTCATTGACCAGAATTCCCTTTCCATGCCACTGTAAGCACGTTTTTTGGAGTTACACAGCTGCACTAACCCATATACCCCATTGGCCTTTCACTTAGTGAGTGATAAGTACATGAACCAAATCCAGACATACACAAGAAACTTGGTATACTAAAGCAAAAAATAAGCCTGAGTAAATGCCCCAATCCTTGCATCTAAGATAGCCATATCTGAAGAGAGACTAGACACATATTCTGTAGCTCTAGAGAGACACTGATAATGCCCTGCTTATTCTTTCCTTTTTATACCACTTACACGAGGATGCTCATGCACAGTAACTAATTCATGGGATTTCCATTTGACCCTTTATTAAAGGGATGCCAGGATATAACAACCCCCTACTTTTGGTTTTTTACTCTATCAATATCCACCAGCACCAGTAACATACTAGTAATAGTCTCTAAAATGGGGCATAGCCAGGAGGAGTGTCAGTGAAGCACCATGAACAAAACCACAAGCCAGTATTGGATATTACATTAATGACTTGATTTCAGTGGCATGAAAATGCTATAATCTTTTGTTTTGTTTATGTATAAACCTAAACATGTACTGTAGATGGAAAACAACACCTCAGTGTCATTTCTTTCTTTGGATGGTTGTTCCTTAATATTTGACAGGGATAATCTTTTACAGCCTATTACTAATAACTGGACCCTCTCTCTAAGGAAGACAGTCTGCTGTCCTTGACCTTTACAATCAGAACAATGTCATCTATGTAATGGTACCAGAATACCTCTGGTGCAGTTTTAGTCTTTGCTAGGTCTCACCCCATCCACTAGTAAGTGTGAGTGTCTTTGCCATATCACATTTGTCTAGACAAACAGATTCTAATCACATAGATTCAACGTGATTTGAAGAAAGTACTAGCATGTCTACCACTGCACACAAGGCCTTTCAGAGAGTATACTGGACTCCTAATATTGTTATGATAGCTGAAAAATCAGTGAGTGAGAAGACAGCTGTCACACTCAACTAGTTATAATCCACGTTCAGATGTCAAATGACCTCGAATATTTTCACTAGCAAACTAGTACTATTATAATGTGGTGTACCTTCTTTAAGCACATCTGCCTCTATTAGTTCTCACACTTCTTTTCTGACATGCAATGCTGGCCTAGGGTAGCCTGGTAGGATACAGGTAGTCTACTCATCCTACTAACACTGTTCAAATGGTTACATTTCCCTATTGGGTACATCCCTTACAATCAAGAGAAGAATTACACACATGTAACAAAAATCTTCCTGCAATATACTCAGCAGTATCAGTTACAACACTGTGTACCTGTATTGGTCCTCTGTGTATTGGGGGCTGGCTAGTGAGTGAACTGCACTTCCTGCAGAGGTTTTTATCCACATCCTGTGGAGGTAAGTTTTATGTTCTCCATGTGGACACGTGGACCTGTGAAAGGGAATTTGGCAAACTTTTTCTTTACCCTGAAATGGGAGGGACAAAGTTTAATTCTACCTTGATACAAGCAAACGACAAACACCTCTAAAAAGCTTGTTTTATGTTGCCCCATAGAGATGTTGCTTCATAGATTAATATTGCTATATAGAGACAGAAATGATTTCAGGAGTTTTGCAGGGCTTTGCCCTCAAGGAATATGTGAACGTGTTAGTTTGCATATCAAAAGCTGCCCCGCCTCAGGAAGGCATCTCACAGGTCAGTGGCAGCTGCTTTCCAAGGTGACACTGCAGTCTCAAACCTGTGGCTTTTGCCTGTTTTGTACGACAAAGCAGGTTTGCATGGAGCCATGGGATGAGAGCTGATCAAAGAGTCCCTGCCTGACAGACACCTGTGGCTAAAAGCAATTAGCCCAAGGGACAGTTCCTGCTTCACTCCTGACTACCTGTCTCAATCCACAATAACTAGATAAAGAAATATAGAGCCACTACATCTCTGTTTAGCCTTTCTGCTAAGTGATAGCTTTATCTTAGAACTTAGAAGTTTGTCTTAGAAAGATTTTGTAACCATTTGCTCACACACAGTTAATTAAGGGATCTCTAGAAGCCTTTTGGGAGACTTTTAACCTAAAATGAACTACCTGTTATATAAATCTGTTAGCCCTGGCAACCGATCACTGTACCAATAAATACCCATGTGAAACTTTACTAGGAACCTCACACCTCATGGGAATGCTATGGGGTCTCCCGAGCCCCCACCTTTCATAAAATCTATACTTTATAAAACTGTACTTTTGTCTCTGTGTATTCTTTTATTTCTATATTCTATTATTTTCTATTTTCTATTATTTTCCTTATCCTTTGCAACGACCCCTGCCTAAGGGACCCTATTTTTTTCCTGGGAGCGTAGCTAACTTCCCGCAGTTTTAAGTATCACTAGAATGGAAAAACAAGCTCCACATGTACTCACCATCAAATTGGTATTAACTGATTGACACTTATGTGCACATACAGTAGTAACATTCATCGGGTGTTGGGCTGGTGGGAGTGGGGAAGAGGGGATGGATATATTCACACCTAATGAATGCGGTGTGCACCATTTGGGGGATGGACACACTTGTAGCTCTGATTCAGGTGGGGCACAGGCAATATATGTAACCTAAACATTTGTACCCCTGTAATATTCTGAAATAAAAAAAAATCCAAGCTACAACACTAAAAAAAAAAAAAGTATCTTACAGTTTGTGAATACAGTGATTAGTATCTGACTCACACAATGAACTCAAAACCCTGGAGCTGAAGCTGCTCCCTTCAGAAGTTACAATAAAAGATCTGGTTTTGGAGTGAACTGCACTCTTACCACGTGCAGATTATTGTGTTTACAAGGTCGTATGTGCATGCTACCATGGTGAGTGGCCTAAGATTGCATTAAAATCAAGCCATTCAAGGGAAGTCCTTGGAATGAAAAGAGGGAGCCCAAAGAGGAGGATCACAAAATTCTAGAGGCCAGGTTGCATCTAGTGGCCAGTCAGAGGAAAGGTACATTCCTGAAATCCTGCATTGAATGGGATGTCAAAACACACACTATCAAATAAGTAATTTGGCAGACGTTGTCTTCGTAGAGAGGGTCTTTACAAAATAATCAAATTTAAATGAGGTCATTCTTATAGTCCTAATCCAATATTACTAGTATACTCACAGGAAGAGGAAATTTGGACTTAGACATATGTATAGGGAGAATACCATGTGAAGACAAAGATGGTCACCTACAAACAAAGGAGAGAGTCCTAGAAAATACCTTTTCCTCACATACCTCGGAAGAAACGATCCCTGAAAATACTTTGATTTCTCACTTCTATCCTCCCGAACTGTAAGACAATAAATTTAATTCTCATTGGGGTTAGGTGATATCTCATTATGGTTTTGATTTCAGTTGATTAACTACCAAGGTTGTGGTACTTAGTTGTGGCAATCTTAATAAACAATTACAGGATCCAAAGGCAAAGACAATAAATATCAAACACTCCCATATTCTAAAGTGAGGTGCTAGACCAGTTTGAAAATTAATGGTCCCAAACAAAATCTGCAGTCACTGCACATCACCCACTGCTGGGTGAAGGGTGGAAGAGAAGTGCATACTGAAGATGATCCTCCAAGTACAACAAGGAGGCTACTAAAGAAAACAATACCTGAAATTAGTCATGTATATGGCAGGATCTACATGCACCCTGACAACTCAGGAAAGTATGGGATGAAGGAATACTGGATTACATGCACAATATAACCCACTTGGCATTCCTAGATTTCTCCCAGTTCACCTCTTTTCTCCTTTTATTCCCCTTTTCTTCTTTTTTCCCAACTCTTCTGGATTCCAATTCATCATGCTGAGTGATAGCTACACAGAATGCAGAGATTCTCTAACTAAAGACAAGTGCCCAATAATTGAAGGAAACGTGTCTGGGGGTAGCTGGGCAAGGGAATCCTAATGGAATGCATTCCCACATACTCATCTTTCATACGTATGCTTTCCTAAATTAGATGTGTCCAAATGAACATACAGCAGATCTAGAATCTTCTCCCATCCATTCACGATCAACTTGCTCTGTTTCAACCATCAAGGGCTGACCTCTTTTTCCCAAAAGGCACTGTTACATCATCAGGCTCCAGAAAACAAGAAAATTAAAAATCTAAGGAGTACGTCTGTCAAAAGCAATTGATACCGTGACCTCACAGTCCATACAGGAGATCAACATTGACCATAGTGCCTCCAGAGGTTCCACTAGCACCTCAGGGAAATTTGAGCTCATACTTCCTACCTTGGTGTCTGGATCTCTGGTATATTATAATCCAATTGGAAGAAAGAGTACATATGTAGGGAGCTTGTTTTTGCTAAAATGAAAGGCTACACACACTGGGTACAGAGACTGAATCAGTATCTAAAGTTGGAGTAGTCAACTGCCCAATACTGCCAAGTCTTTTTAAGGAGCCATCGACAACAGAAAAGAGGCCTCCAGAGAATTCCCACTAATGTAAATTCTCCAGCTTTAAAGTGGACGGATAAGTTTTAGCAGAAATAATACAACAATTCTCTCTGAGAACAAAGAGAAGGCTTTGCCCCAGAGAGAATATAAAGCAGCCATATATACATACAGTGGGGTCTGCAGGCACCCCACCAATAAGAATGATGGGATAATGTGATACAGGCTTCTTTCACTTTTTAAATAAGTAAAATGGGAAAATTAATTCATCCAATTGAATTAATAAAGAATAAAGAATAAAGGTGCTGTGGATCAGACACATCCCTGAAAGCCTTCCTCAAACAGGATATTGAAAACAATGTATCTTAGAATGTAAGAGGGTACAAAAGACAAAACATTCCAAATACTCAAAATTTTTAAGTGTGGTTCTCAGCTATCTTGAGAAAACTTTGACCAAAAAGTGGTTAAGCAGACTTTAGCCCACCACCCACATCTGGGATATAAAACATTCAGGTAGAAAAAGGAGGAAAGAGATTTTAGAAGGAATTGTCAGTATTGTAGGTATTTCCACCCCATTTTGACTCTGGGCATCCTTCACCCCTCCTATACCTCATAATTAAACATTCTATTAAAACGGGAGGTACCAGCTGGGGAAATGCCACCTTTAGAACCAAAATTTGCTTTCTTAGTCTATGCTACACTGGGACCTTAGTATAAATTGGTCACTTATTCAGTCTCTCCTCGAAGAATCCAGACCACCTTTCAATAGCTCCTGATGCTGGAGATTAATATGGGGCATAAAAGCTCAGCAGGAGTCCCTTCAAGCCTCTCACTTCTGGGTATCTTTTCTTCTGAAAGTAGCATCAAAATATGACCCGATGTGGTCATTTAATGCAAATATAAAACAGAGTTCAAATAAGAGTCCTGGCATATTATTCCACTTGCCATGGGTATGAGGATGTCAGTGCCATTCTTTGTAAAGGTATCTACTGTCTCCATGGCCAGTGGAAACCAGCAAAGTAGGTATTATCCAAGGAACATCCGTTTGTAAGTGAAAGTTGTATATCAAAGGAATGAGTAAACCAGGCATTAATGGTGTTGCACGAGTACTGGCATGAGTGGAACAAGGGTCTGTAACAGTTTGTTGGATCGAAGTTGTATTGAAGGCAGGGTATTGGTCAACTCAAATGACTTTTGAGTAATCTTATGTAATAGGCTGAGCAGGATCCCCATGTGAGGTATGAAGTCCATCCAATATTATCGAGCTTATCATATACTCTTGGTTTTCTGGTGTTCTTAAGGCCATCAGTTTTTCTTGAACAGACTCAAGGATTATACTCAGGGCATCAACTCACATGTTTCACCAGGACTATATCTGGGTTCTGGCTAGTGATTCTTGTCAGGGTTAATCTTCCAGTGCTGGTTACTCAGATACAGGACCATTTATCTAACACAGACAATATGCTATCCTTAGTCCTTCCAATCAGAATAATATCATCATACAATGGTACCTGGACACATCTGCTGCGAATTCAGTCTCTCCTAGGTCTCGGCCCATCCACCAGTGAGAAATCACAGGAAAGTATAGGTCACAGTGGGGCATCAAAGTGAACATATATTGTAATCACAGCCCCATGAAGCCAATTATGCTCTTAACACAGGGATACAATGGGATCTGAAGAAAGTATTAGCATGTCCATTGCTGTGTACCAGGCCATTCATTCAGCACAATGGAACCATGACCATCGTGATATCTGGAAGTAGAGAAACAAGGAGGACTACTGCCACATTGAGCTCATAGTATGACACAGTGAGACTTCAATTATTATATGGTTTTTTGATCAGTCAAGGGCGTTCCTTTCACATGCTCTCCCAACTTGGTATCTTATACTGCTTTAGCAATGCTTCTAGGCTGGGAAGCCTAGCGGGTTCCCAGTTGTATTAATGCTCCACTACCACTATTCTATTATGGCATTTCCCCATTGAGAATATCCCTTACAACAAAGAAAAAGATAGCACATAGTTAACACAACTCTTCCTACTGTACACTCAGCAGTATCAGTTACAGCAACTTGCCTGTGTATTGGCCCAGAGGAGCCCGCCCATAAACTCACATCAGTCCACAGTCCAATATGAGAGGTATTTGCACATCCAAAGTAAATTCTGACTGTGTCCATGGATCTATAGGAACCACAGTGACTTTTACCCCAGTGTACATTAGAGCTAAAAAGGTTGACAACTTTGAGAGTCATCAAGTCCCCAACATACCTGACCAGAGTATAAAGCCTCCACTTCCAGGTAGAAAAGGAAAGGCCTCAACCATTCCTTAGACCTCTTTTGTTCTTGAAAGGACAAAGTTCTGGGTAGAACAGTGGTGTTGAATGTGTTAGATACACATCAGTCCAAACAGCACAGATCTCAGCAAGAGGGTCTAGGTCTTCTTAGTCCTCTTCCTGTCAGCAAAGTGGTCCTGGCCAGAGTGGGTTGAATATGGGGTTAGTCAGCGAGCATGGGACGATCTCCACTCATTATCATCCAGCATAACTGGTAGGACCCCCTCATCTACTAGTCAAGGAGGAAGCCTCTATCGTCTCATTGGGAGTTTGCCCAAACACATTCCCTACCATCACTTCTTTCTCACTAACTGTAGGGCTGGACTTCAGTACATTTCCATGTAACCAAATGCCCCTTTTTACCAAACACTTTATTAATAAGGTCTCTTATTGCTCTTTGGGTCCTGTTCCATACTTCACTAGTAAACCTGTGGCTTCACGCTTGTATTTTTCCAAATGGGTATGTTGACCTTAGCAGCCTCCAGGAGACAGAGTTTTAAATTCCATGGAGTCAATCTGCCAATAGCAGGTCAGCCAAAGCCCCACATACTTTTTCCTCTTTTACTCTAAGACAAACAGGCCAAGTTTTATAGCAGTCTATAAGAGCTACAAGTATTCTCTTGGGAACATAGAATATATTAGTTTGTGAAAGACATCAGATCAGTTGTACTCATATTATTTCAAATATAACTGGCAAATATGCCCTGAAGCTTGCTAGGGATCATATGTCTCCCTTGATAATGGGCATCAAAGGCCAAAGAGAATGAATGACACCTTCAACTTGCCAATTAACAAGACATCATCATACAGTGAAAGCACTGAACATCAGAGGAATTTTTCTGAGACCATGTGAACATTCACAATTCAAATATGTACCACATTTCAACACTAAATACACATTATTATACACTGTATACAATAAATTGGCTCCTGGGCCTTCAAATGACAAAATCACTTTTAATTCTTTATCTTTTAACCACAAGTTCTACAGTTACATTCAGATACTTTTTTCAGAAACACAGACCATAGATATTTCTACACAGACATGACAACACAAGCTTCCAGGAGACCATCTACTCTCCTGGGGGCAGAAGCTTGGGAAATAAAGGGGGACACACACAAGGAAAGCTACTGACACCAGTAAGCAAGAGTTTATACATACTTTCAACCATTTCTCAGGCCATAAAAATGTACTTTTAACAATTAGGCATCAATCAGAAAGGTGATTCTAATCCCACCTATTGCTGCCTAACTCCCAAAACTTTCTTCGATAGGTAGAATACACTATCAGATCCCAGAGAATCTGTCTTACCTCTAACCTGGTTCACATACTCTGAAAGACTAGACAGTGGGAGGATCCCTATGTTCCCCCTTCACCCACTTTGTACACAAAGGTGGGCTACCAGATCCCGGAGGCATACCGCTCAAAACCTGACCCCCACTGCTCTACCAGGTCCAGGGGAGCCTTTATCTCTCCTAATGTGCCCCTGTTCTTCAACCAGATCAAGGTGCCTCATCTTACCCCATGACCCATCTTACACAATCTGAATGCTACCCATCCCAATGCCTTCTCCATCCTAACATGGAACACACAATTGCTTAGTGGGGGGACCCTAACCACCCCCCACACACACTCACCACTTAGGTGAGAGCATGTACTACTAGATG
>NW_012150841.1:5172665-5179004 GCF_000956105.1 Propithecus coquereli
GTAACCTAATCATCTGTACCCCCATAACATGCTGAAATAAAAACAATAATAAATAAAAAAAAATACAATAGAGGGCTGGCTTATGACACTTCTACTACTTACAGAAGAAAGGGCTATGTTGTCAGTAGTCAACATATGGACCCTGCAAGAGTTAGTGAATTAACACTGTGTTAACAGACAAGCTCCCAAAGGAGAACCTGAAGAGACAAAAAGCTCCAACAGAAGTGAAGGCCAGTAACCCTGGGGTTTTCAGGCAAGTCTAGTGTCTAATCAGAAGCTAGATATACAGACCCTTTAATTAAAGGGAGACAGGCACTAGTATCTGACTCCCATGGGAAGAGAAGCTGGGGACAGAGCTGCCCGGCAGAAACAATGACTGTGTTTTCCAAGGTTGGCATGAGCTTTACTTGTGTCTTCTGCAGTTAGCAGGGCATAGGAACTAATGTTTGACTTGTTTAAATGAAGTCAAGAACCTAGAGCTGAAAATGCTGGCCAGGATATACAATGAGAGGGCTAACTTGAAAGGGAATTGCACTTCCTCCACCTAAAGAAGAAAGTTTTCTGTTTTCCATGGTCAATATGAGAATCCCACAAAAGTAAGTTTACTCAGATTCTCTTAAAACGAAAGCACCAAGGAGAAGTGCCCAGACAGGTGGACAACCCCAACAGCAGCATGGATCACAACAGATTATGGACTAAGGGGGAGTCTAGTGGCCAGCTGGATAAAAGGCAATGGATATGGCGGGGTCTGACAATCTGAAGTCCCTTTAGGAAGCTCAAAATGCACCCATGAAAAGTGTTAGCTGAAGATTTCCTCCATATCACACAGTCCCATAACTTTGCAAACCATTCAAGGGTATATTCTTCCCCACACTCACCTCTCTCCCTGGGGACCATATCAAGGGTGTTGGTCAGGAGGAGAAGGTAGATTAAGATGGCAAAGGCAAAAAGAGGTAAACTCTGTCCATGCCATATACACATACATATTACTTCATCTGCTGGATTTTAAAACTCAAGACACCCACTTGAAATAGGCAGAAATTTCCCAGTATTCAGGAGTATAGGTTTTTAATTATTATACTAAATGTGGCTTCTAAGAGTTTGGAAGTGATCACAGGATGTTTGGTTATTGAAGAGTAACCACACAGCTATATGTACTTTCCAGAGATTTCCTGTCAGATTTCCTGACAGATCCCCCAAGCCAGTTTCAATGTAAGAAAGGGAAGAAAGTAACTTTCTCTTTATTCTTATCAAACAAAATTTCACAAAGTATTGATGAAGACCTATTCTGTAGGAAGTCCTCTCTTTGGATCATTTATAAAAGGGTCTGGCTTTCGTTTCCCTCTAAATGTTGTGGAATGACAATATCACAAAAGACACTTTTCTTGGAATGGGCTATGCAAACATGGCCAAATACTGCTGAGAAGGTCACCTCATCTGTGTAACACAGAAGATGATAATGCCCCACTTCAGAGTTATCAAGCTCAAACAAGAGCTTAAAAAATTATCTGTCACAATCAACCAGAAAAATAATATCTAGAAAACAGATGTTGGGAGAGGTCACGGAAGACAGGCAGACTTGGAGGCACCATGTAGGTCCATTCACCAAAACAACCACTGAACTGGCAAGAACCGTCTGAAGCAATTCAGGAATCTAGTCGAACAATTGTAGTGTCCAGGGGAGTGCTTATTAAACTGATAAGAACAGACAGTACACTTGATCTTAGCCAAAAGACCTAGAAGCGATGGGGGGGGTGCTTATTAAAGAAAGGGGCAGGAAATTTTGGTGAATTTCAGCCCTTGATTTCAGGTCCCCCAGAAATAGAAGGATGAGACTAGTGTCCTAGGAGGAAAAGAAGTTGGGTCTGAAGCGGCCCATGCAAAAGGTTCAAAGGTGCTTGCCTGGGAATGAACTGCAATTTTACCACCTGCAGAAAAAAAAGCTGTGTTCTCCATGGTAGATTTGTGGACCCACAGAACAGGAGTGTGGTGGGCATTTTCTCCACTCTCATGAGGGAGGAACAAAGATTACTTGACTCTTGCTTCAAGCACATAACAAAGACCTTCATAAAACTACAGTAATAGTCATTAGATTTCAAAAGATACAAGGTCTAATGTCTGAGCCACGTAGCAAGAAAACACAGGGCTCTATCTGGCCCGCTGGAAGGGTCAAGGTACAGCACTTCCACCTCCTGCAAAAATTGCCTTCGATAGCCTTTCAAAGGAGAAAAGAGGCAAGTGGGACATGGCCTCGGAGGAACACATCACAGACTTCCCATCCTCTAGCTTTCTGGAAGGACTGTGTGGTGTTCTGCCACACTCCAATGAGCTGTACTTCAAGCTTTTTCCTGCCTGTGTGGCCTATATGGATATGTATGTGCAAGGTCAACAGGGCAAAAATGTAGAGACCATGCCCTACACTTAAATAACACCAGGGCATTCCTCCTCCTGGGACACCCATAAATCATTGAAAGGACGGCCTTGTGAGGAAAATAAATAAAAAATATATCAATAACAGAAAAATTATCTAATTCATAGCTTCTTAGTAAGGGCTAAGATCAATCCTATAAGCTCTCTAGCACTCACACATTCTCTCTCTCTTTCTCTCTCTCTTCCTCCTCCCTAAGAGGCACCCTGCAGGGTTCTGTTTTCACAACATCTGAAAAGAGCTGAGGAGACAGAAAGGAAATGTAAATCTTTTTCTTTACATTCACCAGAAACTGCCTTTTAGAGTTTGCTTTTTACAGCCTTAAAGAGTTCCTGAGCCAACAGCTGGGCTATGAGCTTCAGGCCTCAGTTCCTGCCCAAAACCATATCCCAAGGGCAAAATCGAAGCCAAGATCACAATCCCCAGCAGATAAACTTGTCTCCAAGGAAAAGACAGCAGTCTCTGTTATCAGCCTAAGAGAACAAGCGGATACAACAGTTCACAGTACCCTGTTAATTTGGCTATAGCCATAAATCTTCTTCACCCCCTTTACAACCCACAAATAAAAAGCCTGGGTAACTGGTTTTCTCCGCCCAAAACTCTCTCCCTCTTTCACTTCTGTGTTGGCCCTTTTTCCATCTGGGAAAAAATAAAATAAACTTTTCCTTATTTCTATCCTAATCTTTATGTGAGAAATCTTTCTGAAAACCTGTGTTTACTAGCTCACACCCTAACAATCATAAGATTACCCTTTTCTCTGAGGAAGCTCCTGCTGTCCATCACACATCACATGTTTCTCTTTAAGACTCCGACTTGTATGATTGGAGACCCACGATCCGAGGTAAAGGAGAGCATTGCTGATGCAAGTGCAACAGCTACAATAAGCTTCACTCATAACCCTGAAGTTAGAGGGACAAAGACACTCATTCACATATGAAGAGAATCTGGCACTGAAGCTGCTCCTGCCAGAAGATACAAAAGAGAGCTAACTAGGGGGTGACCTGCACTATCACCGTCTGCAGAAGAAAGCTTAGTTTTCTCCATGTGGACATGTGGATCCCCGGCAAGGGAGTGTGATGGGATTTTCCACATGTCGAAGAGAAAGAGAGAGACAGAGATCACCTCTACCTTTCTTCAAGCAAATGACCAAAAGCTTCAGAAAGCTTGTCTTGTATCTCCTTAAGTTTGCAAAATACAGTGTTTAGTGCCTGTGTCAATGCAAATGAAGTCAAGAACCTGGGGCTGAAGATGCCATGGCTAGAAGGTACAATAAGAGGCTAGTTTGGAAGTAAACTGCATTTCCACTACATGTAGAAGTTCAGAGCAGGGGTTTTTGATATTCACATATGGACACTAGGAGGATGACTGGCCTGAGATCCTATTAAAAGGAAAGCATCCAAGAGGAGCACATAGAAAGAAAAGAAGGCTCCCAACTGAAGGATAGGTCATAAAATCCTAGGGGTTAGAGGACATCTGATGGCCAGAGGAAAGGCACATTCCTGAATGCCTGCATTGAATGGGATGTCAACACACACCCTCTCACAAAAGAGCCTTACTAAAGGCTCCAAAAGTAAAGATGATAAATGTCAAACACTTCAATATTCTAAAGTGAAGTGCTAGGCCAACTGGCAGACGAATGGACCCATATTAGACCATCACCCACCAAAGAGATATAAAAGAGTTGAGGTGGAAAAAGTAGGATATTTTTAGAGAGAGTTGTCAATGTGGTAAACACAGCTACCTGATCAGGACTTAGAAGACCCATACTTAGAGCCTGTCTCTGACACTTTCCAGCTCAGTCCCATTCTCCAAGTTCAATTTTCACATCTCCAAATTAATACAGGTAAGTCACATTACATGCTTCCTGGATTTCTCCCAGCTCCTGGGGTTCACATTATCCCTTTTAGTGTCAAAGTTCCATATCGCTATTTTCTGGACCTCTGAGATACTCATTCCTGATTCTTCACCCTGCCACTCTACCCAGTTGATTTCTACATCTAGTTACAAACACCTTGTCTTCAGGCACTCAAACATAACATCCTGAGGAAAGTTTACCCTGATCACTCACTCACTCTGACCCCACTCCAGAATAAATCCTGTGTTCTATGTTATGGGTCCTCATAGCAGCCTGGTTTTTATTTTCCTAGAGAATAAGCAGAGCACTTATCACATTACAATTTTACAGTTATACAATCAAACCCTAAATTACTGATAACTCCCCTGGTCTTTCAGCACTTTAAGGGCAGAAACATGTCCTTTTGGTTATTGCAGCTGCCCAAATAATAGTGCCTGGTACATACTGTAATAAGCATTCAAAAGTATTCTGGAAATTAGTAGTTAATATAAGGTCATGAGATTAATTTGTATGAGTGTGATCAGGAAAGAGCATTAAAAGGTGAAGACTCAACACAAAGAAAAAATAGGCCAATGCCAGAGTAGCCCACAATGAAACAGATAATGGAGAAAGACAGTTGGAGATGGATGGACTTACAGGGGCTCATGGAATCACATCACTTTAAGTGGCTGTCTCTATGTGGATGCAACCCGCTCCATGAGCCAAATACCAACTCTCATAATCTTGATATTTGAAGAATATCACAGAAAGACTTATGTGCCTGGCCAGTGAGGAGTACTAGAGAGAGGATTTCCAGGAGCAAGTTCTCTCTCTCTCTCTCTCTCTCTCCCTGCCCCCACCCTCTTCTCCCTTTCTCCAAAAAGTAAATAAAAATCATTTTGAAATCTTCCTTTCTCCTATCCTTCCCTCTTACCTAACTTTGACTACATGTACAAATGTTGGACAATTAAAACTTGTCCATACTCAACTAGAGGCTATTTTCAAAGTTTAAATGGCCTAACACACAGGTCTAGAACAACCATTTATAACTCTCAATTGATAAGCCTTAGCTTACCATCCTTGCTTTGAACTCCTACACTTTTTTACTGACTCTAACATTTGATTTCCATGATTAATAAAAAGGTGAAAACCTCTTTAGACATGTGCTTACAAGATGGCTGTCATTGCCTCCAGCCATAGAAAAGATGCTAAAATGTTGGCCTGACATAAAATCATATTTTCAAAGTGTGGGACAAGAAGAATGTCCTTCTTTAATTTGGAAATGCGTTGAGGATGAGAATAGAGAAAAGGATTATAGTAAAACAGAAATTTGTCTGCTGTTTCTCCTAAATTGTTTCATGATCTTTGAAGAGCCCATAAAGAGCCTAAGAAAAGGATGGACTGACTGCATCTGAGTTGTTAAATGTTATGTACAGGTTGAGACAAAAACTCATACAATGGAAAAATGCTTCATTTTTTGGAAATAAGGCTGCTTTAGAACTAAAAAAAAAATAAAGAAATTTCAAAGAGTTTCAAAATTTACACTAACAGCTGACCCCTTTTAGTGCTTTATGTTCCATGCTAGCAATGCAGGCACTCTGAAGCCTCTGTACAAAGATGTGTATAGAGTAATGCACTCAGGACTTAAGACCTAGGGTGAAAGACTTTATCAGCAAAGTGTCTACCTAAAGTCTTGTTTGCCCCTTGGCTGGGAGGGGCACCTGAGCATTGGGTTCCCATGGAGGAAGGCACTAAAACAACTCAAAGTGAAGGGGGGGGCGGGCCTTATACTACCAACAGGTGTAAGCTGTTGACTGCTCAAATAAAGCACTCTTCCAGACCTGAGACTGGTGTTTTCTTGCCACTTGAACAGAGACTATTTTATTGAGAAAACAACTTTTACCAGCACTCCAAAGAAACCAGTATTTCAGATATAATTTTCACTTTTCCAAAATTGGTTTTCTAATTTTAGAGATGTGAGCATATTATAAATAACCCAATCGCTGTGAAAGTACAAAATGTAACCTTTTGCTACCATCTAGTGGATCCACTAAACTTTACAATGAAACATTTTTTG
>NW_012150841.1:5183195-5184373 GCF_000956105.1 Propithecus coquereli
AAAAAAAATTTTAAATTAGCCGGCCATTGTGGCACAAACCCGTAGTCCTAGCTACACAGAAGATTGAGGTGAGAGGACCTCTTGAGCCCAGGAGTTTGAGAGTTTGAGACTAAAAAAAAGATATCCAGATATACAAAGCTCAGAGATCCTCAAATAGGTACATCCCAAAAAGGTCTTCACCATGGCACATTGCAGTCAAACTGTCAAAAGTCAAAGATGAAGAAAGATTGTAAAGACAGCAAAAGAAATGCATCTAGTCATATATAAGGGAACCTGCATGAAACCCACAGCAGATTTCTCAGCAGTAAACCTTACAAACCAAGAAAGAATGAGTTGATATATTCAAAGTGCTAAAAGAAAAAAAACTGTCAGATAAGAATACCCTGCCCAGAAAAGTTATCCTTAATAAATAAAGGAGGAATATTGTCAAGATGGCGGACTAGAAGCAGCCCACACATGCCGCTCCCCAGGAGAGGATCAAAAACCTACAGATGGACCCTCTTAGGGAGAGCATTGTAAATCGTCAGAGAACCATCGGGAGACACTCAGAATGAAAGAGATGGGGGCAGGGAGTTCCACTTGCCAAGATCAGAAGGTACCTGGGGGAAACCCCTACACGTGGCAAAGGGATAAAGGAGAGAACCCAGGGCCCCATGCTCCCTGCACGGACACTATGACTTGAGCTGTGAGGGAGCCCCCACCACCAACACAGGCCTCCATACCGATCAGGGAACTGCTTAGAGACTATATAGTAAAGGTCCATCAGCAAGCAGGCTCAGCAGGGGCCCACTGGCCTTGGTTCCCAGGTTGCCGCAGCTGATGCCACTCTGAGCTCTCAGGTCCAGAGCACCCAGGCTACACAGGGATCAGCTTCACTGCAACTGCTCCAACACCGACCCTTGCCAGGTCGTGGAGGGAGCATGGAGAATAGATGCTCTCGCACACCCACGAATAGCAGCCAAGCGCCCCTTCCCACCAGGGAACTCCAGTGGAGTTCGAGAGGTCCCATGGTAGCAGCCACAGTGGAACCTGTGTGAGGAGAGAGCCCCAGCAATCCAGCAACCCACCCTCCACAGGTCCACGCACTGACCAGTGAAACAAGTCCCCCAGCCTCATGTGCTGCCACGCTGAGATCCACACCCCCACAGACCTGGGCACTGAGCAGAGGTCCATATCCC
>NW_012150841.1:5195608-5203561 GCF_000956105.1 Propithecus coquereli
ATATTATAAATAACCCAATCGCTGTGAAAGTACAAAATGTAACCTTTTGCTACCATCTAGTGGATCCACTAAACTTTACAATGAAACATTTTTTGCTTTAACATAGTCATTCTACTACTAACACTTCATTACGTTCACCCATCACCAGGAAACACCCCTAACAAAAACAACAAGAGATGTCCCTGGTGCCTATTTTGACCAGAGTCTTATCCCTTTTGGTGCTCTACAATGGATACTACCTCCATATAGCTTTGAACTGAGCTTACAATAGACTCAAGTAGCATAAAGTTTACATAGCCATAAAAATAACTTGGATATTTAAAGTTATTAAAGGATGACAGAAAGAACAAAAGGAACTACAAGAAATCCAGCATTGCAATATGATGACCTTTCAGACTTCTCTGTTCTGAGGACATAAGGTCAGCTAACAGAGAGAGGGCAGCTCCAATACTTCTCTAATCCACTTCAAATTTGGTTAGAATACTAAGCTGCTGTATGATGAATAGTAAAGCTACGTGGGGAAGAGAAGGCTAGTTATTGATCAACATTCATACTCCTCTTCTTTCACAGAAGTTTTACCTAAGCAAATGGCCAGGCCCCTGCTACAGACCTTAGCCCCTTGCCCTTGCCCCTCCTCCTAACGCTATACATGGTGGTGAGCAATGTCTGAATGTGTGAAAGACGACAACAGTCTAAGATGGCAGAGTAACAGGACAGCAAGCCAATACCAGCCCCAGAGTTCCCCACCCATAATTTTACATGAGAGACAAAAGAACAAGCAGAGATTTCAGGGCAGGAAGCTGGAAGCAATAGGAGAGCTTAAGAGAGGAAATATGGATGTAGACATCATCTTCACACTAGTGAGATTCAGCAAAGGAGGGACCTGAGACAAGGGAGCTTAAAGACAGATCCTTAGAGAACACCAAAACTTAGAGGATAGGAAGAGAAAGACTAGTCATAGAAAGATCAGAGCAATAAGGATGAACAACAGGGGAGCATAAAAGTCACAGGGGTAAAGGAATCATCAGTCGTATTGAAAAGAAGCCCTGAGAAAAGATCTGTGGATCTGTATAACTATGGGATGTCAGTATGACCACTCCCTGCAGCTATTTGCCTTTTTACATCCTCCCATTACCTTATCCACACAGTATGCCCAGGTCATCCTTATGTGGCTCACAAATTCCTTCCTTGTATACCCTGTACCGTCTTAGAACATGTCCCACCCTCAGGCATATTGGTTACATCAGGAACACATTACTAGCTGTCACCTTGTATTCACCATCATTATGACAATGATCCATAATTTCCCAAAGCCAACAAGCATGGCCTGGTGGAATAAGAAATAATCAGGTTACACTTTGAATAAAAAGTGACAGGAAATACCCAATGCATGGAAGGAAAGGGAAGTGAGGCAACCAGCTCAGCCAGGATTGGCTGGGAGCTCAGAGAGGCTCCACAGTGTGGGAAAAGAGAGTCCCAGTAGTCCCCATTCCCACCACAGACTCCTATAACCCTAGTCACATGCTTTAGTTTGGGTTTTTGGCCCCTCCAAATTTCATGTTGAAATCTGATCCCCAATGTTGGAGATGGGGCCTAGCGGGAGGTGTTTCGCTCATGGCGGAAGATCCCATATGAGTAGCTTGGCGCTGTCCTTATGGTAATGAGTGAGTTCTTGCCCTATTAGTTCCCATGAGAGCTGATTGTTAAAAAGAACCTGGCACCTCTCTCTCTTCCCCTCTCTCTTGCTTGCTCTCTCACCATGTGATCTCTGCGCACACCAGCTCCCCATTGCCTTCTGCCATGAGCGGAAGCAGCCTGGAGCCATCACCAGAAGCAGATGCTGGTACCACGCTTCTTGTACAGCTTACAGAATGGTGAGCCAAATAAACTTCTTTTCTTTATAAACTACCCAGATTCAGGTGTTCCTTTACAGCAACACTAAATGAACTGAGACACTACAGGAGAGCCCTTGACCCTCACAGGCCCTAAAATTAGCATAGGGAGCTCCCTGGAGACTACTTAATGGCACTGCTCCAGAGAAGGAGCTCATGCTGTGTCCCACATACTCCCCGAGTCCTAAGCAGCTGCAACACAGCACCATTTTGAGAACCCAACCCCTACCAGACCGCATCCTGCTCTGGGGCCAACAGCCCTTGCACCTACACATCCCTGGAGCCCCATTGACATCCCCATGCATCTAGCCAGAGGGTGGCAGTGGCGCAACACCAGCTGGACCCAGCAAAGCAGCAGGGTCCCGAGCACTCTAGCACACATGGTGCCCTGCGCCCCAGGGAATGGGCAGTGTGGCACATTGAGGAGGCTGCCCCAAGAGAGAGGGAGCCAAAGCATGTGCTCCCCAGAGCCTGAAACCTGCCCATCTGGGACTGCTACCACTGAGAGCAACCCCAACCCCACCAGCAGCAGTGCCAGTGCACATCTGCAGGTGCCCTGAGGCCAGGCTCGTCTGACCTCACAGCCACCACTGCTGCTACTGCCAAGAGTCAAAGCATGTGCCACTGGCAGCAATGCCACCCCCCCTCAACAGCAAAGCCACTACACACTTGCACAAGCCCTAAAGACTGGCTTCCTCCACTGCTGCCACCATAGCCACCAGCACCAGGGACCAAAGTGCATGTTCCCCAGAGCCTAAGAGCTGCCTGCCTGCAACTGCTGCCACTGACAGCAACACCACCCCTCCCAGCAGCAGGGCCACAGTGCTTGCACATGCCCTGAAGACAGGCTCTCCCCACTCACTGCCACCACTGCTGCTGTCATCCAAGCACTCTGCTGGGGGGATCACTACGCCCTGCCCACCACAGCCTACACTCATGTGCACCACTGGGGAGCCTGAGGACAGGCCTGCCCAACCTGGCACCACCTACCCCAGTGCCCAAACAAGCCACCCAGGTGCCTAGGGATCACCTTGCCTCATCCACCATTGCTAAAATCTGTGCACTCCTCCTGGGAGCCTGAGAACAAGCCTACCCAGGCTACTGCTATCATCACCACTAGTACACACTTGCACATGCCAACTGGAGGCCTGGGGACTGGCCCACACAGCCTGTCCCAGCTGCTGCTACCATAAGAGTGCCATGTGAGAGCCCAAGGGTAGTCCTACCACTGCTACGTACATTTCCACACCATGCACACTGCCCAGGGACCTGAGGACCCATTCACTCATGTAGCCCACTGCTGCCACTGCCAAAACTTGAGTAAGCCAGCTAGAGGCCCAAGAATCAGAACACTTGGACCTGCTAACATCAATGCCCACATATACCACCCAGGGCCCCAAGGACAGGCATGCTCAGCCTGCCATTGCCACCACTGGGACCTGAGGACTGACCCACCTGGTGTCCCCATCCCCAGCAAAACCTCACCACAGCCACTGCTAACAACTACAGCTTAAGCCACTAAGGAAATCACAGACACCACTGACACTGTTTACAGCCAAAGAAATTACACAGAGACTGCACTACTGCACACACCCAGAATCAAAGCTAAAATGCCTTACCCAACCAACACTGTAGATACACACATCTTCAGGAAAGAGTCTTCCCTCTGTGAAAACCAATCCAAAAAAATGGAAGGAAGTGGCTGTTACATCATCAGATGCACGGATATCAATGTCAGGACACAAGAAACATGAAAAAGAAAGGAAAGATGACATCTCCAAAGGAATACAATAATTCTCCAGCAACAGATTCCAATGAAAAACAAATTTATGAAATACCAGAAAAAGAACTCAAAATAATAATATTAAAGAAGGTCAGTGAGATATAAGAGAATAAAGATAAATACAATAAAATTTTTAAAAATTCACTATAGAAATGAGAAATTTACCAAAGAGATAGATACCATAAAAAAGAACCAAACAGAAATCTTAGAAGTGAAGAATTCAATGAATGAAACAAAAAATTCATTCCAAAGCTTCAACAATAGACCAGATCAAGCAGAATAAAGAATTTCAGAACCTGAACACAGGTCTTTTGAAATAACCCAGTCAGACAAAAGAAAACAGAATTTAAAAGAATAAAGCCTACATGACATATGGGACACCATAAAGTGACAAAATGTTCAAATTTGGGGTGTTCCAGAAGGTAAAGAGAAGCCCAAAGGCATAGAAAACCTATGTAATGAAATAGGAGCTGAAAAACTTCCCAGGTGAAGCAAGAGATTTAGATATCCAGATACAGACTGGGTGTGGTGGTTCAAGCCTATAATCCCAGCACTTTGGGAGGCCGAGGCAGGAAGATCACTTTAGGCCATGAGTTCAAGACCAACCTGGGCAAGGTAGTGAGACTCTGTTTCTTAAAAAAAAAAAAAATTTTAAATTAGCCGGCCATTGTGGCACAAACCCGTAGTCCTAGCTACACAGAAGATTGAGGTGAGAGGACCTCTTGAGCCCAGGAGTTTGAGAGTTTGAGACTAAAAAAAAGATATCCAGATATACAAAGCTCAGAGATCCTCAAATAGGTACATCCCAAAAAGGTCTTCACCATGGCACATTGCAGTCAAACTGTCAAAAGTCAAAGATGAAGAAAGATTGTAAAGACAGCAAAAGAAATGCATCTAGTCATATATAAGGGAACCTGCATGAAACCCACAGCAGATTTCTCAGCAGTAAACCTTACAAACCAAGAAAGAATGAGTTGATATATTCAAAGTGCTAAAAGAAAAAAAACTGTCAGATAAGAATACCCTGCCCAGAAAAGTTATCCTTAATAAATAAAGGAGGAATATTGTCAAGATGGCGGACTAGAAGCAGCCCACACATGCCGCTCCCCAGGAGAGGATCAAAAACCTACAGATGGACCCTCTTAGGGAGAGCATTGTAAATCGTCAGAGAACCATCGGGAGACACTCAGAATGAAAGAGATGGGGGCAGGGAGTTCCACTTGCCAAGATCAGAAGGTACCTGGGGGAAACCCCTACACGTGGCGAAGGGATAAAGGGGAGAACCCAGGGCCCCATGCTCCCTGCACGGACACTATGACTTGAGCTGTGAGGGAGCCCCCACCACCAACACAGGCCTCCATACCGATCAGGGAACTGCTTAGAGACTATATAGTAAAGGTCCATCAGCAAGCAGGCTCAGCAGGGGCCCACTGGCCTTGGTTCCCAGGTTGCCGCAGCTGATGCCACTCTGAGCTCTCAGGTCCAGAGCACCCAGGCTACACAGGGATCAGCTTCACTGCAACTGCTCCAACACCGACCCTTGCCAGGTCGTGGAGGGAGCATGGAGAATAGATGCTCTCGCACACCCACGAATAGCAGCCAAGCGCCCCTTCCCACCAGGGAACTCCAGTGGAGTTCGAGAGGTCCCATGGTAGCAGCCACAGTGGAACCTGTGTGAGGAGAGAGCCCCAGCAATCCAGCAACCCACCCTCCACAGGTCCACGCACTGACCAGTGAAACAAGTCCCCCAGCCTCATGTGCTGCCACGCTGAGATCCACACCCCCACAGACCTGGGCACTGAGCAGAGGTCCATATCCCCGAGGACCTGCATGCCTCATGTGCCAACCAGGGAAAGAAGCCCCCAGCCGCACATGCCACATGGATGCCCATGCTTCCATGGACCTGTGATCGTGGGGCAGGACATGCCCCCATCAGCTCTACACGCCTATGGGGGCGAGCAACACCCCCACAGATCTGCATGCTCTACAGCAGACCATACCCCCCACCCTGCACACTGCGCATCAGGCCATGCCCCCCAAAAACTGCACACTGTGTCACTGGCCATGCCCCCGGTCTTGTGAGCCAGCCAACAGGCCACGCCCCTTGCCCTGCATGCCACACAGCAGGCCACATCACCACAGACCCACAGGCTATGCAGTGGACCATGCCTTTTGGCTGTGTGCACTGTCCAGCAGGCCACCTGCTACAGCCCCAAGTGCTGACCAGGAGAACAAGGCCCCTGGACCTGCATACTGGCTGGCAGGCCACACCCCCGTGGCACCACGTGATGCCACACCTACAGTCCAGTTCTTCACCACAGATCTGCTAGTCACAAGCTGCCACCTGCCACATACTGACATTACACCTGGACCTGGATGGAGTGAACACCCACAGCCCTGACACCTGTGGCCACCACCTAGATAGCCTTGCCAAACAGCCAGTGCCACCACTGCAGGGAGACCAAGGCAGAGCAATCTCCCACAATGCCTGCCTCAGTGGAGAGGAACTTACACAGCCCCCTGCCCAAGCTTTCAAAAGTAGCCTAGGAACCAACTCATCTCCCAATACTAAAATCCCCCAGCGCTGGCCCAAGTCCCGAGACCTTCCCAGACACCGTCCAAGGTCCCGCAATGCACCCAGGCACCCACCAAGATCCTACAACCCTCCCCGCTGCCGACTGCAGTTCTGTGACAAGCCCAAGTGCCTGACAAGATACCACAACCCACTCACTGCCAGATGCAGTCCCATAACATGTCTAGGCATGGGTCAATGTCCCACAACCTGCCCAGGCACCAGCCTAGGTCACATCAACTGCCTCTGTGGACAGGGACTTGTGCAGCCTCCTACCCAAACTTCCAACAGTAACCTGGAGAGCAATCCACCAATCCAAACAAATATCCCCCCAACACCAGCTTGGACTCTGATAGCCACAGGGATCAAGATGACACAGCAGAACAGCTGCATTACAGGCTCTCAGTGTATCCACCCCTCACCCACCAGGACGATCCTCCAGAGTAGGACATGAAGTGTTATATAGGGACCCCTCCTACTTCTCACTAAGTAGGAGATTTCCCAGCAAAGGAAAACAGATGTGCTGCAAACCCATCAGCCCTGAGCTAAGAGAAAAGGTTTCAAATGAGAAGAAATTAGCCAAAAAATTCTGGCAACGTGAAAAAACAAGCTAGTTCTACACCTCCAAAGGATCACAATAGATCCACAGCAATGAACCCAAACCAAAAGGAAATTGTCAAAATGTCAGAAATTGAATCCAGAATATGGACGGCAAACAAGATGAATGGAATTGAAGAGAAAGTTGAAAACCAACACAAAGGAAACAAAAAAAAATTCAGAACATGGATGAAAAATATGAACAACTCACTAGGGAGATAGACAGCATAAGAAAGGATATAAAAGAACTTAAACAAATGTTAACAAAATGTTTAACAAAAACTTAAAGAGTCATTTAGGGAATTACAGAATATAGCAGGAAGTTTCAAAAACAGGATAGGCCTGGCCGAAGAAAGAATCTGAGAGCTTGAACACAAGGCTTTCAAACTAACCCAGTCAGTCAAAGATGCATAAAAAAGAATAAAGAATGACCAACCACTCAGAGAAATATGAAACTATGTGAAAAAAGCCAACATACGAATTATAGGTATCCAGGAGGGAGAAGAAGAAAAAGAAAAAAGCATGGAACACCTATCCAAGGGAATTATCGAGGAGAACATCCTTGGTATTACCAGAGATTCAGATATCCAAATACAAGATGGTCACTGAACACCAGAGAGATTCATGCAAATAGGACATCTCCAACACACATAGTCATCATCCTGGCCAAAGTAAAAAAAAAAAAAAATAGAAAAGATCAATGAAATAAAAAGTTGGTTTTCTGAAAAGATAAACAAAATAGGCACACCTTTAGCCAGACTAAGAAAAAAAGAGAGAAGACTAAAATAAATAAAATCAGAGATGAAAAGGAGACATTATAACTAATACTGTAGAAATCCAAAAGATCATTAAAGACTACTATGAGCAACTATATGCCAATGATTTGGAAAACCTAGAAGAAATGGATAAATTCTCAGACACATACAATCTACCAAGATTGAGCCAGGAAGAAATCCAAAACCTGAATAAACCAATAACAATTAATGAGATAAAAGCAGTAATAAGGCCGGGCGCGGTGGCTCACGCCTGTAATCCTAGCACTCTGGGAGGCCGAGGCGGGTGGATCGCTCAAGGTCAGGAGTTCTAGACCAGCCTGAGCAAGAGTGAGA
>NW_012150841.1:5203861-5205623 GCF_000956105.1 Propithecus coquereli
AATAAAAAGTCTCCCATCAAAGAAAAGCCCAGGACCTGATAGCTTCACTGCTGAATTCCACCAAGCATTCAAAGAACTAATACCAATCCTATTTAAACTATTCCAAATAATCGTGGAGGAAGGGATACTCCCAAACTCATTCTATGAAGCCTGTATTACCCTGATACCAAAACCAGACAAAGACACAACAAAAAAAGAAAACTACAGGCCAATACCTCTGATGAACATAGATGCAAAAGTCCTCAACAAAATACTAGCAAACCGAATTCAACAACACATTAAAAAGATTATTCATCATGATCAAATGGGATTCATCCCAGGGATGCAAGGATGGTTCAACATACACAAATCAATCAATGTGATACATCATATCAAAATAACAAAGGACAAAAACCATATGATGGTTTCAATACATGCTGAAAAAGCATTCGATAAAATTCAATACCACTTCATGAAAAAAAAACTCTCAAAAAACTGGGTATAGAAGGAACATACCACAACATGGTAAAAGCCAGATATGACAGACCCACAGCTAGTATCATACTGAATGGGGAAAAACTGAAAGCCTATCCTCTAAGATCTGGAACAGGATGCTCACTTTCACCACTGTTATTCAACATAGTACTGGAAGTTCTAGCTAGAGCAGACAAGAGAAAGAAATAAAGGACAACCAAACTGAAAAAGAAGCTGTCAAATTATCCTTGTTTGCAGATAATATGATCTTATATCTAGAGAAACCTAAAGACTCCACAAAAAAACTATTAGAACTGATAAACAAAACAACATGGTACTAGCATAAAAACAGACACATAAACCAATGGAACAGAATAGAGAACCCTGAAATAAATCCACACATCTATAGTGAACTTATCTTTGACTAAGGTGCCAAGAACATACAGTGGGGGAAGGACAGTCTCTTCAAGAAATGGTGCTGGGAAAACTGGATATCCATATGCAGAAGAATGAAACTAGACCCTTATCTCTCACCATTTATAAAAATCAAATCAAAGCTGATTAAAGACTTAAATCTGAGACCTGAAACTATGACACTACTAAAAGAAGCATTCGAGAAATGCTTTGGGACATTGGTCTGGGCAAGGACTCTTAATTCCCTAAAAGCACATGCAACCAAAGCAAAACTGGACAAATGGGAATCACATCAAGCTAAAAAGCTTCTGCACAGCAAAGGAAACAATCAACTAAGTGAAAAGACAACCCACAGAATGGGAGAAAATATTTGCAAACTACCCTTCTGACAAGGGATTAATAACTAGAATATGTAAGAAGCTCCCACAACTTGATAGGAAAATATCAAATAATCTGATTAAAAATGGGCAAGGATGTGAATAGACATTTCTCAAAGGAAGACATACAAATGGCCAACAGGTATATGAAAAAAAATGCTCAACATCATTAGTCATAAGAGAAATGTAAATCGAAACTACAATGAGATATCACCTTATCCCAGTTAAAATCGCTTTTATCAAAAAGACTGGCAGGCCGGTCGCGGTGGCTCACGCCTATAATCCTAGCACTCTGGGAGGCCAAGGCGGGAGGATCGTTTGAGCTCAGGAGTTTGAGACCAGCCTGAGCAAGAGCGAGACCCTGTCTCTACCAAAAAAAATAGAAAGAAATTATCTGGACAACTAAAAAAATATATACAGAAGAAATTAGCTGGGCATGGTGGCGCATGCCTGTAGTCCCAGCTACTCGGGAGGCTAAGGCAGAAGGATCGCTTGAGCCCAGGAGTTTGAGGTTGCTG
>NW_012150841.1:5206248-5207265 GCF_000956105.1 Propithecus coquereli
CCTGATTTCATTAATACACATTATATACCTGTATCGAAACATCACACGTACCTTATAAATATATACAACTATTATGTGCCCATAACAATTAAAAATTAAAAAAAGAAAAACCTGGGGCAGGAACTGACCATTTCTGAAGGTATGAAAAAGGGCCACGAAAGCCTGGGTATTTAGCGGGAGTCTAATGTCCAGACAGAAGCTGGACCCCTGGACCCTTCAGGTAAAAGGGGACAGGAACTCACCTAGGAAGAGAAGATGCAGAAGGAGCTGCTCTGCAGAAGAAAGGACCATGCTTTCCCAAGTCAATATGTGTACCCTTAGAAAGGGACAATGGTAGGTATTATCTCCACTCTCATGACAGTGGGACAAAGTTACTTTCCCCAACCTTAATCAAGTGAAAAAGAGCTTGAGAATGCTTGACTAGTCTTCTACAGTTAGTGGGATACAGGAACTAATGTCTGGCTCAAGCAAATGAAGTCAGGAATCAAGGCCTGAAATCACTTGGCCAAAAGATACAATAAGAGGGCTGGCTTGAAAATGAACTGTACTTCCACCACACGCAAACAAAGGTCTGTGGTTTCCACAGTCAATATGAGAAGCCTAAAGTGAATGTGCTCAGGTTCTCTTAAAAGGAAAGCACTAAAGTGGAGCACCCAGAGAAGTGATGACCCCAACAGAAGTGTGGGTCGCAAGAGACTAGGGGGTATGGGGGAGTCTAGTGGCTGGTAATACGAAAAGCACTGGATGTGAAAGGAGCTAGCAGTCTGAGGTCCCTTTAGGAAGTTCAAAATATGCCCATAAGATCATCAAATCAGGCTTTCCTCTGCTCACAGCCTCAAAGCCATATTACAACTCAGCCAACCATGCCAGAGTGTTCTCTTCCATGCACCTCTTCCTGGGGACCACATCAAGAGTAGTGAACAAGGGGGGAGGAGATGAAGACAGGAAAGGCAAAAAGAGTTACTATATCCATCCTATTACACATATATACACATCACTGCAGGATGACAAAACCCA
>NW_012150841.1:5207966-5224355 GCF_000956105.1 Propithecus coquereli
CAACCAACAGCCTCTGGGGCTCGGTGTCCACCGGCAACAGAGTGAGACTCTGTCTCAAAAAAAAAAAAAAAAAAGAGTAAACAGATAGCTATGGGACCTTCCAGAGATTTCTTCCTAGACATGGAAAGAACAGATCCCCAAGGCAGTTTTCAAGTATAAGTAGAAAGAGAAGGAAGTTACTTTCTCTTTATGCACATCAAAGGATGCTCAACAAACTGCTGGTGAAGACCCGTTCTGGAAGAAAGTCCACTTTTCAGAAAAGGGTCTGCCTTCCCTACAACTATGGGATGACAATATCAAAAAAAGTATCTCACCCAGGTGCAGTGGTTCACACCTGTAATCCCAGCACTTAGGGAGGCAGAGCCAAGAGGATCATTTGAGGCCACGAGTTTGAGATCAGCATGGACAACATAGAGAGACCCCCGTGTCTACAAAAAATAAGAAAAATTAGCCAGGCACAGTGGCACATGCCTATAGTCCCAGCTACTGGAGAGGCTGAGGTGGAAGGATCACTTGAGCCCAGGGTTTCAAGGTTATACAGAGCTATGATCACACCACTACACTCCAGCCTGAATGACAGAGTGAGATCCTCTCTCTAAAAAAAAAAAGTCTCAAAAAAGAAATGGCTGGGAAAATGTGGGCAGATAACTTCTGAAACAGGAGATGACGATGTCACACCTCACACCTATGATGCTCAAATGAGAGCATCCCATTTCAGCCTGCGGGGTCTCACCTGTATATTTCCCATAGAACATAGTGGACTTAGCATCCTCTGAGAGGAAGGAATTAAAATCCCATAGAGTCAATATGTCAAAAGCCCTGGAGCAACGAGCACCCAGTCCTTGTGAAAGCTCAACAGCTCCGGCCAGGGGCCTACATACCATTTGAGTGGACAGACCACTTAAGGTACCTCCACTACCTAGCACACAAACTTGAGCTCAGGCTTCCTGGACTGGAGTGGAGCCTGTGGAGTCTGGAGGACTGACATGCTGCTATATGAATAGCAGAAGGAATATAAACATGAGAAACTAGTGTTCACCAAAATGAAGCATTACCCACATTGGTCAGCCGCACTGACTAGATGCATGAAACTGCAGTGAAATCAACTTTTTAAGGAGTCCTTAAATTTACAAAATAGGCATCCTCAGAGAGCCCACAATACTAAACACTCAAGCTTGAAAGTATATGGATAACATCACACTGGAATAGTCCAATATGAAAATTTTAAAAACTAGGTGGATTTGGGTCCAGAGAAACCTGACAGTCACATATGTGGGGTATCTGTGTACACCCTGACAACACCTACAAAAATGAGATAAAGGGACACTAGACTGCCTCCACCACAACTTCCCAGTATTCTTCCCTGTCCCCTTTCTTCTCCCTTTCTCTGCCATATTCCTCTCTTTCATTACGTTTCCCTACTTCTCTCCTATTCTTGTTCATTATGCAAAGGAATATCTATAAAGAATGCAGTGGCTCTCTGACTCAGGTCAGAGGCCCAGTACTACAAGACTTTCTTAGAATCCTGGGCTTCAGCTAGGTTCTCCTTCCTCCCTTTTCATAATCAACTTCTCCCATTTACAAATTAAAAACATCTCATAATGAAAAATACTTGTGATTCTTTGCAACCTTGTGTTATACAACTATTTCTTTAGGATGATACCAACAACATAAGCAACCAAAGAAAAAATAACTGAATTTGATACTGTATCAAAAGAGTGAAAAAATCCACAAAATGAGAAAGTATACAGTATTTCCAAATCATTTATTTGATAAGGTTGTAGTATCCAAAATAAACAAAGAACTCTTAAAACTCTACAATCAAGACAATCCAATTTAAAAATGGGCAAACATATGAATAGACATTTCCCCCAAATGCACATGAAAAGAGGCTCAACATCATTAGTCATTAGACAAATGCAAATCAAAATCACAATGAGATACCATGTCACACCTAGGATGACTATAATCAAAAACAAGAACAGTAACAAGAGTTGGCAAGTATTTGGAGAAATAGGAACCCTTATACATTGCTGGGGTTCAATGATGCAGCTGTTGTGGAAAACACTTTGGCAGGTCCTCAAAAATTTGAACACAGAATTAACCATATGGCCCAGCAATTCCAAGCTAGGCATATACCAAAAATAATTGAAAACATATGCTCACACATAAACTCATCCTCAAATATTCACAGCAGCATTATTCATAATAGGCAAAAATGGAAACAATCCAAATGTCCATCAGCTGATCAATGCGAAAAATATGCTACATTTTTATAAGAGAATATTATTCACCTATTAAAAGGAATGAAGTATTGACTGTGCTACAACATGGATAAACCTTGAAACATTATGTTGCATGAAAGAAGCTATTCTCAAAAGACCACATTTATAGGAAATATCCACAATAGGCAACTCCATAGAGTCAGATAATAGATTAGTGGTTGTTAGGTAAGAGGGAATAGGGGATACTGAGAGGGACTGCTAAAAGGTGTAGGGTATCATCTTGGGGTGATGAAAACATTCTGGAATGAGAGAGTGGTAATCATTAAATAACAGTAGAAATACTAAACTGAACTGTACACTTTAAAATAGCAAAGTTTATATATATGAATTCTACTTCAAAAAACTGCAAAATTAAATAATAATAAACATTTATAAAACTTACAATTTGTTCAGGTCATGAATTCAGGAACAACTGAGCTAGGAGGTTCTGGCCCAGCATCTCATGAAGCTGTAGTCAACATGTTAGCCAGGGCTGCAGTCATCAGAATCCACTGGAGCTGGAAGATCTGCTTCCAAAGTGGTTTTTCCCACATGGGCCTCTCCAGAAGATGCTGGAATGTCTTTTAAGACTTAGTGGATGACGTCTCCTAAAATGAAGATGACTTCTCCACTATCTAAAGCAAATAACAAAAGCTTTCAGAAAGCTGGACTATTCGAGAGGCCATGGCAGGAAATTGTAACACATAATGACTTCTCAGCTAGGCACGACCTATACTTTTAGTAACTTTTACATAGCCCTTTAAATATGAAAGAAAAGAAGCTCCTTGAAAAAAACCCACTAGTCTAAAAACCCCTGCTTGAAAGGTAGGAGAGAAGTTCACACAGGAGATGCTCCTCCAAGAACAATAAGAAGGCAACTAACTCAGAGAAAGCTTCGGCAGGCACACATGGCAGGATCTGCAAGTACCCTAGCAACTCACAGAAGAATGGGACTAAGGGATACTGGCTTTCTCTCCTCTCTATGGCTCCCCACTCCACAGTTTTCACTCCTAACCCTGTTTTTCCTCCATTTTTTCTTGATTTTCTCCTGTTTTCTTGGTTCTCCCCTCTCCATCTTTCCCTTCTTCCCCCTTTTCTCGACCATTTTCCCAAAGAATGTATATGTAGAATGCAGTGGTCCTCTGACTTGGGTCAGGGCCCCAATGGTATAAGACTTTCCTAGGGCAACCTGGGCTCATAGAGTTTCATTGTAACCCATTTCCCCATTCTCATCTTCCGTATGTATGGTGTTTCATAAAATACATACACCTGCAAATGACCTGGGCCTTAACAAGGATCTCCTACCTCCCCTTAATGATCAGGTTCTAATTAATATTGTCAATAGTTATTTATTGGGAATATAGTATTGCCAGACATTTTAATTGTTACTGAGAATATTACTATGAGCAAAACAGACAAGGTCCCTTTCATCGTTGAGTTCATAGCCTAACGGACATTTATCACATAATCACAGAAATGCATAATTACTAACTTTGATAAGCACTATAAAGGAAAAAGAAATGTAAAAAATGATCAGGTTCTCACATTTTACAAAACAAACACAAAATTCTTATCCATCTCAAACCTGAAGACAGTGCATTGCCAAAAGAGTAGACCACTGTAGCAACAAGGAATCTGGAGTCAGAACATCTGAGCTCAAAGCGAAGCTCTGCCAGTTTCTAGCTTGGTGCCCTTTCCTAGGCTCACATTTCCTCCTCTCTTAAATTGACTCATGTTATACAGTCCCTAGATTTCATCCAGATCCTGGGGTTTACTTTATCCCTGCCAATGTAGAGACTTCTATCTTACTGTTTTCTGGACCTCTAGGATGCTCATCCCCTTTCCTCAAACCACTTTCCTCTACTCAGGACATTTCTTTACCTGGTTATATCCTTCTCATCTCGAGGAGCTCAAACATCACTTCCTTAGGAAAATCTTCCCTGACCATTCATCCACCTCCATGCTTCCCCAGGCTAACTCCCACGTTCTATGCTATAAGCCCTCAGAAACCTGAAATTTCCCTTCACTGAACTTACCAGTTTACATTTAAACTTTATTTTTTTAAGACAGAGTCTTGCTCTGTTGCCCCAGCTAGAGGGCAGTGGCATCGTCATAGCTCACCGCAACTTCAAACTCCTGGGCTCAAATGATCCTCCTGCCTCAGACTCCCAAGCAGCTGGGACTACAGGCATGCGCCACCACACCCGGCCAAGTTTTCTATTTTTAGTAGAGACAGGGTCTCACTCTTGCTCAAGCTGGTCTCGAACTCCTAACCTCAAGGAATCCTCTCGCCTCGGCCTCCCAAAGTGCTAGGATTACGGGCGTGAGCCACCATGCCCGGCCTACATTTAAACATTTATGTGACTGTTGACTTCTTATCTATAAGCGTCACTGGAATTTTAGCTTACAAATGGCTGAAATGTGTCAGTTTTGTTTTTGTTGCCTCCAAATGACAGTGTTGGGCACATAGCAGGTGCTTAAGAAGTATTTCTGAAATTAAATAATTAATCTAGGATCCTTTTTAGCAACTATATCTCTATGAATATGACCAGGATGTACCATGAAAGGATGATGCCTTAATCCAAGAATAAATGGAGCAATGACAATGTTGGGCAGTGGGACAGGTGAGGAAGACATTTGGGGACATAAGGCCTGCCTGATAACCATGATCTTTTTAAGAACAATTCTTTTTTTCCTGGGACAGAGTCTTGTTCTGTCTCCCAAGCTAGAGTGCAGTGGCACAATTATAGCTCACTGCAGCCTCAAACTCCTGGCCTCAAGTGATCCTCCTGCCTCAGCCTCCTGAATAGCCAGGACTACAGGCACATGCCATCATGACTGGCTAATTTTCTTATTTGTTTTGTAGAGATGGGGTTTCACTATGTTGCCCAGGCTGGTCTTGAACTCCTGACCTCAAGCAATCCTCCCTCATTGGCCTCCCAAAGTGCTAGGATTACAGGCATGAGCTACCGTGCCTGGCCAATTTTTTAAAGAATTTTTTTTTTTTTTGAGACAGAGTCTCACTCTGTTGCCCTGGCTCGAGTGAGTGCCGTGGCATCAGCCTAGCTCACAGCAACCTCACACTCCTGGGCTCAAGCGATCCTCCTGCCTCAGCCTCCCAGGTAGCTGGGACTACAGACATGCGCCACCATGCCCGGCTAATTTTTTCTATACAGATTTTTATTTGTCCAAATAATCTCTTTCTATTTTTAGTAGGGACAGGGTCTCGCTCTTGCTCAGGCTGGTCTCGAACTCCTGACCTTGAGCGATCCACCCGCCTCGGCCTCCCAGAGTGCTAGGATTACAGGCGTGAGCCACCGCACCCGGCCTAAAGAATTTTTTTTTAAGTTTTCTTCAAATTTAAGATTTTTGAAGACTTTTTAAAGAGATTACTGTAGAAAAACATATGTCCCTGGCTTGTGAGAAATGTCTGAGAGAGCCTTCTGGTCATTAGGCGCTCTCTCTTACTCATTCTAACAAATGTAAATTAAAGTGAAAACCATGTTTGAAATTTGGCCTTCTTCCATCCTTTCCCACTACTGAATCCTGCGTATACGTACAAATGATAAAGCAGCAAAACTTTTCCATATTGGTCCAAGGGCTACTTTAAATGTTCATACAGTCTAAGACAACCATTCATGACTCTGCTTTATGAGCCTTTGCTTAGCACACTAGCCCACCCTTAATCTTTTGAACTACTACTTTTTAAACTGACTCTGATATTTTCTAACATGAATAAGAAGAGTAACAATGTTTTTTACCAGGAACTGTACTAAGGCTTTCCGTTTTAGGTCTAAAAGAGCAATAAATATTTATTAAACTCACAGTTTGTGTGGGTCACAAATTCAGAAATAGCTGATCTGGGAGGTTCTGGCCCAGGGTATCTTACGAGGCTATAGCCAAGATATCAGCTGGGGCTGCAACATCAGAACTGACTGGAGCTGGAAGATCTACTTCTAAGGAGGTACTGTCACAAGCCTGGCAAGGCAGTGCTGGTAGTTCGTGGGAGGCCTCAGTTTCTTCTCACATGGATCCCTCCAGAGGCCGTTTGAATGCCCACACAACTTGGTGGATGACTTCTCCTGAAACGAGAAAGGAACAAATGTTGCTTCCCCATTACCTCAACCAAATGACAAAAAGCTTCGGAAAGCTTGGCTTATATCTCCTGTAGGTTAAGGATCACAGGGACTAGGGTCGGACTCACAAAAGAAAAGTGTAGAGGCTGGCCCTGGAGAAGCTCCTTGCAGAAGGGACAATAAAATAGCAGCCTTGAATATAAACTGAACTCCCAGCAAATGCAGAAAAATCTATGTTTCCAGGAAACAAATGTGGATCCCATAAAAGAGAGTGGCCTGAGATGGTTTTAAAAGGAAAAGTAGCTAAGCGTGCCACCCAGAGGGGTGGAAGGATTCTAACACAGGGGTGGGCCACAAAAGGCCTAGGGAGTAAGAATGGTCTCAGTGGCCAGAGGAAAGATACAGGATATGGCAGGGGCCTACACTCTGAGGTCCCCCAAGGAACCTGCAAATGTCCCCATGACAATGTCAGATGGGGATTTCCTCCACATCACCGAGCCCCAAAGCAATATTGCAACTTTGCCAACCATACAAGTGTATGCCCTTCTCCCACAGTCCCCACACTTTCTGGGCCCCCATTATAGGTCAGAAACTGTGTAGGATCAAGTAAATTTACATATAGTCACTTATGTGACCATTGACTGATATTTGTGAGCATCACTGGAATTTTAGCTTGATAATAGCAGGAATATGTCTGTTTTGTTACTGCTGCCTCCCAAGGACAGTGGCACATAGTAAGTGCTCAGAAAGTGTTCCTGGTCCCTACCTCAGACCATATACAAAAATGAACTCAAATGGATCAAATACCTAAATATAAAAGCTGTAACTATAAAACTCTTAGCAGGAAACATAGGTGTGTATCTTTATGACCTTGAATTAAGCAATGGCTTCTTAAACATAACATCAAAAGCAGAAGTAACCAAAAAATATAACTTGGACTTCATCAAAATTAAACCTTTTTGCATGAAAGGACACTAACAAGAAAGTGAAAAGACAACCCACAGAATGGGAGAAAATACGTACAAATCATACACCTGATAAGGATTTAGTATCCAGAATATATAAAACACTCTTACAACTCAACAAAAAGAAAAACAACTCAATTATTAAATGGGCAAAAGATTTAAGTAGACATTTCTCCAAAGATGATATACAAATGGCCAAAGAGCACATAAAAAGATGCTCAATATTAGTCGTTTAGAAAATGCAAATCAAAACCACAAGGAGATACAACCTCACATCCATTAGCATCACTATAACCAAAAAAATGGGCAATAAAAACTGTTAAAGAGGATGTAGAGAAATTGGAACCTTCATATATTGCTGGTATGAATGCAAAACGGTGCTGTCTTCAAAAAGTTAAACCTAGAGTTACCATAGGTCCCAACAATTCCAGTCTAGGTATATACCCAACAGAACTGAAAACATACGTTCACACAAAAACTTATACGCGGATGTTCACAGCATCATTATTCATAATAGTCTCAAAGTATAAACAACTCAAATATCCATTAATTTATGAATGGATAACCGAAACTAGTATATCCAACAATGGAATATTATTAAGCCATAAAAAGGAATGGAGTACCAATACACACAACATGGATGAACTTTGAAAACATTAAGCTTAAGTGAAAGAAGCCAGATACAAAAGGACAAATATTATACAATCCTACTCATATAAAGTACCTCAAGTATTCAAATTCATAGAAACAAAAAGTAGAATGTTGGTTTTCAGGGCCTGGCAGGGAGGGAGTAATGATAAATTAGTGTTTAATGGGAAGATAAAACAATTCTGGAGGATGGTGGTGATGAGTGTACAACAATGTGAGTGTACTTAATGCCACTAAACTACACACTTAAAAATGGTTAAAATGGTAAATATTATCTTATACATTTTTATCACAATAAAAAAGCAAGGAATTACCAATACGTGATATAACATGGATGAACCTTGAAAATATTATGCTTAAGCCAGACACAGAAGGCCACATACTGTATGATTTTACTTAGATGAAATATCCAGACTAAGCAAGTCTATAGAGAGAGAAAGTAGATTAGTTGTTGCCAGGGGATGAGGGAAAGAGGATAATTGGGAGTGATTAATAGGTTATTAACAGGTATGGGGTTTTTTTGGGGGGTGATAGAAATTTTCTGGAATCAGGTAGTGGAGAGCATAAAGCACAACATTGTGACTGTACTAACAACCACTGAATTATACACTTTAAAATGAAAAAAATTGTGTTTTGTGAATTTTTTTCTCAATGAAAAAAATTGGACAAAAAGTCTTCCCCCAGAACAAGTAATCTAGGTGCAAGATAGAAGCTATCCTTTTCATGACCTAGCCTCAGAAGTAATAAAGCATTACTTTTGCCATATTCATTAGAAATGAGTCCCTAGGTCTGGCCTACATTCAAAATTAGGCTTTACATGTATTCTATCATTTCAGTTTCACAACATGGGGAAACTATTATTGTCTTCCATCTGCAGATGAAGAAACTGAGGTTCAGAGAGGTTAAATATATTTCTCAAGGCCACAAGGCCAATAGGTGGCAAAGCTCAGATTTGAACCTAAAAACAGCTGACCCCATAACCTGTGCTCTTAACCACCATCAGTGGTGGTTCTTAACCAGACATGCCCATTTATAAAAATAAAGACAACTGGAGCCCCGCAAGGACCTGTTAAATCATCATTTCTGGGGCTGTGGTCCCCGCACTTGAATGTTTTAAAGCTCCCCAAGTGTTTCTGAAGTACATCCTGGGTTTGGAAACACCCTTCAGTGCCTGATGGTTTTTTATTATTAATATGGGCAACTGACTCCAGCTGGATGTTAAGTGCCTTGAGGGCAAGGCCTCCACCTCAAGCCTCCTTGTTGATGTCACTATGACAGCACAATGTCTGCACAAATATCATTGGATGGAAGGATTCAGAGCAACTACCACCCAGAATGTCAGCTGCCAAGGGGTTCCAGTTGAGCTGAGGATGAACAGGAGATACCTGAGAGCTGGCCAACCTGGTCAGTCTCTCCAGTGGGTAGGAGGTTCACTGGGGCCCACTTGGTGGGCAGTCCCTGCTGCCAGCTAGACCATCTCAGCTTAGCCCAGAGCAAAGAGACATAACACTGTCCCCAAGCTTAGTTTCCCAGGTCCAAACTTAGAGGCCCAGCTCAGGGCCTGGAATTCACTGAGGCTTGTGGCTGTTTGTCTAATAGTCACCATGGATCACCGAAGCCGACCACGGGGCAAAGGCCTCAACCGAATCCCTGGAACTCAGTCCCGAGCCCCCCGGGCTCCACTCCCCTTCCACGTGGAACAGGAGGCCAGGGAAGGAGAAGAATGGGAGCGAGACCCACCTCGCCCCAGGCCTCCTATCTACGTGCCCCCAGAAAGTGAAGAGCTGTCGGACAATGTAATGGGTAAGTACATGCTCTACCTCCCTTGGTAGAAGGGGGAGGGCTTCACCTTTTTCATCCCTTGCCCACAGGAAGCAGAAAGCAGAGCATACAATGGACAGAACTAAGGTGAGGGATGCGTTTAGAAAGGGGAAATTTTTCTATCTGCCACAAAGGGTTGTCACAAGGAGCAAGTGTATAATGTGTGAAAGCAACTTGAAACTGAGACAGGCTGTTTGGAATAGTAGATGTTATTTACAAATCAAGCGCTTGCACCATCAAATGCCTACTGTGTGCCAGATACTTTGGGAAACAAAGAGGACTTAGAAATTGATGTCGGCCCAAGGGAGCTGATGGTCAAATAGAGGAAGACAGACTGTTAGAATGGCTTCTGCAGGATACAGAAAGCTATCAAGAGCTCACAGGAAGACAGAGGGGATCCTGGGGGCATATAGGCTGCTGATGGCTCCTGTCTTTCTGGTGTGTGCTGTGTCTTCACCTCCCATCCTAGCAAATGGGTGGCTGATGGGGTATTTGTCAGAAGATGGAACAATGTGCTGAGAGGGTTTTCTGGGAACTTTTCAAGTCTTGATTTAAAAAAAGAAAATACACACCTTGAGACAGCCTTAAGTCACCAAACTGCCTGTTTGCCCTGTAGATCCCTCCCTGCCGGAAGAGAAGAAATGGTCTAGAGATACTGCTTTTCAGGTTAGACCTTTCTTCTCCAAGTTTTTCCAGGTCCCGAAAAAGGTTACCCCTAGAGAGGAGAGTCATGGCACTGTTCACACAGGTCACTGCAAGGAAAATAACAAAAATGTCTGTTAGAGGGATAAAATGCAAGCCAGTCGAGGCAGAAAGGTTAGTTGCCACTTTGGGTGGGGGTGGCTTTGCGGGAGGATGATAAGGGTCTAACGGTGCTAAGGGCCGAAGGCCGGTTACCTCCCTAGCTTTGTGGAAGAGCTACATGTGGAAGGATTAGAGGCTCTAAAACAGTGCTGAGGGCGGGAGGCCAGTCACTGTGAAGATTTTTGGGAAAGGTGGGCATAGAAGGATAAGCAGGGTCTAAAACAGTACTCACGGCGGGAGAGCAGGAGGGCAGGAGATCATGACGCCACGAGAGGGTCTCCGTAAACATGGTTGACGCTTGGGGCTGTGGGGCCTGGCCTGCCCCCAGTGCACAGGCGCAAACACCAGGTGGCCGATGGGAAGGGAGTGGTGCCCACGGGGGCGGGGGAGGGCTTTAAGTGGGCGAGGAGGAAGGGGGAGAGGATATGGGGGTGGGTAAAGGGGCAATTGTCAGAAAATGGAACGGCACTGTGCTAGGAGAAAAGGTTTTCTGCGAACTTTTCAAGTCTTGATTTAAAAAAAAAATAGACATCTTTGAGACAAGATCATAGGTCAGCAAAAACTGCCTGTTTGCCCTTGCCTGCTGGAGAAGTTTTCCCAGGACTTAAAAGGGCTGCAACTAGAAAGGAGAGCCATGGCACTGTTCACACGAATCACTTCGAGGAAAAAAAAAAAAAAAGGAGTAAATGGCTATTAGATCTCAAAATTTATTCCTATCTGAAACTTTGTACCCTTTGACCAACAACTCCCCATTCCCTCCCTCTCCCCCCCACCTCCTGGCCTCTGGTAATCAACCAGGTAATATATAGTCAATAAGAACGTATTGTATATTTCAAAATAACTAGGACAGTAAATTTGAAATGCCTCACCATAAAAATGACAGGTAAACTAGGTGATGGATATGGTAATTAGCGTAATTTAATCATTCCACGTTGGATACACATATCAAAGGATCACATTGCACCCGATAAATGTATACAATTATGTGTCAATTTAAAATTTTTAAATTTTTAAGTGACTTTTTTAAAAAAGTCTATTAGAAGTATAAAATGCAAGCCGTTCACAGGCGTATAGGTAAGTTTCAGCATTTGAGTGGATGGTGTGCAGTGGTGAGGCTTTGTGGATGAGATGGGCGTGGAAGGATGTCTAAAACAGTGCAGAGGGCGGGAGCGTGCGACCCCTTCAGGAGGCCTCTGCAGAGTTCCGGGATACTCCGGCCCTGGCCGGCCCCGCGGCGCAGGCGCAAAAGCTGGCTTGGGGCGAGGAGGTGGGGCTGGTGCCCACGTGGCGGGGCGGGGAGCGGAGGGGGGGGCGGGGCAGGTCTCGCGAGGCCGCGCCCCGGCTCGCGCGGGCGTCGTGCACGAGGTTGTAGCTGCCTGGCGGCGGGAGAAGCCGCGCTCGCGCCAGGGGACGTGTTTCTGCACTCGCGTGGTCATGGAGGCGCCCCTGCTGCTGCCAGCTGCGATGATTCCGGTCCCTGGCCGGAGCCGAAAGTTCCTGCTGCTGTCGCTGCTACTGTTCGTGCTGCCGACTGGGCCTCTGCAGGGCTTGGAGGCAGAGGAGAGGCCCCGGACCCGCGATGAGGAGTGCCACTTCTACGCGGGTGGACAAGTGTACCCGGGGGAAGCATCCCGGGTTTCGGTCGCAGACCATTCCCTGCACCTAAGCAAAGCCAAGAGTAGGTGGTGCCCCACCAAGGGTGGGGATGGGGGTGGAGATCCCGGAGACACGTGTACACTGGTTACACCCAGGGGCCTGGGCTTGGGCGGCACCCCTTGGGATGCCTCCGGGCCCCGGGCTGGCGTGGTTCTCTCCAAGAGGGGGAGGCGGTAGGATAAAGGGGGATTCTAGCTGTGAAGAAAGGGATGGTTTCCACTAATCAGATTTTGGAAGAGGCAGTGGTTACCTCAAAAGCCGCAGATGAAGGAAAGAATGGCCCTGGTCTCGGGTTTGCAGGCACCGAGGATGTTGTGCAAACTGAAACACTTCCTGAAACATCACAAAGTGCCTACAGCACGTCCCGTCTTTTTTCAAGTACTATTTCAGGGAAGAATACATTAATAGGTTTAATAACGATTCACAGAAAGTTTGATTAAATGCAAAAGTCGCTAAACAAACTTGGGGGGAGGATTTAAACGTTTAATTTTCCTTTTTTTTTGTTGCATCTTATAAAGAAGATTATAATTAAAAGCCACTTTCCCCAAAACCTGTATAGTTAAAGGGTATTCTTTGTGTTTCTCAGAAGTGAAGAACCTGTAACAGGGTGTACTTTGGAGGGAAACAGGGAAAAAAGGAGGTTGGAAGTAATGCATTTGGGTTGATGATAAACCTCGTGGCAAATTTATGTCCTGCCAATTTGGTTTTTGATTATTTGCATTTCTGTCCAGTGTCCAAAGCTAATAGCCACTTTCAGGAATGACACGTCAGACTAAGTAGATACTGAGAAAGTTGTGGCCTGCTGCATCTAGACGTTAAAATTAGCCAAAAAGAAGTGACCAGCTGTAATAAAAGCTGTCCCTTGCTTGCTTTGCAGTAACCTGCTTTTCCTGCAGATCATTTGACAGTCTGTAGGTGTGTATTTGGCTTTTGTGGTTGAATTACAGCATGTTCCTTGCCAGTATTCCATAAAAAAGTAATGCTTCACAACTATGAATCCCCAGAATTAAATGGGATGCTGTTATGATTTAGGATGGGGTGGGAGTAATAAATGAAAAAAACTGTTTTGCCTCCCTAAACATTTCCAATTCTTTCCTGTTGAAAGGTAGCTACTTTTGGATTTTTTATTTTTTAGAAAACCAGTCTTTCACTTTTAAAATTAGTATTTCCAAGTGCAGTTGGTTTTACTTGCCTGGGAAGACATTTTGAAATATGTCAGCCAGTTAAGTGTTTACTGACATTACATATATTTCCCATAGGAAACGCAGGCACTCCGGAGCTGCTTATGGAAGCAGAAAATAGTAGTAATAATAGCTTTCCCTTTACCAGCAAAACTTTTCAAACTTCAGTTATTTGCTACACTTCTCTGTCACACGTAGGCATATCTAGAATTAAAGATACAAGAACTTCTATTCATAAAATTGAATATTATGGAGACATTAAGGCCATATTTTCAAATAATTTTTAGTTACATGAAAAACTGTTCATGATTGATTTGTTTCCTTTAAGGAGAAAAAAGGGGGAGTGCAACTTGATCCAAATGTGTGTGTTTAAAAAAGACTGGTAAGACAGACATCAAAATGTTAACAGTAGTTCCCAGAAAAATGGATGGCTAAGAAACGAAAAGAAAAATGTTAACAGTAGTTAAATTGATGGGGGTTATAAAGACAGGGGTTTAAATATTCTTTTTCATACTTCTCTGCATTTACCAGAATCTTTATATGTTGATTATATCATTTATAGTCAGGACAATTTTTGTTTGTTAATAGATGCAAGGGTTTGCTTTGGGGATTCCACTTACAGGTCTTAGCAAAGTAACTGCAGTTCTTAAGAACTCAACATTTCCAAAATCAATTTTTAGATATGGTTTTCCCAATACGCTAACATCATTAAGGAGTATCATTGTAACATCATTAGAATTATTATAACCTCTCACTTGAGTAACATTTTAAGAAGTGTATATAAGGCATATATAATTCAATATCCTTCTGCTGTTTCTCCCTCCTGGCCTTTGCCTAATCAGATCAGGATTATTATTTGAGCTATGCTAAGATAAGTAATCACATGTTATACATTAACTTAACAGAGAAATTCATATTGAGTTTGTCTCTATTTTCAGAGTGACCATAAATGCTGGCTGGCTGTTATACAAAAGTATAAGCCTTACTTTCTAGAAACCTTAGTCAAATTTGAAAGCAAGTATTAACCTCAATGTATGTAATGGTTCGGAAAGTATAAGTGCTGTCTGAATGTGTTAACAGAGCATGAAGGTACATTATTGTCAAAGTGTATTGGCTAGAATTACAGTGTACTTTTACAAGAGAGCAGCATGAACTGTTCAATTGCCACCAGGTAACTTGAAACCTGTTCAAGGGAGTCTCTTCTTTCAGTGCTCTCTAGGAAAATTATCTCGTGCTCTGGGATCCACTTCTCATCTGATGTATTTGCAAATTTCCACCTCCTTGAGTGTAGCCTCATCTACGGCAGGTCTTCCATGTGTATATGAGAAGCTGGACAAACTAAATTAGTACGTCTGGAAGACTGCCATTAGAGAAAGGAAAATCTAATTATTTGAAATGTACGATGTTGATAACTTGTAGGGGCTATAGTGAAGTATCCAGTAGAGTTTAGTGCAGAATTGGAATGTAAGGGGTCTGTGAGCATGAATAGAAAAAAAAGGTCAGCCCGGTATGGTGGCTCACACCTGTAATCCTAGCACTTTGGGAGGCCAAGGCAGGGAGATCCGCTTGAGGCCAAAGCCAAAGCAACATAGCGAGACACCCTGCCCTCCCCAATCTCTACCCCCGCAAAAAAAAAAAAACCAGAAAAACTAGCCAGGCATGGTGGTACACTCCTGCAGTCTCAGCTACTCGGATCCCTTGAGCCTAGGAGTTTGAGGTTGCAGTGAGCTATAATGACACCACTGCACTCTAGCCTGGGCAACAGAGTGAGATCCTGTCTCAAAGTATATTTTCACTCACCCCCAACTGAAAGTTAGCATTGCCTTCTATTATGAATGTCAGCAACAAACCACACTAGCTTCAGCAGTACTTGCTTATAGCTGTCACCAATAGAATCCCAGATATTTTCATGCTACATTCTGGGTATTGCAGGTATCTGAAAACATTTACACTCATTGTTATCTTAGGTATTTAGATCACTGCTAGGTCTTACAGTTTTAAAGTGTTAATAAAAGAGCACATGCATTACTATATCACCAATCTGTTTTTTACTACTTTGATAATTGAATTTAAATATAATTTAGTGATTTTCTAAAGATGTCCTCTGCCATTCCACCAACTTTCTCGGTGTTATAGAACATCATGTCTTTTTCTTTCTTAGTTTCCAAGCCAGCACCTTATTGGGAAGGAACAGCTGTGATAAATGGCGAATTTAAGGAGCTCAAGTTAACTGATTATCGTGGGAAATACTTGGTTTTTTTCTTCTACCCACTTGATTTGTAAGTAATACATGTAAATAGCAGCTGATAAAACCCAGTCTTTATCAATCATTGTTCAAGAACATGAAATAGTTAGAAATTACTTTATTCAGCCCTTGGCTCTTAAAAAGGCAACATCTACTATATATTTCAGTCATAACACATTGACCTCAATACATTATACTTATATATCTACATGACTGTGTTATAATGGAATAGTTAGAGGAAAGCTACAATATATTCATTAAACTATACCTACTAAGGCAAGAAAATGGACTGATAATATTTTAGAAAGCATTTAATAGCAACACTTATGCCATAATTCTGTTTAACATATCTGTTAACTATAAAATTAATAACCCCTTTTATCTAGTGATACCATTTAACTATAGTTTTGCCATTTTTATTTTTACTGCATCTGTTGCTTTCCTGGGATTTGAACATTTTCTTGAAAATATACTGCTTAAGGAATAATACCTATTAATATATTACAGTTATTGAGGGTTTCTTTAACTCTGCAACAGTGAGCATCTTTGTAGATGGTCAGAAAGTTGACTCAGTAAATATTCTTACAGCTTTATTGACATTGAGGATTTAATTTTATTTTGCAAAACACTATTTTGAGTGTTTTTCAAATCCCATGAAAATGAAAAGAGACCAAAAAAGAGTTATTCCAACATTTATCCTTTTTATATTTAAATTTATTTTCTGGTTGC
>NW_012150841.1:5228820-5239813 GCF_000956105.1 Propithecus coquereli
TGTATGCATATGCAGAGAAAGAGTGCTATTTTAATATATGCTGTTTACTTAGCTGAGACTTAAGTTATCTGTTACAGGATTAATACCCCTCGAAGACAAGGAGGACTTGGGCCAATAAGGATTCCACTTCTTTCAGACTTGAACCATCAGATCTCAAAGGACTATGGCGTATACCTAGAGGACTCAGGCCACACTCTTAGGTACCTTTCAGTGGTTTTACATTATGACAAATCCAAGTATATTTATAATCCTCCTTGAAATGAATGTTATTTACGAGTTAGAAGATACAAGTTTTGACCAAGAAATAGTATTTCATTCTGTTTGCAAAAATGTTGTAGATGCCCTTTAAAATAATTAATCTACTACACTTAACCTATGTTAGTTTACAATAGCCCTACTTAAACTATGTTAGTGTCATAGACTGTTAGAGCTGGAAGATTATTCAGAGGTCTTTCATTAACCCTGTCACTGATCTGTTGGGTTATAAGAAGAAAGATTATTGAGATGTAATTGGGAACTCTGTAATAAATGTTTCTCCATTAAATATTTGATCAAATGACAGTCTTTTAGACTACTCCATCTTTAGAAGTTTCATATATAAAATTGTTCTTAATGTGCATTTTTATTTACTAAAGGTGTCTGTAAAAAGTCATTTGAAAGTTCAGGTATATGCTTATTTTGAGAATAATGAATTTTTTTTAACTTTCAGCACATTTGTGTGTCCAACTGAAATCATCGCTTTTGGTGATAGAATTGAAGAATTCAGATCCATAAATACTGAAGTGGTAGCATGCTCTGTCGATTCACAGTTTACCCATTTGGCCTGGTCAGTACCTTAACACTTATATTTGTAGGAAAAAGAAATGGATTTACTCTTAAATCATGGGCAGATAACTCTTAACATGATAGGAATATAGTCATTTATCAGACAATTCAGGAATAGATTTATATGAGTAACACAAAAAGCTGCTAGTTCAATCATGGTAAAAATGCTTAAGGATTTTACAGGACATTTCAAAATGAGGGGAAAAAGTTAAATGCAATAGATATGATTTCTATAGCATGAGCCACTGAATTATATGATTAATTGGGTAACCTTAATCTGGAGGAAAAAACCTTTAAAATATACCATTTCTCTGTTACACAGTTGCCTAGTATGGTGGGTCAAACTCAGATTTTATAATTTTCAAGCAGTAATTTGTAAAAATTAATTTAAAAGTTACAAATTTGAAACAAGTTTTTCTCCATTTACAATCATAGGTATACATATGTATATACACATAACAAATTTTGATTGGTTGGAGAGCTACAATTATTAATACATTCCCCCATAATTCCCTTAAGAAACTAATTCTCCTAAGTATTTTAAAACGCAATTATGTTTAATATATTTGATTTCCTTAAGTATCTCAATTTTCAGGTAAACCTTCCCAAATACATAATTCTAATATGCCACATTCTCTTAAACATTACCAATAATATATAAATATATACTGATTGTTTCTTAATATAAAAATATTAAAACTATAGGCTTAATTTACTTCATCATTTCTGTAGTAATTCTAAATTTTCCTAGGATTAAAATACATGTCCACTAAGGAAAAAGTGTCATCCCAAATAATTTGGGATTACTTTTCTAAGGGAATTTGGGGATACGTTCTCAGCTGAATAGGTTTCATACCAACTAGAGATTTCTACCTGTATGTTAGAACTGGGGCCCTCCCATTGGGGTACCAGCTGATATCTCCTGGTTTTAAGTTACAGAATACAAGTTGAGCATCTCTAATCCAAAATTCAAAGTGCTCAAAAAATTTTGAATTTTTTTGTGTGCTGATGTGATGCTCAAAGGAAGTGCTCATTGGAACATTTTGGATTTCGGATTAGGGATGCTTAACTGGTAAGTATGCAAATAATCCAAAATCCAAAATACTTCTGGCCCCAAGCACTTCGGGTAAGGGATACTCAACCTGTACTTAAATCTGAAGACTGATACATCTGGGATTATGACTAACTTCCTTCACCTTCAAGTGGACTTTGTGTTTCTTTGCCTCTCAGAATATTAAAATGTCATCCAGTTGTATCCTGCCTCTCTTTCAAGGATTTGTCTTGTGATCACAGTTCTAAGGTTATGCTTGTGATAGTACATATCCTTTGACCTATCAATTTCACTTTTAGAAATTAATCAGACAGGTATTCAAAGATGAGAATACAAGGATGTTTCCAGCAGTGTTTATAAAAGCAAAAAAAAAAATGGAAGCAGTCTAAACATCTGTCAGTAGAGATTAGTAAAATACAGGACAAATAGTACCCAACTTACAATGGATCAATTTACAATTTTTCAACTTTACAATGGGTTTGTGGGGTATTACGTGCATTTTCAGCATATAGCATTTTCAGTTTACAATGGGTTTGTCGGGATATAGCCCCATCCTAAGTCAGAGAGCATCAGTGTGTCCGTACATTAAAAATGTGTTGTAGGCCGGGCGCGGTGGCTCACGCCTGTAATCCTAGCACTCTGGGAGGCCGAGGCGGGCGGATTGTTTGAGCTCAGGAGTTCGAAACCAGCCTGAGCAAGAGCGAGACCCCGTCTCTACTAAAAATAGAAAGAAGTTAATCGGACAACTAAAAATATATAGAAAAAATGAGCCGGGCATGGTGGCGCATGCCTGTAGTCCCAGCTACTCGGGAGGCGGAGGCAGTAGGATCGCTTGAGTCCAGGAGTGTGAGGTTGCTGTGAGCTAGGCTGACGCCACGGCACTCACTCTAGCCCGGGCAAAAGAGTGAGACTCTGTCTCAAAAAAAAAAAAAATGTGTTGTATATATTCATCTTCAATGTTTAAAGGACATGAATATGTTAAGTGGGGGGAAAAAGCAAGAAAATAGAAAGTACATCAGCCTGTTTTTGTTAGAGAAAGAATGTATGTATTGTGTTTGTTCATGTGTATGCATATGCAGAGAAAGAGTGCTATTTTAATATATGCTGTTTACTTAGCTGAGACTTAAGTTATCTGTTACAGGATTAATACCCCTCGAAGACAAGGAGGACTTGGGCCAATAAGGATTCCACTTCTTTCAGACTTGAACCATCAGATCTCAAAGGACTATGGCGTATACCTAGAGGACTCAGGCCACACTCTTAGGTACCTTTCAGTGGTTTTACATTATGACAAATCCAAGTATATTTATAATCCTCCTTGAAATGAATGTTATTTACGAGTTAGAAGATACAAGTTTTGACCAAGAAATAGTATTTCATTCTGTTTGCAAAAATGTTGTAGATGCCCTTTAAAATAATTAATCTACTACACTTAACCTATGTTAGTTTACAATAGCCCTACTTAAACTATGTTAGTGTCATAGACTGTTAGAGCTGGAAGATTATTCAGAGGTCTTTCATTAACCCTGTCATTTTATAGCTTAAAGAGACAGATTCTAGAGTTCCATGAACTTTGCCAAATTAGTTAATTGCAGAGCCCAGACTTGAACCTAGGTCCCCCAACTCCTTGTTCATTTCTTTTTCCTTTTTCCAAACTGACTCTAGTAATGTTTTTTCTAAATACAAATATCATAGTATTTAGCAAACTTACATTTCTGGAGTAAGAAAAGTTAAGGAAATATTTTACCCAGGAGCTCTCACTAGGTTACTTGAGCTAACAAATGTTAATAGAATTATTTGAAAAGAGGGCAGTTTTATAATTTTGTTATATTGCTGATTGCAAAAAGTGCTTTGTGTCACTTCTTGGCCTTTTAGCTAAGATCAAGTGTGATTTGCTTTGCAGTGCCAATAGTTTTTATTGAATGTTTTATATGAAAATGTCAATTTTTTATAATAGCTATATTGAAATATAATTCACATGCCATATAGTTCACCCACTTAAAGAATACAATTCAGTGGTTTTTAGTATATTCACAGAGTTGTACAACCATCACCATAATTATAGAACATTTTCATTACTCCAAAAAGAAACGCCATACCCAATAACAGTCACTTTTCCATTTTCCCTAACCCCTTCCCCCAGCCCTAGACAACTACTAAACTACTTTTTATCTCTATAGTTGCCTATTCTAGACATTTCATATAAATGGAATCCTAAAACACATGCTCTTTTATGACTAGTCTCTTTCACTTAGTGTAATGTTCTCAAGGCTCATTCATATTGTATCATATATCACTACCAGTAGTTTCTCCTTTTTTGTACTTGCCAGGTCTTTAATGTTTTTGGCTTCCATAAAGTCTGTTATTAGATGGAAGTATGTCTAAATATTGCCATTAATGGTTTTGTCAGTTTCATTTTGTATCTGACAATCGTTGATATATTTTAAAGGTATATCATTTGGCTTATAGAAGTTATTGAGTATTGTTTCCATTGTGGGTTCTACCTATAATCAATATAAAATGATTCTTTGCTCCAAATAATAAATAAAGTCTATTACTAAGTTAATCTCCAAAGAGTAAATATGCCACTAAAAAAACTGAGGCAATTTTAAAATGTGGAATTATTTGAACATTAACCAAGTAAAATTACCTGATACTAGCTAGCTATTTTATTTTATTTGAGCCAATAGTTTCTTTTTAATTATTTTTTTATTTTCAAAGTAACACATGCACATAGTTTTTAAGTCAGATTATCTTAAGCAACCACAAATACTACAGTACATTTCTTAGCCAAAAACAAAATTTTAAAGCTACAATTTAACAGTGACAATTCCAAATTATACACTAGATTAGGGGCGGAGGCGGTGGGTGTTGGGGGGTGTGTATGTATGTATATACCAGTAGAGTAGGCATGTTGTTAGTTCTGTATAGCATCCTTCTGTGTGGATGATACAGAAATTCACATTAACTAATACTTGTCTTAACTGAGAAGAAATGGCCTCACCTCTACCATTCTTGTGTTTGCAGAGGTCTCTTCATTATTGATGACAAGGGAATCCTTAGACAGATTACTCTGAATGACCTTCCTGTGGGTAGATCGGTGGATGAGACACTACGTTTGGTTCAAGCATTCCAGTACACCGACAAACATGGAGAAGGTACCCTTCCCTTCTAACCTTTTGATTTCTTAGTTTGAGAGATAACAGCATAATTAGTTGGTTTCTCATCCTAAAAGTAATTTGGATGGTTCCAAAGTCTTCTGATTATTTACAAATTATTAGCAGATCTTTTTAGCAGACCAAATTATAATTTAAAGTGCTTTTAACAAAATATCACCAATATCTTCTGCTTACTGAGATGCAAAAAGCATTCATTATTTGCATGGTCCTTTTGGATAAACTCAAAGAGAAAAGTTTCTGCTACTACAATTTTTCAAATTATGTTTCTGTAAACTTAACATGCCAATCTGGCAATATTTAGTAACATAGGTTTTATTTGCATGTTTACATTATTGGATTTAGCTTTTTAAAATAATGTAATGCTCAATCGCTTCTTGACCTTTTGGCTAAGATCAAGTGTAATAATGTAATCCTCAGGCTTACTCAGTATCACACTGGTAATCGATCAGTTCATCATTTTGCTAAAATAGTAACTGAGTCAGGATATATTCTAAAGTTTCTTGACAAACATGAACCACAGCATCAGTACAAAATACTGCAAGATAGGTAGCACACAAACTTACTGGAAGTTTACGTAAATTCAGAGGAATTTTTGCCATGCCCAGGAATTTCAGTTCACCAGATTCCCAAACTTTCCAACTCTATTAGAGGGGCATTCAATTTTATTTCTTATATTACAAATGTTATTAAACATAATTGGTAAAAATGAAAATAGATGAGCTGTCTGCTGCTAAGCTCCATGACTAAAATTCCTTGGTACGAGCAGGCAAGCTAACAGAAGTCAAGTGCTCAGTGGTCTGGAAATGTTCTTATTAATATATTCTATTAATTTTGGTTTCATGTGGAAATAGAAAAAGTGAAGAGTTGTTAAAGAGAACTGAACTCTGTTTTTAAACTGTCTTTTGCCCATTTTTGTTCCTTTTAGTCTGCCCTGCTGGCTGGAAACCTGGTAGTGAAACAGTAAGTCATATTGATTTTTCTGTTAAAGGGATGGCTAGAGCCAAAAAAAAAAAAAAAAAAAGCCAACCTTAGGATAATCTTTCCTTGTAATAGAACTGTCTTGATTTTGTAAATGAAATAAATATTGCTAAGCAGAAATCATAGAATACAGACATTCTTTTGACTGTAGGAAGAGTAGCTGAAACTGGAAAAAGCAGAATATGGGGTTAATGCTGTGAATTTTAACGCCAAATATCCAGAGAAATATACAATTACAAAAATCAAGAAAGGCAGAGTGGAGACTGCTAGGTCTTAGAGGTCATGTATGGAATTTCTTCTTGTATTGTGAGCAAACAAAACAGCGACAAGCAAAACTGTTCTATATGTAATAAAAAGCTTTTGAGAAAATCTGGCTTAATTAATACTGAAACTAATGATTCTTTCCTTGTCATGAAGAAAGAAAAGATTGAAACAGGCATATTCTTTTATTTAGGGAGGCTGTATAATTTATAAACAATCCTTGTAGTAGTCTCTGGCCAAAATACAATTTAGAAATTTGCTTGAACCTTTTTTGAAATAACATGTTTATCTTCTAAAAATCAAGAGTTTTACACAAACTGTAGTTAGAAAATTGAAAAATACTAGAGCATTGGAGGAGGAAATCATTATCTTAAGATAATAGAAAAATAGACTCCTAAGACTTTTGTCCTTAGTAAACCAAAAAAAAATTACCATTAGCCACAGACAATCAGAGGTAGACAGTTACTCTTTTAACCTCAGGTGTGTCCCCTTTCCATTCCTTGAACATGCTAAGCTGTCTTCTACCTCAGGGCCTTTGTCCTTGCTGTTCTTTCTGCATTGCTCTCTGCATTACTGGCTCCCTCTCTTTACTCACATTTCAGCTGAAATGTCATGTTAGAAGTCTTTCGTCACCACTTTACCCCCAACCCAGGAACTATCCCATCAACCTATTTTGTTTAGTTTTGTTTTTTTAGAGTCAGGGTTTTGCTCTGTCACCCAGGCTGAAGTACCTGATCATAGCTCACTGTAACCTCAAACTCCTGGGCTCAGCTCAAGCCGTCCTCCTTCCTCAGCCTCCCAAGTAGCTGGAACTATAGGTACACGCCACCATGCCTGGCTAATTTTTTTTATTTTTTGTAGAGATGGGGTCTCACTATGTTGCCAGGCTGGTCTTGAACTCCTAGCCTCAAGCAGTCCTCCCACCTTGGCCTCCCAAAATGATTGGATTACAGGCATGAGCCTTGGCACCTAGCCCCATCAACCTGTTTTTAAAAGCATTTACCACAACCTAAAATTAGAATTAGAATGTAACTCCGAAGGAAGGGACTTTGGCTGTGTTGTTAACTAATAAATACTGTCTGGCTATATAATAGTTGGAATAGCAGGTCTGTTGAAAAACTGATGAGACACATAAATACATACAATTATTATTTGTCAATTAAAAATAAAGAATGACCAAACATAGTTAGTGATAACATGTGCATTTTTCTGGAGGGAGAATCAGATAGTTTTCATCATATTCTCAAAAGGAGTTTGTGGCCCCCAAAAGTTAATCAAGTCAACATGTTTTCTGAAATGTACAATACTCATCCTATAATGTCTCTCATAGTTCATTTGTACTTCTTGGGAGCTCTGACTGATCTGTTGGGACTTAGAAACCTAGCACAATCCTATGATTAGTGTTTTGTAATGTTATTCATCAGTCATAGTTGGTTTTGCTACACCTCCAGGGGGAAGTGCCCTGTACCTTGAAGATCTATCCAGAAATGCTTTTTAAGGCTTCTTAAGCTGCTTTTTAAGCCTGCAGCTTCTGATTCATATTTCTATCTGTGAGCCTCACAGCCAATAAATGTAAACTAATCTAATGACTAATTTAAATTACCTAGTGCTCAAAGTAATGTATGGCTTCAAATTTCCTTTGAGCTCCATCAAATGGATGTAGAGATGAGTAAGTTGCTATTGTAACATTAACTTTGACCTCAAAGGCAAAGCTGTTTTACAAACCCATCAGAAAGTAGTTCAAAATCAGTGAATTACAGTGATTATAGGATGTTATTTTGTATATATAAAGATAGATTTACTTTACCTATTTACTAGCAAGTAACATAGTTAATGTGAGGTCAAATTATAGTGGAAAATTTGTTTTCACTTTTTTGTAGCAACAGGGTCTCACTGTGTTACCCAGGCTGGTCTCAAAACTCCTGGCCTCAAGCAATCCTCCCACCTCATTTTCTCAATGCTGAGATTATAGGCATGAGCCACCATGCCCGGCGGAAGAATTTTTTTTAAATCTAATAGGTTTCTAAGCACTCTTGTGCTCTTAGAACACAAGAGTATTTTTATTCATTAACTAGTCGTTGACAGTAATGCTTGATGTTGTATTTGAGGTTTTATTTTTTTTTTTACTTTGCAGCTTGAGATTAATTGTACAAAGTTCCATTTTAGACCTAGGTAAACCCTTAATGAACACACTGCCCCCTTTTCAGGTTATTGTGGCATACCATCATTTTATCAGCAAATGATTTTAAAAATATATTAACATCTGTAGCCATGCTCTCAATGTGTTTGATTTAATTAGATCAAACCTGAAGATACCATGAAAGCCTGGTGGCCGAGAGAAGAGCTGTAAGTAAATTTTGGGGTGCTTGAGTACAGATGTTAATTTATTAACAAATAAATGGTTTGTCTTTTGGAATAGCTGAAATTAGTAGATAGGAAAAATCCACTTTTTCTTAAATATAAATAATTTGATATACAAAAATTATCTTTAGTCAACACATAGACTACTGATGATGTACTTTGGCTTTTAAAGTGATTAATTTGCTCTTTTGTTTTAACAGATAATCCCAGATCCAGCTGGAAAACTGAAGTATTTCGATAAACTGAATTGAAATACTTCCTTCAAGTCATGATGCTTGAAACTTCTCAATAAAGTTCGCTGTTTTACTACCACACTGTGTTATAGCAGTAATTTCTTGGAGAATATAAAAATCCATGTCACAGTCCAAAATTATTTAGTGTTCAGGTTAAACACTGAAGCCAAAAGACAAGCAGTTATTCCTCCCTATCTTTCCAAAGGAAGAAATGTCTAACTGAATCAAACTGAGTAACAGCAATAATAACATTTATGGAGTACATGCCACGTGCCAAGCATTGTGTTAAGCAAGTTAGATGCATTGTTTGATTTAATTATTGTATCAACTCTTTGAGTTCTCTATTTTACAGATGAAGAAACTGAAGCTCAGATAAATTACTTACCCAAAGTCACATAGCTAGCTAGCAAAAGCAAAAATCAGACTTTGTACCCAAACAGGCTAATTCCACTTTCTGAGCTCTTAACACTCCACTGTGGCAAAGGTACTCTCTGTACCTTTGAGAGTAGCAGTAAAGAACAGCACAGTCACCTTCTACAGTATCTGATAGGGATGGCTAACCCATAACTCACTGCTCTGTAATAACATAAATCCCTTTGGCCCCCTCTTCTCTCTAAATTTACATTTTCCATGTGTACCAAATTTTATAAGTAACAAGTTATATGTTTATATTTAGCATAACAAATAAAAGTTGAATCCCCGGCCGGGTGTAGTGGCTTTCACCGGTAATCCTAACACTCTGGGAGGCCGAGGCAGAAGGATCACTTGAGCCCAGGAGTTTGGGACCAGCCTGACCAAGAGCAAGACCCCGTCTCTACTAAAAATAGAAAAAATTAGCCGGGTGCGGTGGTGAACACTAGTCCCAGCTCCTTGGGAGGCTGAGGCAGGAGGATCGCTTGAGCCCAGGAGTTTGAGGTTGCTGTGAGCTAGGCTGATGCCACGGCACTCTAGCCTGGGAGACAGAGCAAGACTCTGTCTCAAAAAAAAAAAAAAAAGTTGAATCCCTAAATATATATAGCTACCTCTTAACAAACAACCATATACAAAGCTGAACTCCAGTGCTACTTTATCACCCCATTTGCCACCCCAAAATAGCAATTTATTATAATTATCTATAGATAGGCCATGTAGTTAAGGGACCTGGTTCCCAGGAGAATTTACCTCATCTTATCTTCCATGCTAATCGCCTCTCAATACTCACAGAAAGCCCCTCTCCCTGGGTAGGGCCATCACTGGAAGTGATGGGGACCTCTGAGTTCTGTCACAAGTGCCAAGTGGTCAGTGACATTTGTAGGTGGACGTGGGAACCCAGCTGCCATTTATAACATTTTTCTGTAGCAAAGTATGTTCTAAATGCTAGCTTACAGATGGAATTTAGAAACCAACCTGTTAGTAAAGTTGAAGAATACTAGTGCTTTGCTGTTTAAACAGGTTTATGATAATCTTGTCAATATGTCCAATATAATTGAAATCCTATAAGCAAATTTCATCTTTCCAATCTGAAAATCACAATTTTTTTACTCTGGAATAAGCCTACATCTAATTAATTAATAGTTTCTTTGGTATACATCAGTGACCAAATGACAAATTTCTGCCCTGAAGAAGTTTGGTGTTTGATTACTGAAGCAGGTGCTGATAATGTAGTCATTCTTGGTACTTAACAAGTAACTGAAAATACACTGTGGCTCACTTTTCATATTAACTGGGTGATGTAAATGGCCTTTGAATAAAATAGCACTAAAAGCAGCACCCCCTTTCTTAGTGCCTTTGAGCTGACTTCTGAAAGTCCATTAAGACCAAAATTACATCCTAAAGATGATCTGTAGCCTTTTACAGAAGACTGGAAAAACTGTTCAGAAAGGATAGTCCCCTGCCCTACTGGAAAAGACAGGCCTTGGGCCTGACCAGGACGCAGCTACTGGACACTAACTCCCAAAACATGCTGACCTACCATAATCTAGAGCAGTGCTTCTCAACTGACCAGGGGGGATTTTGCCCCAGGGAACATGGTAATGTCTGGAGATGTTTTTATTGTCAGAACTGCAGAAATGGCCGGGCACGGTGGCGCCTGCCTGTAGTCCCAGCTACTCGGGAGGCTGAGGCAG
>NW_012150841.1:5244304-5253510 GCF_000956105.1 Propithecus coquereli
ATGTGTAACTTTCATTTTACTGTCATTATGGTTTCGTTCATTTAAGCCATACTATTCCATCTATTAAAGGAGCACGATTTCTGTGACACAAAAACCAAAACATCTCTACCCTTTCTTTGGTTACTATAATCCTTTCTCTGTGGGGTATTAATTCCTCTATGCCTCTGGTTTACTGAGTGGTTTTCAAGAAGGGCCTGTTGTATTCTGAGGCTCCAATTTTTTTTTAGCATACACATCTTAAGTGGGATTTGATTTTTAAGATTATATATAACATAGTCATAAAAATATTTTCACTAACCGAATAGCTGAATCAAGTGAAGGAAGAATATAGGCCTAAATCAGAAGACTCCAGGATGAGAAAGGTGCTCCTCCTTGTATGGGGGAGGAAACAAGACATGAAGAGATTAATCCTTCATCCGACTCCCAGAACTACCTGGTTGCAGAGGTAGGCGAGACCTCACAGGTATCGATATTCAGGCCAGCACTGCTTCTTACGTATCACTCTGCCTGCCCAGAAACCCACACACTGGACCAAAGGACTTCCAAATCCACCTAAAATTGATACCCTTACATCAAAATAATTTCATGACACAACAGTTGCATCTAGAAGCAATGTGATTAGCCAAGGACCCCTTAAATCTGTTTTGAACTTACCAATCCCTACTTTTAATTCCTCTTTTCTGTTACCTATTTTACAGCAAATTTATTATTTGTTGCCAAGGGAAGGGAAAGAAAACATTCACAAGTCAATTTAAAGAGTCAATCACACCTGTAGCAAAAGGCTTATTCTAAGAGGAAATTAAACCAAATGCCAAAAATATTTCAGCCATCATTTTCTCTTACGGTTGAAAATCGATTGTATTCTAATATGTATACATGGCATTAGTTAACCCTTTAGCATAATAGCTGAGACAATACATAAGAAATGTGGCAAAGGACCAAGATTTTAGACCTAGTCTGGGCCTAGCCCATGTACATAGTTACAGGGTAGGCTTTGAGAAGTTACTTTCCCTCTCTAAGCCTCAGTTTCCTCATCTGCAAAATGTCGGTGATAATATTATTGACCTCTAAGAGTTAATGTAAGGATTAAATGAGAGTATATATTTTAAAGTAATTAGCTCAGTGCCTGACACATAGTAAGAAACCAGTGTGTTAGTCATATATAAAAATTCTTACCTTATGATGATTACATCTTGTAACTGATTTTTTGCCAAGTTTGTGCCACACTTCACTAACATACAAGTTGCCATGAGGTGCTATAACCAAATAAAGAACCCTTAATTCCTTCCAAATGTTTTCATGCTAAAGCATTATGCATTGTTGAATTTTAGCTTGAAGTTCTTGCTCAGAAACAGATATCAGTAATACAAACTTGTATTCTTTGTACCAGAATGAAAGCAAACATCTTATAATCTTTATCGTCCTCCTGATGTAGTTCCTTTTGCCTCCCTCTTCTCATCTGTAAAGAGGGTCATAATGCTAAAAGATTATTCAGAAGTTGTGAAGTTAAAGGTATTGTTACAAGTTAACATTTTATAAAATATCAGCAGTGACAGCAAGCAATTATACTCCTGTTAAAAAGACTGGAAAAGTCAGATCTAAAATGTCATCCTAAATTTGGTTTTAAGAAACATAGCACTACTATTTGATTCTTCAAAGCAAAAGAGGACATAACCACTCACTCCTTGGACAATATACTAGACTTCCTTTTCATGTTACAAAAACATAGAGTATGATCCCAGCTTTATAAAAGCTGTAAAACTTCCTAGTGTGTTCAATTTGTTCATAGGTATATATATTAAAAAAATAGACCCATGGCCAAATATGTTTCACAAAAGCTGATTTTTAAAAGTGAAGGTTTTTTAATGACCCTATTTTCAGTGTTTGGTAAGTTAATATGCGTTATAAAACACACAAGGAGGGTTATGCCATGCACTGTTTCCCAATGTTTCTTGTCAATAAAACTTTTATAAAAGAGCATCTGGATAGCACCAGTGAGGAATTCACCTGGGAATGGCACACAAATGCTTGAAGTGGCTCAGCCCCTTGCCATCTAGCCCAAGACACCATCACTTGTTTTTTTTTTGGAGACAGGGTCTTGCTCCATTGCCCAGACTAGAGTGCAGTGGTGTCATCACAGCTCACACCAACCTCAAACTCCTGGGCTCAAGGGATCCTTCTACCTCAGCCTCCTGAGTAGCTGGGACTTCAGGCGTGCACCACCACGCCTGTCTAATTTTTCTATTTTTTGTACAGACAGGGTCTTGCTATTGCCCAGGCTGTATCACTTTTTTGAAATTGCTTTTTCTTACCAATGACCTCTCAGTCACCTAATCAGTGGCCTTTTCCCAGTGCTTATCCTTACCAACTTCAGTGACACCACTGATCCCTCCATGAAAACAGCTTTGAGAAGGAGGAGGATGGTGTGGTTAAGACCTGAGAATCTGTCTGGCTGCTCTTAGAGCCCTGGAGTCACCATTTAAGGAATTGAACCAGCCTGCCAGACAGTCCCCACCCATCCCAGCCAAGGCACCAAATGTCCCAGCCCCAGATGAGCTCCCAGATGAACACAGCTGACTGAGTGACCCCAGCCAATGCCACATGGAGCAAAAGAACCTCCCGGGTGAGCCCAGCCATCTCACAGAATCAAGTATGTCTTTAGAAAAATAAAGTGTACAAATTCATCAAGAAGAAAAATAAAACATTGAAATCCCAGGGGAGTGGGGTGAAAATTTCAGTTCTTAGAGGAATCGAGCTCCTGGCTCTACTCAAAGAAGTGTGAGAAAGCAGATTATATCTGAGAGAATATAGATACCAAAGGGAATATGTAGACAGAGCATTTGGGTTACCACAGGAAAAGAGATCTACAGCATCTCATGGACATACCCAACATAGTGCAAAGCACAGTAGAGTGAAGTAAACTCTTCTAAAGAAATCAATGATAAAGACATTCTAAGACTGCACAATGAAGAAATATCAAAGCAAAAACTGAGAACATGGTAATAAAAGCCTAAAGTAAAATTGGGATCTTAGCACAGACTATTCAACACAAAACAATGTCCAACCCACATGAGGAAGATCCATGCTAGATACTTAGCAGTACTGGTACTGATTACAAATTCTCCTCTATTCCTTAAGGAAGAGGGGCAAAACACTAATAATCCAGAACCTACTGTACATCCTTTAGTTTGCTTCATCTCATCTTCTTAAAGTCCTGTATTAAAAAAAAACAAAACTCTAGTTCTTATAAATATCTGTATTGTTAGATGATAACAGATTTTGGGTTAAGATTCTGATATCCAAAATTACTTGAACGATTCAACTAAAAAGACAAAAAGCAATTTAAGTTCAATTGCAGAACTCAAAGAAAGGCAATTAATGAATGTCATTTTTCACCTATCAAAATGGCAAGATGTTCCAAAAAGAAAAGATGAAATTTGGCAAAGTTCATGGAAATTGCTGATGAGTAAGCGAACATGTGCAACTGTTCTAGAGGGTTATGTGAAACACATATTCAAAGCCTTCAACATGTTGATAGCTCACTTCTCTATGTTTTTCTAAAGTAAATAATTTAGGGATCAAATGTTTTAGGTATTTAGGACATTTACTACAACACTGTTTATAATAGAAAAAATTCTACAAAGTTTCAGTGTACAGCAACAAATGGTTAAATATATAATGTATTAATATAATCTATACAATAGCATACAGTGGGTCTCTCAGCTGAACTCCACTTAACACATTCACAAAACTCCCCAGGGCCCATCCCTTCCCATAGCTACCTAGCCTTGCCAGTTCCCAACATGTCATAGGTAGATAGGCAAAATGCTGTATTGAAGGGCCAGGTAAATCTCAGGATAGTAATACAGTGTTGAGAGACAAGTTACAGCATTTCTTGATTCCATGAGTTAAACTGCATACCTCCAAGAGACAGTTGTGTTTGTTCCCATGACTATTTATGCCAGAGGTGCTTATTAACTGTGATTTCAATAAACAGTACATAAACTAATATAAATTTTTTAAAAGCTTTCCAGCTAATTCTGAGGTAGAGCCAATTTTGTGCCTACTGACCTAGAACTCACACACTAAAGAAGATTGCTTCCTTCTTGGGAGCACCTTTCTCAGAGATTACTTTTTTCTTCTATGTAGCCTGCTTTTGGTCTCTTCTGAACTTGATCAAGTTTCCCTCCCATCAAGAAACTGTCTTGGCTGCAGATTAATGAGAATGCCTGCCTTTGGCTTCCTAGGTAACATTGTGATATTGGGCATGACCTCCCTTGCTATATTCCTTGAAACAAGTACAGTGTACTAGCCAAGAGTACCCTGGACCCACGCTGCCTGGTTCTGAATCCCAGCACTACCACTTCTTAGCTGTTGGACCTTGAGCAAGTTACTTAACCTCTGCGCTTCAGTTTCCTAAGTGGCTTAACCCTATGAGGCGGTTACACAACCTGCCTCATAGTGTTGACTGGAAGAAATAAATGAGCTAATACATGCCAAGTGCTGAGGACAGTGACTACCTAGCACATGGGAAGTGTTCCATAAGCAGAAGTAACTATTATTATTATTGTTCTTGTTTTTAATCGGATATATCCTACCCAGCCCCTAGCACAAGCTGCCTGGTGAATGAAAAAATGGTCCTGTTTTCTCACCTAGATCATCTCTGATCACCTCATGGCATGGTTTCCGATCTAAAGCTTCCCACAAATCTTACAGATGCTGTATCTTTTATTAAATCCCTTCACCCCAAATTTTCATCTACCCTCTGCTAACAACAAAATCTGGGAAACAGAGGGAAGTAAAAATACAAAGGAAACATGTAGGGTTGATGGGATTTTAGACAACTTACGGGAGCTGGTCAGGTTTAAAGAATGTCATCCAAATGCCTTGGCAGGAAACCTTGTATATTGATAGTAGCAATATATGTAAGACAAGAGTGAGTCCAACTGTGTAAAAAGGCATTCTGCCCTAATTTCTTCAGCAGATGGGATGCAACAAGGGAGGTTCACAATTAAAACTGTTTTTAAAGTATTTATTGTTTAGTAATTCTTTCTCCCTTCGGCCCCATTCAGCCACACTGTCGTCTGCTTTTCTGATCACCCTACAAGCTAAATACATTCTCCTTCTCAATGGAGGATGGGAAGCAAACTAAAATCAATACACGTGATGGGGCCTTGATGAAGTGCCTGAAGAGGCACTACGTCATTGCAGGTGGAGTGCTGGTTTTCAACAAGTGAGCTTTTCCTAGGGCTTCATAAAGTAGTCCTTTCTCAAGGTCACCGGGACACTCATGGAGTTGAAATGCCGCTGCCCATCTAAGTACAACATGGACTCTGAAACACAAGAAACATAATCCTGGAGAAACTTGCAGCACCTTAGAAAATCATTACACAAACACAAGATTACTTGAGAATACTGGGACAGAATGAGGTGTGCTGTTGGGCTAGGGTTGTGCAACATTCCCAAGGGAGCAGGCCATGACTCCTGTCCCTTTCCTCTGGCTAGACCAGTTTTGGGCTACCAGTGGCTGCTTGCAGCTGGCACCAGCTCTGCAGAGCAGAGCAGCAACAGCTGCCTGAGGGCCACAAGGTATCTCTGGCCTTCAGGGCTGTAGGCTTTCAAAAGCGAAATCTCCTAAAGACATGCTCTTGTGCTGACAGGCATCGATGTACTTCCTACAATGATTTAAAAGGAGAAAATTTTCTTTAAAAGTTCTTCCCTTCATTAGGGAAAAGCAATAATCACTGCTCACCTCCATATGTTCTGGGGAAAACCAGGGGCACTTCTTTTTCCGACATGAACGTGAAATGGAAGACATTGGTGGTCGTATGCTCTTTATCCTGAAGAGAGGCCACCTCACTATGTACTCTGACTTGAATGTGATTGTTCTGAGTAAAGCATACCTAACAGATTATAGACACTATAGTTAGTCAATTGCATTAGAAAGGGGGAAAGGCAGTCATAAAAGAAACAGTGCCTTTAGGATATAGAAACTTCTCTCTGAGGTACAAATAGCAACAAACTTGTATTTCATCTCTCATCACACACCTACCTGCGAAGAAAGAAAGAGCAATGAGCCAACTTCGACAGGTTTCTGAAACATGATGTCATCAACTGCCACCACAAATGCTCGAGAACCACTATTGGGGAATAGCAGAATCAGGGATAAGTTTCAAAATTCAGATGGTCTCAATTTTCCCCCTAACAACCAGCTGAAGCAAAATAAAAATGAATGAAGAATAAACTTTGAGAAGGGGGAAATGACCACAGCAGCAAGGAATGGTAAGAAGCGCCACTATGGTCAGACCAGGGCAAAATTCACTATATCTTTTCCCTACTACATATTACCATTGTATTTTCTCAGTAGTTCTTTAATGTGCTAACTTACAAAGTTAGAGCAACGGCCTTCTAAAATGAAGACCAAACCCAGCTGATTATCAGTGTGGTATTCATTTAAAAACATAACATATTCCCAAACACATCCAGACTGGCCCAAAATGTTTCATTTCAGTGGGGTGGTATAAATTGCTTCTCAGAAGTTAAGATTGCCTTAAATCTAACTCACCTGAAGCTACAAGCAGTAGCCCATGCAAGTTCATATGCTTTCCTCATAAGGAAACCACCAAAGATACGATTGAAAATGTTCCGCTCCTACAGGACATAAAATAAATTATGAATAAATACAAACTTATGGCCACCCTCTTATACAGAACAAAGGAATTAACAATGCAACAGAATGAAGGTCGGTTTAAAGGTATGTCAAATCTTGCACAAATATCATGAATGCAAGCTGTTCTATTCAGAAGATTTCTCGCTAAATTACAATACCTGAGGGTGGCAAATTTCCAAGCTCTTCAGTTTTGAATTCTCCATCCACACTGCATTAGGGGGCAAAATTCGACTCTGAAAACTTATAGTCCTATACAAACCGAGATTTATAAAAGCCTGTTAATGCCATGGTTTCACTGCTGAAAAGTAAAACATTCGCAAACAATTCCCAATACACTCAGGCAAGCGTGGCTTTGGAGAAGGCCAAAACTTAAAATGTGCTTTTCCAACTTGGAATCTCACCATCTTAACTTACTTTGGATCCAGCGTGTTAAGAAACATCTCATGTATAGTGGTCCTCTCCTCAGCGCTGGGAGCCATTTTCAGTAACGATGTGGAGCTGAAGGCAGTTCTTCTCCCCTTGTTCACTGGAACGTGTTGAGAGTAAAGAGCAATGATCAGGACAGTCATACTATATAGCACGGGGCGGCCTGACCTGGGGTGCCTTGGATCCTACAAAGGCAGTATTTCAAGATTTCAAAATCCCACCAGAAATTTTATAAATATCCAAGAGAAGGCTGCAGAGGCCACATAAAACTTTCACTGAGTCTTTGCTTTCAGATGAAAATTACATCAACTCAGTGTGAGACCACTTATTATCATCCTGATCTAGAATCCTGACCAGCAGTTATCCCATTAAGATACATTTCCCATTTCATTAAAACTGAGAAAACAAATTATTTCACTTAATAAATATTGTCTAATCAATAAAATTGTTCAAAGTATGGACTCCAAAGAACAAAAAATATTTTCAATTTCAATAAATTCTTGAAATGAGTAAGACATTGACTGGTATGAAGAGTCCATATACGATCTTAAATAATCTCTTGTGCAATATAATTAATGTGCTTTTCAATTTTCTCTTATTATAAACAAATTAATGTACATTCTCCTTGTTTAAAGAGCTCTTCTTCCTCTGGGCTTTCAGGGATGAGTGGATTTACAAATGCTGGCCTAAAAAGAAAAGAAAAGAATACAGTTTAAGATGTGCCATTATCTAATAAAACTTGAAGATGAACAATTACCTGCTAGTTTTAAAGTCTTCTGCTGTTCATTTTGGGTAATGCTTACTGCCTGCCTCACACATGAACACAGGAACAATTAGAGCCTTCTGGTTACAGACTTACCTGTACACTAGAAAGTTCACGTTATAAAAAGGACACTGCCGCTTGCCAAAATGTTTTACCTGTGTCTAATCATGAGGAAACAGTCAAATACAGGCTGTAGAATGTTCTATAAGACAACTTGGCTTAGATTTTTCAAAAATGTTGATGTCTTAAAAGACAGTAAATGTGTGTGTTTATAGACTAAGTCAAATTTCTAACACAAATGAGATTTCCCATAGGCTGTTAGACTGTGCTGTGCAAAGAGCAATGTCATTAGCATTCCTTCCCACCCCACCCCTATAACTAGTTAGTTTCAGTTTGGATGCCTTGGGTATAACTGTTGTTCGGAACCAAGAATTTGATTTAAGAGAAAAAAGATAAATAAGTTAAAGTCTGTATGGTTAAATGTGACTTAGAAATGATCATATAAACTCACGAGGTTTTTGTTTGTTTTAACGTACATCCTAGCTCTGTCCACTGAAAGGGCCTAGAAACAATGGCAAACTAGTAACAATGCACAGTTCCAGTGCCCAAATTTAGGTGTCTAAATACCAGTTCCCACTAAAAGGAACCACAGAACTCCTTGGAGAAATGGCTAATTCCAAGCCTGGGCCGGAAATGTGTAAGACAAGCCCCAGATATCATGCTGCAGCAGAGAGCAAGAAGGTATCGAAGACTAATAGAGATAGGTAGAAATGACACAGGAGCCACCTTAGAGGCGTCCCCACTGACCAAAGATGGTGTACCTTGAGCATCAGGAAGAACAATGACTATAATTTATTGAAATACATGTAATATGTATTTTTTGGTGCCATGACTCTGATATGAAAGTGTAATATATTAAAATCATGTCTTCACAATGATACCTTTCTAAAAAGCCAAAAAAGTAGGAAAATCATGTCATCACTAGCTAGGGAACCAACTCCTTATTCTGAAAACATGTAAATAAAAGGCAAGAATGGGCTGGGCATGGTGGCTCATTCCTGTAATCCCAGCACTTTGGAAGGCCAAGGTGGGAGGATCGCTTGAGCCCAAGAGTTCAAGACCAGCCTGGGCAACATAGTGAGACCCCTATCTCTATAAAAAATAAATAAATAAGAAAAATTAGCCAGGCGTGGTGGGACATGCCTATAGTCTCAGCTACTTGGGAGGCTGAGGTGAGAGGATTACTTAAGACCAGAAGTTTGAGGCTGCAGTGAGCTACACCTGCGCCACTGTACTCTAGGCATGGATGACAGAGCAAGACCCTGTTTCTAAAAATAAATAAATATA
>NW_012150841.1:5255005-5258894 GCF_000956105.1 Propithecus coquereli
AAAAACAGATGAAACCAAAATATGGCAAAAATGTTACAATTAAAAATCTTAAGCCCAGGTGATGGGTATAATAAGACATTATAATCTTCTCCCCAGTTTTATGTATCTTTGACATTCTTCAAAATAATTATGAAAAAACAGCAATTACCCTTTATTTTCAGAATCACGAGCCACCATTACAAACGTTGCATCCAAAACAGGACAAAATTCATCACCATGCAACTAAAGAACAAAGGAAAGAAAATGCAGATATGAGAAATGCATTCAGTGGGAAGACCTACTACAATTCTAACGAACAGCATGCATGCTTTGAAAAAGTATGAAATTGGAAAAAGGGGAGAGGTGCGCTCATTAACCACCCTCTGCTGAGGGCCTACCCTGAGCCAGGCACGGCACTAGGTTCTGGGAATGGCAGGATAACCAAGGAGCCTACGGTCTGGCAGAGGAGTAATGCACCACAAAACCCAAACAGTGTGCCGTGCGAGAAGTGCTAGGACGGGCTTTGGAGCTATGCATGACTGGGACCCAAGGGGAAGGGTCACAAAGGGCATTATCAGCATTTAACTTGCCCACATTCTGTAGAACCTGGGCTTCCTTCAGGGCCTATCTGTCCTCCCAATGGCACACCTACCCAAATGGACCTCCTACCGTGTTCATAGACACTATTTTTTCAGGGAACTATAGGGTGCCAACTACCAGCACATGTTTATGCCTCCTTAGCCGAGCACAGGAGCTCCCAGGAAGGAGTAAGAATAGAAATTATTGTATGGATTAAGTTAAATACTGGTTGAATATCTCTAATCCAAAAATCTGAAATACGCCAAAATCCGAAACTTTTTCACTGCCGACATGACGCTCAAAGGAAATGCTCATAGCAGCATTTCAGATTTTGAATTTTTGGATTAGGAATGCTAACTCAGCAAATATAATGCAAATATTCTGATATCAGAAACACTTCCTGTTCCAAGCATTTTAGATAAGAGATACTCAACCTGTCTTCACGATGCTCAGGTTTCTGAGGTTTTAAGGTGTTTCTTTCTCCCCTAGAAGTTTGTATTTCCTGGAAAGTCATATCATAAAGTAGTGACAGAAGTACTTATAGCCTGAGGGTATATTCAGTTCCCTCCTCAACAAATGATACAAGCCTCATCACTACTGCCTGTTCAGGCCCTTACTGCCTTCCGCCTAGACTGCATCCCCCTCAACTGTGGGGACAGTCTCATCAATCTCATGCCTCTGGCCTATTCAAACCTTTCACTAGTTCCTCCTTTCTTCCAGCATCTGGGCTACCCCTGTTAGCACGGCATATTAAGCCCTCCACAACAGAGCCCAGGATTTCTCTCCAGTTGTTCACCAAACACTGCCCTCATACCTGAACCTTTTTCTCTAGCCACATCTAACAGCAGAGGGGTCCTGGGGTGTAGCAGGCTGTTGATTGCCTCCCCTCTGTGCCTTGGCCTAATGCCTTCCTCAGCGATCTCACTCTTCAAGACTCTCCTACCCTCCTGTGTCCCAACCCTATGCCCCAGGCCAAGTTCATCATTCCCTCCTTCATTCGACCACCTTAAAGGAAACAAAATGGTTCCAAGGAACCATTCCTTGACAGTGGTTCTCGATGTAAGAGAAGCAGATACCACCCCCGTAGGGGGCATGTGGAAAAATGTAGAGGTATTTTTGGTTGTCACATGACTTGGGGGGCATTAATGGGAGGGTGTAACCTCGCTATGCAGGGAACAGGCCTGCAGAACAAAGAATTTTCCCACATATCAACAGTATCTCTATTGAGAAATACTGCACAATAATATACTATGTCATAATTGTTTATCATGAGGCTGTCTCTCTACTGCACCATGAGCTCCCTGAAGACAAAGACCATTTTCTTCACATTTATATCCCCAGCACTTAGCACAAAGACTGGCTCATAGCAGATCAATGTTTGCCGATGAACGAATGAGACAGGTAATTCTTGAGCACTACTAGAATGTAAACTCCAAGAAAATGGAACTTTGTCTGTTTTGCTCACTGCTATATGCCTAGCACAGAATAGGTGTTCAATAAATAATTGCTAAATGAAAGTTAAATGAATGGATGTTAGAAAGTGGGCTAGGTGACTTAAACCCAGGTCCTGTCGTTGAGGAGCATACAGTCTAGTGGAAGAGAAAAGACATGCTCGTACACAGCTCTGGAAGACAGAGAGTAGCAAGTGCCAGGAAAGAGGGTCAGAGAAAGAATACTGAGGAAAGGGTCCTGGGGAAGGAATAGGTGCTACAAGCTGGAACGATCAGGGAAGGGGTGAAGCATGAAGTAACCCCGAAGCACAGGAGGAAGGAATGAAGATATACAAAGCCAGAGCACAAGGAATTTCAGGCAAATGCAGCATAAGCAATGATAGTCATTCCCTCACTCACTACAGGTTGAGTAACCCTTATCCAAAATGTTTGAAACCAGAAGGGGTTTTGGATTTCCGATTTTTTTTGGATTTGGGAATATTTGCATTAAATACTTACCAGTTGAGCATCCCAAATCTGAAAACCCAAAATCCAAAATGTTCCAATGAGCATTTCCTTTGAGCTTCATGTCAGTGCTCAAAAAGTCTCAGATTTTAGAGCATTTCAGATTTCAGACGTTCGTTACTCCACTTGTATTTAAATTATGGTTTATTATAATAAATACCTACTGGTGCCAAGGACTAGGAATGCAAAGATGAAAAACTCCCTATTCTTAGGATGCTCAGCATCCAGCTGTGAGCACCAAGAAGGTACATAAACGGTAAGTTGAAGGGAATATAGTTGGAAAGGTAGGTTGGAGCTAGTTTATGGAGCACCTTGGACCCTCATTAGTCAAAGGAGTTTAGACTTTAAACCAAAGATAACACATGGTCACTGAAGGTTTTTGAGAAGGGGAGTGATATGACTCAAGATCAGCTTTGGAAGATTTATCTAGTAAAAACACGTAAAATTAACAGAGAATGGACAGACTAGAGGGAGGCAAATTAATTAAAAGGCAGTTAAGGCACTCAAACAAGAGGCAGTGAGGACTTGAATACAACACAGGGCCAAGGGGATGGGAAAGAAAGGGTTCTGGTGAGATGTGTGGATGATGAATTTGCAAGACTTGGCAAAAGGCTGCATGGGAAAAGGAAAAATTAAAGCTGTCACAAAGGTTTGGAGCTGAGGGGAAACAGGAGGCTAGCAAAGGGGAGACCGGAGAAGGGTCAGGATCCGATGCATTCAGTTTGGAACATACTGAACTTGAGGTAGCGGCAGCACATCCAGGTGGAGAAATATAACGGGCACTCAGAAAGGTGGGGGTGAAGGTCAAGCCTAGAATAAAGATTTGGGACCACCTCAATAGTACTGATAATAAATTAACATTATTGGCAACAGTGGTTACTATGTGACAGGCACTGGACCAAGTACTTCACATGAGTGGGGATTTTTTTTTCTCATTTCTCCTTATCACAACCACATAACATGATACTGTCACTATTTTCACACCACACTTGAGAAAACAAGAGGCTCAGAGAAGGTAAGTAGTCACATGGCTAATAAGCAGCAGAGCTGAGATTAGAACCTACCCAAACCAGAGGTAGAGTGCTTATCCCCATGCCACCTGTCTGGAATAGAAAGGATTACTCAAGTCATGAGTAATTAGTCAAATGGCCAGTGAGGAATGCAAATTTAAAACAAAAGTATTTACTTGTCTGACATTGATTTTCACTGGCTCTCTCTTTCAATAACTCCTGTATCTCTTTTTCAATTTATTTGTCCAAGATTCAAATTGTCAAGATCACTAGTAAGCAGGTGCTATGCCAGGAATCTGCTGTGCATGGCACCAAATAAGCTAGGAATTAACCAAGAATGTTTTTTACAAGAGTGTGGACAAATCA
>NW_012150841.1:5258944-5259494 GCF_000956105.1 Propithecus coquereli
GGGATCTGATTCTAAACAGCTAAATACTTAAATACTCATCACAAACCAACAAAAGCTATATTATTGATGTCACATATTTAAATAAATACACATATACACAGGAATTTTTGTTTTGTTACCCTAAGAAGTAGCATTTTCTGAAGAATATCCCATCCTGCCTGTGTGACAGCCAGTATAGCATTGAGATTAAGAGCTCAACTATGCTGCTTATTAAGTGAGTGACCTAGAGTGAGATACCTAACCTCTCTGAGCCTCAGTTTTCTCAACTGGAAATGGGGACAATAATAGTACCTATGCCATAGGATTGTCAAAAGGATAAAGAAGTTAACACATATTAAACCCTTAAGGGCATGCCTAGTTCACTGACAAGTCCTCAAGAAACTTTAGCTATTATTATTCCAGAAAGTCATGCTTCTCCAAAGTCTCCCCTAAAGATCAAAAAGAACCAGAAATTTAGAAAGCATAAGGCAGGCACTATGATGGAACATCTCTGAATGTAGAATCAAATGGAGATGGTAAAGAAGGTAGTTGATGAACACAGAGAAACACT
>NW_012150841.1:5259544-5261913 GCF_000956105.1 Propithecus coquereli
TGCAAAAATAACCGTTAGTAATTTAATCTTATTTCTGACTTTTAACTCCTGAGTTCCTTGAATAAAAAAATGGACAGAAAGTACCCCAAACAGTACATAGACTACTGATGCTCACTGATAAAAAATGATTATTACTAGTTTAGTCAGTGTAAGAGAGGCAGGTGCTGAGGATTAAGAAGGAAAGAATTTTAAATTTTATTTACATATACATGCACACACTCACATATTTATTTGGACCCTTCAAACAAGTTACAGTTTTAATTATAATGAATACTCCTAAATTCATAAAAGACAATCCATAGTTTGCGTATCATATTAGTAATTGAAATTAACTTTAATTAAGCATGGATTAACAAGGTCCCTCTAATAAAACTATGGATTAGGATTGTTTACTTGGTACAACTAACAAGCCCATCTCTTACTCATGCATTAGGTCTCTCTTTTCCATTCCTTCAGAATCTACACAGAGGTACTGGAAATCACTTAACTAAAAGAACTCAGTTCCCAAGGCTTCTAAGAACAATCGTTCGAAATCTGAATATGATTGCTACCCAAAACTATTATGCAGCTATCCTGGTCATTTTACAAATGAGATGTTTATGAAAGATCTATCTTTAATATGCCTCATTTGCCCTAAACTGTTGTTCTATACACCTCCCAAATAAAAGTAAAACAGGGTTTTTCACCACACAGGAATAAATGGTAAACACCATGCTTGCCTTCATGAATATGGAAGATTCCCTGTTTCCTGGGGTCCTGGGGTCCTTGAGTCAGTCCTCTGCCAGGAGTAAGCAGCCCCTTGCTCAAGGCACAAAGCCTATAAAACAAGATAAAACACACTCAGAGTAGGTTCCACGGCTTCTTCCCTAGCAACCCAAAGACCTATGCTCCCTCCCAGAGTGTTTGGCCATACCACACCCTCAGTATATATTATCTTGTAGGAGTCTGTAACTGTTGCACAACTGTATGTGTACTTGCATATGCGGCTACTCCATAAATCATCTCTCCAACTAGAGTAAACATTTCTTGAGAGCGGAAATCAATTACATAATTATCTACAAAATAAATAAAAGACGTCAACCAGGTTTAATGGATTTATTCTTGCTCTTTTTATTTTATTATTAAATAGCTTCGGAAGCCCAGAATCTATTTGGTAAACAACTGAGCAAATTAATTATGAACATTTATTTTGTTCTTTATTATCACACAATATTTCCTCAATAAATAAGATAAGCCCAATTATAATCAACTTTGAACACTGAATTAGCCCTTTCCAGACTCAAGGAAAGTATTTATTGGACTTGTGCAGAAATTTCCCAGATCCCCAGTGGAATAAAACAAAAGCTATTTACCCAAATGTGCCTAACCTGTCTCCCAAAATAAGTTAAGTTGATTTTGGTTCACTAAGTGTTGACTCCTAACCACACAATATCATGTTGGGGGTAACACACACAGTATTAACAAGCTGGTCTGTGAGAGCACAGTTGAAGGTGGCAAAGCATTGAATAGGTCAAGAACCCCAGATGCTGTCACTCATTCTAGCTCAAGTTACCAGTAAATTCTAACCAAATCCTAACTAGTAAATTGACTAACCAAAAAAAAAAAGCATATTATTAGTTTTCTTTAGAGACCAAGCTACTACAGATTACTCTTCTGAATGAGAGCACTCAGGGGAAGTCTCTCAGTACAAATATTTTGTAAAATCCTCATGTAGTTTTGACACTTGTGTGCTGCTAAAACAAATCCTTGTCCTTTCACCAAGTTAGCTAATCTAATAGCAAAGAATACAAAAATATGAGCCCATTCTTGCTGCCTAATTTAACTCCTTAGTCGTCCAGTCATCTCATCAGCTGCAATACAATTCCTGCTGGTCTACTAAGTCCAAAATGTTGGGGGGGGGGGTTTGGCTCTGTGTTTATTCTTCAATCATATAGCTAACAAGCCTCAATCATATATTTTGGATTTATTTTTTCACAGTAAACTTTCCATTTCTGTACTTTTGTATGTAGATTAATACTTCAGTCTTCTTGTTCTTGACCATCCAATTTGCATTTACTCAGAACATGATATGAACTTTCCATTTTTTTTCACTATTTCATTTTATGTATTTTCTGTAGGTTCAAATCCCTTCCTGAATGAAACAGAGTATGTATTCCTTCATTCTGCCATCCCAGAAACTAGCAATCTGTAACTGAACATATCAAATTTTAAAGAACACACTGGAAAAAACTAATCTTTTCCATTGCTACCATTATCTGAAAGAGCAAAAAAAAAATCATGCCTTCAATACATTAATTAGCAATTATAATAGATGCATTAAACATATCCAATATAAGAAATGGGATCTGAGGCCGGGCACGGTGGCTCAC
>NW_012150841.1:5261963-5263782 GCF_000956105.1 Propithecus coquereli
CAATCCTCCTGCCTCAGCCTTCTGAGTAGCTGGGACTACAGGCACACACCACCACACCCAACTAATTTTTAATTTTTTTTGTAGAGACGAGGTATCACTATGTTGCCCAGGTTGGTCTTGAACTCCTAGCCTCAAGTGATCCTCCCACCTTGGCCTCCCAAAGTGCTGGGATTACAGGCATGAGCCGCCACACCCGGCTTCCTACAAGGTACTTATTAATTGCAAAGGGGAAAAGAGTAACTTTACAGTGAAGAAGATTGGCAGACATCACCTTCATCAAGTAATCAAAGTTCATGTCATCGGCAATGGGACAAATCAAAATCATGCACCACTTGATACGGTGCAATAAGAACAGAACATCCCTTCTGTGACATTCCTGCCAAAGATGCATATCCCGAAGCTAATCATGAGGAACCAGCAGACAAACCCAAATTGAGGGACAGTCCACAAAACTGGCCTGTAACCTTCGAAAGTGTCAAGGTCATGAAAGCTAAGGAAAGACTTAGGAACTACACCTGACATGACAACTAAATGCAACATGTAATTCAAAACTAGATCCTTCTGCTACAAAGGACCACCGGCAAAAGTTGAACTGGGCTTGAGGATTAGACAGTATAATGTATGTGTTAATTTCCTGATTTTGATGGTTGTATTGTGGTTATGTAGGAGAATGTCCTTGTTTGTAGGAAATACATGTTAAACTATTTAAGGATGATATAGCATTGTGTCAGCAACTTATTCTCACATTATTCAGGGAAGAACAATTATACTGCATTTGCCACTTTTCTGTAAGCTTAAGACTCTTTTAAAAAAAGCTATTAGAAAGAAGGATTATTCAGATTATAACTCCATTAAATAGGAATCTACATTTACAGGAAAAAATTATGACAGTTCAGAAGTAGTAGATACCCTTCTTTTTATGTGCTTTTAGAATATCCTCATCTGTGCAGGTTAAAGAATAAAAAAGCCTTTTCTAGTCATAAAATTCAATATATAACTATATCTATGAGAAATAATACGAGTACCTCCTAAGCTGTCAAGATCCTCAAGAATCCTGCCAAATCTGTGAAATAAAGCAAACTGTGAATTAAATGAAAATCATGATCTCCATTTAAAAATAAATAACATGCTTCAGGGTGATGAAAATGTTCTAAAATTGATTGTGGTGATGGTTGCATAACTCTGAATATACTAAAAGCCATGGAACTGTATATTTTAAATAGGTTAATTGTATGGTATGAATTATATCTTAACGTTGTTATAAAAAAGGAAAGAAAACAAAAACAAATAAATAAATAAAAATAGCACTGTGTTACCTTACTGTGTTTTGAACAGTCAAATACTTCTCTCGTAATTCAGGCTCACTGCCCAGAGGCAAGAGAACTTCGATAAAACTGTCCTTCATTCTCCTGGGTGGCAGTGCTTTCTGTGACTCAGCCAAAAAACTATGAAGTAATTTTCTTTCTTCCATTGCTTTCACATGGTCTCTGAGAAGAAAGGAGACAAGATTCATAAAACAAGAGCCGTGCTATCCCACAATTCCAGTGACACACAGGCCAGTCAGATACAATCAAAGGAGGAAAGAGAAGGTCTGGACCTACTTCACCTTCTCTTTCTTGCCTCCCTTCCCACCCACCACTTGGTAAAATTGAACATTTCTAGTAACATTTCTTATGCTTAAAAACATACTTAAAAGTGATATAGATATACCCAAATGAACCATATATTCACCCTCGTTAAAAAGTTTACTCAAATAGAATATTTGAAATCAAATTAAAAATCCAGGCCGGGCGTGGTGGCTCACGCCTGTAATCCTAGC
>NW_012150841.1:5265162-5266988 GCF_000956105.1 Propithecus coquereli
TATTAGAAATGCATACCCTTAGAAGGGGATTTCCAGGAAAAAAAGAAAGAAAGAAAGAAATGCTGAAGTGTCATGTCTATAATTTACTTAGAAAAGGTTTGGCCAATATATGTATATTGGCCAATTTGGCAAAATGTTAATAAGCATCAAATCCAGGTGGTGGGTATATAGGTATTCATTCTTCCCCTTTTTAGTAAATAGAAATTTTTTTGTATAGTTTAAAAATAAGTCATTAGATAATTTCTATACCAACAATACATTATTGTATGTCTCGTGATCACTCGTGCTTTTTGTTTTTATCTCATTTTAGCCTCACAATTCTGTGCACCAAGAGGAACATGATCCTGTTTTACAACAGGGAAATATTGAGAGAAAGAGAAAGACAATATGGGAGACTTGGCTAATTTTGAACTGACAAGAAGCAATAAAGGAGTCAAGTTGCATTAAATAGAAAAACCAGGAGACTTGGGTTCGAGTCCCAAACCCTTATACTTAATCTGAGTTTCAGTTTCATCATGTATAAAAAAGGAATAGGAACATAAACCATAAGCACATCACAAGTTTTTTTATGAGAATCAGTGAGATATCTGAATGCACTTTGAAAAATGCAAAATATGTGTAAATCACATTATTTCACGGCGATGCATCAACTGATGAGTATGTTGAAATTTTGATCTTTTCTTCGAAGTAAAAAAAACTTCTCAACCCATCTCAAACACAAGGTTCCCCATCCCTACAAGGGGATCATCAACTGAGTCCAAATACAGCCTTGCATAATACCTTAGGGATGAAAGAATGAACACAAGAGTGCATACCTCCAGTTTGTAGAGGCTCCTACTATCTCCCGCAATTTATCTCGAACTGAAACAAAAATAAAGAGGTCACTCCATGAAACAAAGAATTAAGAGAAATGTATGAGAATTATGGCATTAAGCTCAAGAACTATGCAAAGCAATTCATGGACTCAAAAGATTTAAAGATGCATGAATTTTCATTTAATGCCACAACAAACACCTCAGGGAAGGGATCAGGCCTCTGCTCCCTGAAAATCTGAAATAACTATTTTGTCTTCTTAAGTGCAGAAAAGAACACCTTTGTGCCAATCACTGGGGTTTATATAAACAAACAGAAAAGGATAGCTTAAATTATTCATCCAATGGGTTTGTATCAGTGTCAGTAGGCAACTCCCTTTATGATGAACATATTATGAACAGGATCCCCACCTATCTTCTTATAGGCAGTATTAGATCAACTTACTTATTAGTTTAGGGACTACTAATAATATCCAAATCTGAGTCTCATAATAATCGACTTCTCATATATTTATATTCTGCTAACGGTTAGAAAAGTTTAAGCCAGAAAAATGAAGCAAAGACTTAATTCAAGGTAAGGCAAAGAATGCAATTTAATTTTAGTTAATGCTTACGGCCCAAAAGTATAAGAGTATGTTAGTGTTAACAAAATTTAAGCACTTAAAAGCTGATAATACTAATTACCACACATACCATGATTCACATGTATAGGTGGACATGCTATATGGATAAAGGGAAAATCAATTAGAGAACCAATAGTAATTCAAAACTAAAAAATAAATCTATAGTATTTCAAATAATGTGTTGAATTCATATTTTTTTCTAGCACATAGTCCAGTTATGGGAAATTAAATATAGCCATCCTTGGTCTTCGACTAACTAACTGATCAAAACCAAATATGGTTACATTAACACGCACTTTAACTTTCACGAAAAAAATGGTTGATTTTTCTATCAAACAATTATGTATACACCATAAATTTGGTGTATACTCTAATTATAATTAAATCATAG
>NW_012150841.1:5267038-5268091 GCF_000956105.1 Propithecus coquereli
AACTCAGGAGGCTGAGGTAGCAGGATTGCTTGAGCCCAGGAGCTTGAGGCTACAGTGAACTATGATGATGCCACTGCACTCTCACTCTAGCCCAGGCAAAAGTGTGAGATCCTGTCTCAAAAATAAAAATTATTAGAGCCTTTCTTCAGGCCTTTTCCCAACAGTTCAGTCCAAAAGTCATCAGGTAGGAGTAGGCAAGGTAGCCATGGTAGGGTGTTGCAACTTAAGTAGGGTAAAGAGGGTATCTACATAGCAGAATGGCCTGGCATGGGGTGTTAGAGCCCAAGTAGAGTGAAGAGGACATCATGCAGAGGGGTGACAAGAGTGATGGCCCAGCATGTCACAGCCTGAGCACGATGAGGAGGGTGACCCTGCAAAGGGGGACCTAGTGTGGGGTACCACAGCTCAAGTGAGGTGAGGAGAGCATCCACGAGGGGTTAGGAGTGGCAGTTATAGGAAACTCGTTACATACAGGGGGGAACTGATCCAATATGCAAATCTATTAAGGATAATAGTACCAGCTGGAGAAGGAAATTACAAATATGGAAAGAAAGGAAATAGGAATGAACCCTGTGGTACTGAACTGTAATTAGAGCTATCAGTGTGAACCCATGGTTCTCATATATACATAGATTCAGAAATAAACACAGATGTGTATGTATGCACATGTATTTCCTAGCTCATTCACTGAGAGGGCATGGGAGCAGTGATACCCACTAGCAATGACCACTCCCAGCACACAGATCTCAGTTTCTAAATATCATTCTCCACTACAACCAACTAGGACCCCTTACAGATTTGGCTGATTCTAGGACTGGGGCAGGGAAAGTACAAGATGAGCCTGGAATATCTTATTGTGCCAGAAAGTGAGGAAGTGCTCAAAGAATAATGGGGACACATCAAAAACAAAAAAAAAACACAGAAGCTAGTCTGAAGGGACTGGGACAGTCCTAGGATGATTTGAGTCTCAAGATAGATAGCAGTGCTCACTTCGGCAGTACATATACTAAAATTGGAATGATACACAGAAGATTAGCAGTATAATTATTTTTT
>NW_012150841.1:5268141-5270723 GCF_000956105.1 Propithecus coquereli
GATCAATCCCATGCATGCCTAACATAACTCAGACTGTTGTGAAATTTTCCTGGGCAAAACTAGAAATAAGCTCTTTAACGTGGAGCTGTATATGATTGGAAAGTAATAAATATTAAATGTGAACACCAAATGATGTGTCAATCTTTGTTCAGAAGGAAGATATTAATAACCCACCATCTGTGTGACATAAAGTTTTAACTGTTTTTCTAGAAGCGGTGAACAATACACCTGCCTATGGATAGATAGGTAAATAAGCTTTTCTTGCACTGAGACTAGTTGGTTATATTTGAACAGTAGACAATCTTCAAGCACATATATACCTGGAACATCCGCATCTTCACTTCCATGGATGTCTTCCCAACCCAGCTAACATGGCCACTGAACTTAATGTCCTGTTCTGGGCTTAAGCTTTTCTTACACATATCTGCAAAACAGAAAATCAATCAGGGTCCAAATCATACCAAAAATTTTCTGTACTGTAAATGGACAATTTCATTTGAAATTATGGCAAATTCTACTACATTTATTTCTTAAAAACTAAAATAACTTTTTTGACACGCAGAAGAAATCTATATGTCTTTTTGAAAAACGTAGACAATGCAAAGAATATAAAAAATAAAACTGGAATCATGCAAAAACCCTTCTACCTAATTATAATAAATATCTTGGTATATAGCACTCTAAACATTTTCAATATACATATATACCTTAAAATTCCCCATAAAAGGAGAATATTCCCTATAATCTCAAAAATATCTTATAACTACTAAGAATTCTAAGTAGGCATAGAAAATGATACCACTTACCAATCTTGTCCACTAGGGCTGTAACTATCGATAAAGGAGACATCTTAACTGAATGAATTTTGGTGTGCATGTAGCAAATAAGAACTGTAGGAAAAGAGGAAGTACCAAATAAGGGAAAAGCAAAATTATTTCTCAACATTTACAATTTACTCCCTGAAATCCACAGAAAAGTCTTATCTTGTTTGGAAGACTCGACCCCTGATATTCCACTAATGATCTTGTCCTAAGAACAAAGACTTATAAATTGAAGGGATTTAGTGATCTTCTAATGTGAGTGCCCCCTCAATTTTAAATTTGTACGGAAACCAAAGCCCAAAGCCCAGGCCCACCAAGTGGCTTGTAATCACCCCGCAAATACACAGTGCCTAAATCAGAGTAAGAACCCAGCACACGACTCTGACAGTATCAAACAAATATCTTCAGAAAAGAGAAACAAATCACAAGGACTCAGCTATCTGTTTTCCTCCAGACTCTTTCCTAATCGTGAAGCAATTATTTCACTCAGTTATCCCTGCTTCCCTGTAACACCCCCTCGGCTCATACACCACCCTGTGGTTATCTGTATACACCCCATATTTTAATAAGCATTTATATGTGCCAAGCATCGTTCAACACACCTTACAAATATCAACTCATTTAAAGTTGTATAATAATTATGTGTTTATTGGCCTCCCTGCTTCCCCCATGATCCATTCAAATTTGTATCACCAACTCTCAGGATAGGGTATGTAGCTTGATAAATATTTGTCAAGTGATAGTAAATCTTTCCATCCATGCACCTGCTAAAAGATACACTGGGAGAATGAGAAGCTAAAGGCAACAAACTCTATTTAAAAGCCTTTGTGGTGTTCAGAAATCAGGTGAGTCTGATCTATGGCAATAGCAATGGAAATAAAGAGAAAAGATTCAAGAGCTAAGAAGAAGGTAGGCTTGACAAGACTTGAATAAACCCAGGTTTCTAGCTTGCATGAGTGAGAAAGGTGTATTGGTCACTGAAAAACATAATACAGGAAGAACAGAAAGGGCCATTTTCAACATGTTGAATTTGAGAAGCCTATGGCATATCCAGATGAAGATAACCAGTAAGCAGGAGGACAAACTGATTGTAACTCAGAAAAGCATGCCAGGAAATGTAGCTTCACAAGTAACTAACGTACTGGGAGTAGATGAGATTATTTATAGAGAATGTGCAAAGTTAACCCAATAAAAGGGAAGAAGACAAAACCTTGAAGATAACTGACATTTAAGGAATCAATAGAGAAAGAGGACCCTACTAAAGGAGACTAGGAAGGACCACCCAGAGAGGCAGGAGGAAATGTCACCAAAGCCCGAGGATGAGTTGGATAATATTAGAAGCCACAAAGGGGTCAGGTAAGCCCTGATAAGTATCGATTACACTGTGCAATAAGGGGGCCAATGGTGACCTAAGTAAAAGCAGTTTCAATGGCAGGGAGCAGCAGAAGCCAGAACACAGGAAGCTGAAAAATAACAGGATGGCAGGATACAGAAGCAATGAGAGCAAATGATTTTTCCAATTCTTTTCCAAAAGTTAGCTAGGAAATGAGAAAGAAAGCCAGTTTCAGAATGTTATAAGGAAAGAAGATTTTACCTGTTTTTCATTTTAAGATGGAAGAAGCTTGAATATGTTTCTAACTTGAGGGCAAAGTGAAGCTGAAAAAAGGCTCAGTATATGAGGGAAAAAGCATAAGTGATAAGGCACTTCCTTAAAATGGAAGGATAGAATCAAATGAACAGGTGAAAGGGACTGGCCAGCAA
>NW_012150841.1:5272998-5273918 GCF_000956105.1 Propithecus coquereli
AGTAAGCAGGTGCTATGCCAGGAATCTGCTGTGCATGGCACCAAATAAGCTAGGAATTAACCAAGAATGTTTTTTACAAGAGTGTGGACAAATCAGAGCAGCATCCCAGCAACTCTTATATTTTGTTTTAAAAACAGTATTACTGTCAGTTATATCAACATAAGAGTTGAAGGATTCAATTACTTATAGTATTGAATAAAAAATACCTACCTGTTTTGACACAAATAACTTTAATTATACTACACAGCAAGCTTCAGACTTTTTCTGAAGGTATGAAAACTTTTTAACCAAAAGGTGAAATGCTTCATAATTCCACAGCAGAAAAAAAATGCATCTGAATAACATATCTACTGAATACCCTGGCATAACTAAATAAGTCATTCTTAAATAAGTTTCCACAATGAAATCTTACACATACTCTGAATTATTTGATTTCTGTGCTGTTATCCTCTTTGAGGTACTTTTTCTTGTCAAATTTCTTTATTTGTTTGTAATAGCTATTCTGAGTTTTGCTTATTAGAGGGGCTGTTGCTAACTGCTGTAATAGTCCAAATCACTGTTTACAGTTGAATTATGTGTCCCAAAAAGATTTGTGGAAATCCTAACCCCCATACCTGTGAACATGACTGTATTTGGAAATAGGGTCGTTGCTGACATAATTAGTTAAGATGAGGTCATACTGAAGTAGGGTGGGCCCTTAATCCACTATGATTAGTGTCCTAATAAGAAGAGAAAAAACACAGAGACACAGACACATGAGAGAACACCATGTAATAACAGAGGCAGAGACTGAACGAAGTGCTGTAGCTGCAAGCCAAGGAACACCACGGACTGCTGGCAAACCACCAGAAGCAAGGAAGAGGCAAGGAAGGATTCTCTTACAGGTTTCAGAGGGAGCAGGGCTCTGCTGACACCCTGAT
>NW_012150841.1:5274879-5276920 GCF_000956105.1 Propithecus coquereli
AGAAAGCATAAGGCAGGCACTATGATGGAACATCTCTGAATGTAGAATCAAATGGAGATGGTAAAGAAGGTAGTTGATGAACACAGAGAAACACTTGGGATTTATTTGGAAAATTATGGTCCTACAGTCCTGTTTTTTGCATGCTGCCTTAAGAAATTTGGAAATACATCCCTCTGGCATAAAAAAGGCACAATTCGAACACTCTAAAAAAAAATTGTTGCTTATACCAATAGGATATGGGTAACTTTTCACCACAATTTGGTATCTTATCTACTGATAATCTAATGAAAACTATAGACCTTGGGGGGCGGGGGGCATGGTGGAAATACATCTTCGCTCACACACAAAATGGTATATACTATTTCAGGAAAGTTCATAGACCACCCTCTTTTGACACCCCTATGGGCCCCTATGTTAAAAAATTCTGATTCAAACCAACCTCCTGCAGAAACCAAGGCCCTAATTTCAGATGACTTTCCCCAGGGCCAGTCAACTGACACACTGGCAGAGTCCAGACAGAATCCAGTTCCTCTGATCACCCCTTCAACATGGGCGCATGTGCACACACACACACGTGCACACACCAGCTGCCTTTTTCACAATCTCAGGATACTTCCCTTACCTATATGCAGCACCGAGGTGGAGGAGGTAGGAGAATGGTTTAATCAATACCCAACACTTCAGTACCTCAGGGTTACTGGCTTAACCCCTGATAAGCCCTCAGGAGTTATATAGCAAAACTGCTAGGACTCCAGAAGAAACTGTCAAGAGGCCTTTGAGACACTGAGGTCCCAGGACCTCATGATTAAACCTTTCCAGTGAAAGAAGATCAAGGAGCCCAACCAGGGAGTCACGGAAGTCACCTGGAAATGTGAATAGAAATGACTTGGCTCTGTCCTGGGTCCCAAGCTTTGAGTGGGTGGCAAGGAAAAGTTTTCAGTGCAGTAACAGGCAATGCCACTCACATGCCCTCCACTCTGAGGAAATATCTCAATTTAGAGATTAAACAAAGTCAGGTGATTCTTGTGAGTCTGCAAAAGGAGCTATAAAAGTTGCCCACCACTCAAAGAACCCAATCATCTGTGTGTATTCATTTATGAACTCTTTCTATCACTAGACACTGACGGAGTACCTACCTGCTCAAGGTTCAATAGCGCTCGCAAGAAAGGAACGCAGAGTTATAGGAGAAGGCACATGCACAAGACGGTGGAGCTTTGTAGAAGGCCTTTCACATCATGTCCAATGCAAGCTAAAGTCGACTGGGGCCCTTCTTGTACCGACTTTCAATCTGCCTTCAAATAGTGTAGCAAAGCTTTTTTTTAAAAAAGTGCTGTAAACCAGAGAGGCAAAACTCCTTCAAATAATAACAAGGTTCCCAGGAACAGTGCCAGAGATCCAAGACCTCTGAGAGAATTGACACGATCAATGCCAGTCAGAAATACTATGTGCCACATAAGAGGACAGGCCCACTGGCAGCAGGTGTGAGTCCCCTGGGATCCAGCCAGGCAGAAAACTTGGAAGGGCTGGTGTGCTCGGGTGAAAGGAGTTTGGGGAGGGCCAGACACGCCCCGAAGTCTAAAGCCCTCAGGCCTTAACTTTCTCAGCTGGGAAGATTGCATATACAAAAAGGCATTCTCCTTGCTCAAGTGGCGCAATCAAAGCACCCCTCGCCCCTTACAAGGGCCTTTCTGCTCATTAAAGGTAAAGTTAAAATCGGCACCAGGACCTTAGTCACAAAGTGCTAAGGCCCTAAGAGCCAAAAGGTACCCTGCAATCTCCGCCACTGTTACAACACTTAAGTCAGAGCCCAAGTGGGTCAAGCACTTAACCCTAAAAAATGTTCTCCAAAGGAGGCAAAGGGCTGAAGGTAACGTGGAACTACAAAACACTAGCTTTCTGACAAGAGGCTACCCCAAAACTGTTACCAACCACAGCCCTGATGAGCAAAGAGAAAGGAATTTCAGGGAACACCCAACTTCCTCCCTTAAAAGTACTGCTTTGCGGCCGGGCGCGGTGGCTCACGCCTGTAATCCTAGCTCTC
>NW_012150841.1:5278215-5282141 GCF_000956105.1 Propithecus coquereli
GATGCTAATGTAACCAAAACTTGAGGACTACTGACCTAATGGAAAAAATTGTTCCTCTTCTAATCCCGGCCTGCCCCCTAGTGTTTGACATCTTGGCCGACCTAGAGAGACTCTAGGCCAGAGAGTTGATTTCACCCCGCGATCTGATTTCAATTTCATTCAACGAGTTATTGTTGAGATGTTTGCATTGCACCAGGCGCTGTTGTAGACGCTGGGGATGCAAAAAAAAAGAAAAAAAAAAAACAGTGGACAAAAATTGCTGCCCTTAGGGGGCTTACCTTATAGGGAAGGAAAACAAATCGGCAAACAAGTTAGCAAATAACATAATTTCAAACGTGGTAAAGCAGTCTAAAGAGGAAATAAAACAACGTAATGAGAGGGGTCTTTTGAGAATATATGCAAGTCTTGCTTTGCCTCTAAAGATGGTAATTTCCTAGGAGGCAAGGACCATATCATATGCTTCTTTGGAATAACCCATGCTTAGTAAAACTTTGTTGATTTGAATTAAGCTAGCTTTTTGTGTTTAATCACTTCACGAGTTACAGATGGAACATGGTCTTTTCTATTTCTACCTAACTTTCCCTTTTTTTTATCAGTCCCACATCCAAAAGACTCCTCTTTTAGCCCACAGGTATCTCTCCTTCGTTTTTGTTCATATTGTCTGTACCTTTTCAGTGATTGTTTTGTTGTGTTTTGTGTCAGCCATACATATTTGTACTCTACCACACCTAACACACAGTGCAATAAATATTGTATTGAATTACACTATTTGTGTTCATTTTTACTTGAAGTTTTGGCTGAAGCAATAGGAGGCTTGGGGAGAAAAATTAAGTTCGAGAGAATTTTTCAGGTTACGTATATGGTATAATAAGTAGAGACAGTTTATAATTTTTGTGCAATCAAGTAACCTTCCATCAGTTTCCAAAATATAGCCAGACACATGCTCATCAATATAAACAGCAGTGATTTCAGCTGGAACAGCTAGAACCAGGGACTCAATGCCACGAAGATGGCTTCTCTCTATCACTTTGCTTTCCTTTGCATACTGGCTTCATTCTTTTTTCTCACTGTTTAATGGCATTCTCCACAATGGCAAAAAAAGCTCTGGATCTTTACATCTTACAACCACAGCCACACACATAGAGACTGACCCAAATTTCTATGTCTCAAGTACAAAAATTCCTGAGAAGAGATTCATTGGCCCAATTTGGGTCAGGTATACACTGTTGGACTAGTCAACTGGGGCAGCAAGGCAAGGTCATACAGTTGGTCCACTTGACTTACCAGGAACCCCCTCACCCAGACCCATGGTCAGGTGCTGGGTCACAATCTACTAACATGGCTATTTCTACAAGCAACCACACAGATGAGGATCACTTTCTTAGGAAAGGAGTACTGAGCAACCAACCCCATAGAGGTCCACTACAGATGTTATTTAAAGAGGGAAAAAATGATCTCATCACTTAGCCTTAGTTCGAACTTAAATCTTGGTTCTAACCTCAGAATACCCCTGCTAGACCTAGCCAGCACAGCATTCTTCCACGTGTCTCCAATTTTCTCAATTGGCAGCATGCAGAAAATTCTTAAAACAGCTTAGCAACCCTGATTCCTATGTGTGTGTTGTTACTGTTGTTGTCAAGTATATATGCTATACCATATTTTGGATAGCAGGGATGGCAGGCAAAGTGGTCACAAAAATCAGGTCAGGAAACATGCAACAATTGTACAGTGCTGAGAATCACTGTCCTTAAGTAACACATTCTCCACCCCACCTTTTTGTTTCCTGTTATGTTCCATTAGTTCTATTTTGATATGGTCTCAGGGTAACAGAGTTGGTATCAAGTATGTGATTAAAATAAAAGGCTCCTAATTATGCATTGACAGATACATATTATCAATGTCATTATTACAAATAGAACAATAAAATCAAATAAGAAAACCTAACAACACATTGTCAGTTCAATCTAGTATTACAAGTGAAAAATATCTAGTAACCATCTCTTCTTGGGCTGCTGAACCATATGTAATTTGGATATCTGATTTAGGTAGAAAATGTTCTTAGAAAACTGTCAGCAACTTTCAAACAAACAGATTTAAGCTACGATTTCATTAGGATAGAAAAACTACTTTTTAAAAATTAGCTTATTTCAGGCCAGGTACGGTGGCTCACACCTGTAATTCTGGCACTTTGGGAGGCCGAGGCAGGAGGATCGCTTGAGGCCAGGAGTTCAATACCAGCCTGAGCAAGAGGGAGACCCTGTCTCTACTGAAAATAGAAAAATTAGCCAGGCGTGGTGTGCACCTGTAGTTCCAGCGACTCAGGAGGCTGAGGCAGGAGGATCGCTTGAGCCCAGGAGTTTGAGGTTGCTGTGAGCTATCGTGATGCCACTGCCCTCTAGCTGGGGCAACAGAGTGAGACTCTGTCTCAAAAAATTAAAAAAAAAAACAGCTTATTTCCCAGATTGTAGAGATTATACAAAAGGATCCAGAATAAAATTGGGAAGGGGAGGAGGAAACAATGGAAAAGTATTTTCCACCCGAACATTAAAGAAAAAACCAGAAAGACTAGTGGGCTGTTACATGAAAGTGTATAGTATAATATTATACCCACTTACTCCATCAGAAGCAAAACCAGTATAGGCAATTTAAAAATGGTGATGTTTTAAAATCTCTTTCTCTACCATTCCCCAGCTCCACTTTTATGACTGCTCATCAAATCCAAGTGTTGAAAGGTTCTTGTCTTTAGAAATGCTCTCTTTTTCCTCTAATAATTTTCCTCTTGCTTAAAAATGAAAAACATTTAAAATATGTAATACCATTAGTGACATGGGACCAGAGGGCCTCTTTGGGTAGGACCTTCATTTCAAGTATCAACTTCAATAAAGCTGTCTCTTTCAATAATATAGGGCTTAAACAGTAAAATTTCAATGGGCATCTCCTCTACCCTAATCTTCCAATCATTCTGCACCTCATCATGCCCACCCTCTCTCTCACTTAATCCACTTCTCCAACAAATTCAGGTTCCCTTCCATTCATTCCTCACTCTGCATCCTGTTTATCTCCATTCCCTTTCCCACCTGTTTTCCTTTTTTTTCACACCAACTCAACCGCTACCATCACATTTGAGAGATAGAACCTCCCCTCAGACCCCAGGGCAGCCCGTTCAGCTGGGGCAGTGTAAGATCCAACCTTGCCATTCCTTAGTCCAGGGAAAACCACCAAGTGCCTGCCCATACAATTACAGTGTCACAGAGATTCGTAACCACGAAAAGAACGAAACTGTAAACATCACTATCTCCACAAAAGCTCATGCTTCAGAGTGTACTCAAGCTTTTGAAACTTACTTTATAGTTAGGATTTGTGTATTTTATAGATGTTAAAACATGCTCTGTTTGAGTTTACAGAATATGCTTTTCAGGTTTAAATTTGTATTTTGTGCTGTTTGGAGGTGAGGCCGCAAAAAAACAAGGTGGTAACATTGACATTAGTCTATCTGGGTGATCTTTATGTGTGATATTTATGGGACTGTTAGATGGCCTTGTTCTGTTTATATAGGTAACTTACTAGCACACTGCACAGGACACCACATATGGCTTCTGTTTGGCCTGATCTGTGGAGGTGCAGAAACCAAGCCTGGAGGGGGGAAAGATCCTTATTTTACTCCTGAAACGTCTCTTCGAAGTGGCCATTTCTTCCTTGACTCCAGTTCCTACTATCACCCAGAATTCCTGACTCCCTATGATTGCTCAATTCCTCTGTCTCCCTCACCCTGGTCCTGGAAGTCCTTGTAAAACTTCCCTGAGGATATAGATATAGATTAGAGATACAGATGGAAATAGATAGAGATGGTGATAGAAATAGAGATATGGGCCAGGCTTGATGGCTCACGCACTCCTGTAATCCTAGCACTTTGGGAGGCCAAGGTC
>NW_012150841.1:5284846-5289108 GCF_000956105.1 Propithecus coquereli
GCATGCCTGTAGTCCCAGCTACTCGGGAGGCTGAGGCAGAAGGATCGCTTGAGCCCAGAAGTTTGAGGTTGCTGTGAGTTAGATTGATGCCACGGCACTCTAGCCCAGGCAACAGAGCGAGACACTGTCTCAAAAAAAAAAATTCTATCGATATAAACATATGACTACACACACACACACACACACACACACACACACACACCCCAACTGGCATTTCAAAAATAAAGCTAAAACAGTAGCAGCCTTCCCAATCTCCACTGCTGCAACTGACCCCTCTTCTATGACCCTAGCTCCCTCTGGTAGCATTTCCAGAGTTTCTTCCTCTTGCCCCTTCAGCCTTAGGGGTGCCTTATCATCCCTTGTTTGTTCCTTTAACCCTGGCTATCCCTCCATACAGAGTTCTATTTTTAAAGTCTCCTCACTCGAATCACCCAGGAGGAACTACGTTTCTTGCCAAGACACTGATCAGATTTTTTCCACCATCCAATTTTCCATACTCACTCCTGAATTTCAAGGCTGGTATGTCAGTCTAGGTTCTCCAGGAAGACAGAGTCAGAAGTTCAAGAGGTTTATTGGGGACAATGTCTATGAAATATAAAAGGGAGAGGAGGCCTATAGGAGCAGGCAGGGAAAGCCTTCAGTTCATGATGCAGGACTGAAACCTGACAATGGAGAGGGGCCAGGAAAGACACTTGTGTAGGAAGAGCCTCAGACTGCAGCGCGGCTCTGAGAAAGCCTAGGCCTGCCAAACAGGGAGCTCTGGTGAGAGGACTGCCCCGTAGAAGAGTCCTGCAATGGGCAGAAATGGCGAGCCCTTGTACGACTGTTGTGCTCAGTCTTTGCTCAGGGGCTGTCTGGGAAACACGTGGTCTCAGCTTGAAAGCTGAGGCAGATCCTGAACGCTGTCAGCTAACTCCACCCCTTCTGGCAGGTTGTCTCCTGAAGGGAGATGGGAGTGGGACACCTCCATGGCTGCCACAGGTCACCCCTTGCACTGCACAGATCCGCTTCTCCATACATGTTTGGGGAAAAACTCCTCTGCGGTCCCCATGCATCTCTCTTCCTGAAGGGAAGAGGGAAGGGAAGGTAGGACCAACCACAGTCCCTGTCACTCAAGTTGGTCTCGGGGTCACAACTGGTTCTCATCTTCTCTCTTCTCTACTATCTATTCTAAATTCCTCTCACCTCCAGCTTGCCCAGTGGTGTAACCCAAACCCTCATTCCTGAGACGTCTGAGCCCCTGGTAGCCCTAACCATTTCACACCAGGGTTGCTGCACTTCCCCATTCACAGTCACAACTGGGCAAGAAAATACCATGAAGTGCCCACCTAGATCGATCACCCAAGTGCTACACACATTCCTCTCTGCCCCATTGTGCAACAGCAGCCGTACCTCCTCCTGCTGACTGAGGGCAACTACCCCTGCCAAGATGGTGACTCCTCAGCCACTAGAAGTCCAAAGCCCTGGCCACAGCCACATTTGTAGTTCAGTGGAACCCTTGCTATATCCACCGGCAAGAATGTGACCCTTTGCAGAAGAGAACCTCAAACTCTGCAGAGCCCAGAGTTGCAGATCCAGGAAACATAAAGTCCCCCAGCAGGTCATTAGAAAAGATGGTAATTGGAGTCACTCTTGCGTCCACCTCTTGGTTCCCACACTCATTATTCTGCGTATTGGAGGCACAATGCCATTTAGAGGTCTCTGATTCAGTGTTCGTGGTAGGTGGAATCCTAAGACGGTCCCCATAATTGCCACCCCCTGGTATCCATGCCCTGAATCTATGTCCCCTTTCTCCAGTGTGAGTGGGACCTGTGAATATGATGGATGTCATTCCTGCAATCAGGTTATGGTATCTGGCAAACCTGGAGGGATCACTGGTGCAAGTCCCTGGAGCTCTAAGTGTCCCTAAAGTCTAATTGTAAACACAACATTAATAACTGCACTACCAGATACAGTGAAGCCCCACGCTTGGGGACCAATCTCCAGGTCAACATGCAGACTGCCAGTTCAGAAAAAGGACAGAAAGCAATTAACATAAACATCTACTGGATAAACAACCCTAAAAGAAATACTGCTGCATATGCCTGTAATCCTAACACTCTGGGAGGCCGAGGCGGGTGGATCATTTGAGCTCAGGAGTTTGAGACCAGCCTGAGCAAGACCGAGACCCCATCTCTACTAAAAATAGAAAGAAATTACTTGAATGGCTAAAAATATATAGAAAAAATTAGCCGGGCATGGTGGCGAATGCCTGTAGTCCCAGCTACTCGGGAGGCTGAGGCAGGAGGATCGCTTGAGCCCAGGAGTTTGAGGTTGCTATGAGCTAGGCTGACGCCACGGCACTCTAGCCCGGGCAACACAGTGAGACCATGTCTCAAAAAAAAAAAAAAAAAAAAGAAATATTGCTGCATAAACAGTTTTGCCTAATGGCTCGGGAGTCTATCATCAAGTCCAAATAAACGTGGTTTCCTGAGATTTCATGCAACATTACCTGATTATCTGACCCACACTGTCTACTATCATTTGAATGGAGGTGGAGGTAGGAAGGGAAGTGGGATCAAGACGTGAAAGAGCCCCGCTTGACTCAGCTCAGCAATGATACAAACATAAAATTTTAGAGCTGTAAGGGACTTGGAAGACTATTCTATTCCTTCTTTCTTCTCCTCATATATAAATTTTTTTCCAAGAAACTGTGACTTAGTGAAGTTAAAAGATTTGTCTAAGGCCATAGTGGTAGAGCTAGAACTGTAATCCAAGGCTCCAAAAACGTTTTTCATCCCCATCCTGCACCACCACCGTCTCTCAAGGGCTGCAAGTACACAAAACAGCAATTTGCATGGCTAAGCACATGTTATGAGAAAACAGGACATATTTTCCAATTAGTATTAATAGATCAAGCTGTGATCTTTTAGAAAAGTAAGGTACAATACAAGAAGAGAGAAAAGGAAATCAAACTTTTTACATTAATAAATTAAGCAAGTTGTGTTTGTGATTTGGGGCAGAGACACATCAGAAAATTCCATACTGGTTTCCCCTCTGACTCTGAGTGCTAATTTTTATGGAAGTGATCTCAGATGCTTATGGTAATATAGTAGAGTCAAATGTTCCCTGGTAGCCTATCTAGAAAAAAAGAACAGGATCTTGGAGTTGGCAAGGACTCTACAAGAGCAGGTTCAGCGAACCTACCCTGTAAAGCAGAAATGCCCTTTCATAACCTTTTTTCCAGAAGCTCCCCATTCTTTAGGGCAGTTTGGGGGGGGGCATTCTTGTTATTAAACGTTTCTTTTAACATTGAGCTAATATCTGCTTCCTGGTAGCTGCCCTTTATATGACACAGAATAAGTCTAGTCCCACTTTCTTGTACAACCCTTCAAGTTTAAGTCCTTGCCACGTTACTCCTTCCCTTCCACCATCTTGACTTCGAGCTAAGTATTGCTAGTTCCTTCAATGACATGGTGTGGTTTTCAGCCCTAAACCAGAATAATAGTCCATCAAGGCCATTTCAGACATTTATTCAACAGACACAAACGCAAAATGCTGGCATATGCCATTCCGTGTGCCTGGCGGAGGATGTTCACCCTGCCAACTGTAATGAGAAAAATAGCTCTGCTTCTCAGAAGTAAATGTTTCAGCAGAAGTGTAGAACAGGGCTATATTATTCCATACCCTCCCACCCCAATCCTCTATTTCTTGGTCATCTTAACTCCTGGCCTCCTGTGTCACTCAGATGGCCAATTCTGGATTGTTCCTACTGTCTGAAGCCCAGCCTATACCTGACCTCACCACTCACTTCACCAGCTACTAATTAGAGAAGCAGTTCTATCAAGCAGGGCTAGGACGAGGGTGGGGCAAGTGAGGCATTTGCCTTGAATGCAAAATTTGACTTTTAAAAAAATATTGCATTAAAATATTACTTACCTTTATTACTGGGGTTTTTTGCACCCCCTTAAATTTTGTTCCCAAGGTGAATATCTCACTTGCCTCACCCTATTCTCGGCCCTGATTCACGTGTGGGACTGACCAATGAGACCAAGAGCCAAGAGCTTGGACTAACCAAGAGGCCAGACCTCATTTTGAGTGACAGCCTTCCAATTCAGCTAAAAGACAGATTTATCTGACTCCCCCTACACACACACACACACACACACACACACACTTATAATCCCAGCACTCTGGGAGGCTGAGGCGGGAGGACTGCTTGAGCTCAGGAGTTCAAGACCAGCCTGAGCAAAAGTGAGACCCCTGTCTCTAAAAAAATAAAA
>NW_012150841.1:5291308-5293656 GCF_000956105.1 Propithecus coquereli
GGCTGGATTTTCCCTACACACTGGGAAAAGATAAGTCCCCTAGGTTTGTTCCGGTGTCTGGTAGGAAGTCTAGGATGGACATTTTGGTCTGCGTTGCTTTATGTCTATTATTTTTCTTCTCCTGTTACAGCAGAATTCTTCCCCTAGTATGTCAGCAGAACTTTTTCTACTGGTACACTAGGTTCTTCTCTAAATAAATAAATAGCCCCTATCATGAGCAGCTTATCTCTGACCTGCCCATATGGGGCCAAGACTTCTCACATTTTGATAACCCCCTGCCATCTTTTAGTCAGCCAGAACCTGGTGTGTTGCAGGAAGGCATCCGACAGTGATCTTTTTCATTGAAGAGAAGATTACACTGAAGAGGTCCAAGGAACTCATAAGGGAGAAGAAAGTCCTACTGCTAGAACCAGAAATGTTTATCCAGAGTCTTGAAGGTTCAGTCTTATTTACTGCTGTGGCTCCTATACATGGCACAGTATCTGATATACTGTAACTACATAATAATATGGATTGACAAAATGACTAAATAGCAGTAGTGATAGCTATCGTGTATTGAGTACTTAGCTCAGTGCCTAACATGTTGAAAATATATAATAAATATATGTTGAACAAATGAGGGAATAGTAGTAAAGAAAGTATTGTTTATTGAGCACTAATTCCTCAGTTATCTTATTTAATCCTCACAACAACCATATAATGTCAGTATTTCCATTACTACCATTTTATAGATAAGGAAATTGTAGTTTAGAGAAAATAAGTAACTTTCCCAAAAGTCAAAATGGCTAGCAATTGATGGCTTAGCATTTCCCAAGTAGCTATTATCAGGCCGGCGCGGTGGCTCACGCCTGTAATCCTACCTCTCTGGGAGGCCGAGGCGGGTGGATTGTTTGAGTTCAGGAGTTCGAGACCAGCCTGAGCAAGAGCGAGACCCCGTCTCTACCAAAAATAGAAAGAAATTAATCGGACAACTAAAAATATATAGAGAAATTAGCCGGGCATGGTGGCGCATGCCTGTAGTCCCAGCTACTCGGGAGGCTGAGGCAGAAGGATCGCTTGAGCCCAGGAGTTTGACGTTGCTGTGAGCTAGGCTGACGCCACGGCACTCACTCTAGCCCGGGCAAAAGAGTGAGACTCTGTCTCAAAAGAAAAAAAAAAAAAAAGTAGCTATTATCAGATGTAGAGTTAGTTGTGTCCTTCTCCACCAGAGGGCGCTGTCTTGCACCCTAGAGTTGCCCCAAAAAACTGATGATGACGGTAGATCAGGGTAAGTAGTCTCATGACCCCAGCCATCAATAATAGCAATCACTGCCGGAATCAGGGGATTCTGCAGTCAAGGGAATCAAACTGAGAAATGAGAAATCATGTATTAATAGAAACCTAAACAATCATAGGACCTTGAATTGTAATCTTCAAGTTCCCCTTTCATGTACATATTCAGCATTTTCCAGGCCGTCAGCCAATATCTCTCCCTTTTTGGTTTGTTTCCCCATGTGGACAAATGTATTCTATATTTATTTTTACTTTGGTAAATTATAACATAATAAACGACACATGGTTCTAGCTTAATTACAAACAAAATGCCTTGAAAATTGTCAGCTCAGAACCCTGTCTCCGTTTTAATTTTCCTAATCTAGGACTCTTTTACATCTCAAGTCAGTAAATAAGGAAACTCTATTTCCACTTCTTTCCACTGTACTTTGGCAAAAATAGATTCTAAACTTCTTATTCCTATTTCCTTGGGTCCTTTCAGGTGGATCTGGGTCTGTCTCATTGGTTGGCTAGATCCTTACATATGCATTAACCTTACCCACCCCTTGGTCCTGTCCACCATGGAAGCAGTGGGTGATGAGACAGAAACAAGTATGAAATTTAAAACCAGAATGGTAAGCATGTGAGCTGATGCTGAGGCTACAGAGCCTGTATCGTCTGCAACTGGAGTGGCCCATTCCTGTTGCCCTATCCTTGGAATGACACTGACATAAGGATACAGTAAGGCTGAAAGTAAATATTGGGGGAAAAAGGCATATCGGGTAAATATTTATAAAAATACATCTTTATGAGCTATATTCATTTCATAAAAATGGACTTTAAATAAAAAAGTACTATAAAGATTCACGAGCAGGCCGGGCGTGGTGGCTCACGCCTGTAATCCTAGCACTCTGGGAGGCCGAGGCGGGAGGATCGCTCGAGGAGATCAGGAGTTCGAGACCAGCCTGAGCAAGAGCAAGACCCCCGTCTCTACTAAAAATAGAAAGAAATTACTTGGACAACTAAACATATATAGAAAATATTAGCCGGGCATGGTGGTGCATGCCTGTAGTCCCAGCTACTCGGGAGGCTGAGGC
>NW_012150841.1:5293706-5294294 GCF_000956105.1 Propithecus coquereli
AGGCAAAAGCCATCTTTTAAACTTCGGGTCTGGGTGCATAGTTAATTCTCACTATCTATTAAAGATTTAATTGAATGGATTGTGGAACCCAGCTCTTGAGCAGGCTAGTAATAGAGGGAAAGGAATGGTAAGCAATGCTCCCACCTTCAAAGACTAGTTTGGTCCTAATCCAGCCCTTAAATCCCAGCTGGGCTGGGTTTAAAGAACCTTCCCTAAGAGCATAACATAAAAACAAACGATCCACATTACAGATTATATTCACAGTCCATCCAATTAAAGAGTGGGGCCATCACAGTCAAAAAAGATGATTTATTGTATAGGAGGACAACATAATCTGTGATAAATGTCAACTTCAAAAGCTACCCTCCTTGGCTGGGCTCAGTGGCTCATGCCTGTAGTCTTAGCACTCTGGGAGGCCAAGGCAGGAGGATCACTTGAGGTCAGGAGCTCGAGACCAGCCTAAGCAAAGAGCAGGACCCCGTCTCTACTAAAAATAGACAAATTAGCCGGGCATGGTGGCATGTGCCTATAATCCCAGCTACTCGAGAGGCTGAGGCAGGAGGATCACTTTAGCCCAGGACTTTGAGG
>NW_012150841.1:5297409-5313834 GCF_000956105.1 Propithecus coquereli
CCGGGCATGGTGGTGCATGCCTGTAGTCCCAGCTACTCGGGAGGCTGAGGCAGGAGGATTGCTTGAGCCCAGGAATTTGAGGTTGCTGTGAGCTATGATGAAGCCACAGCACTCTAGCCCAGGCATCACAGTGAGACTCTGTCTCAAAAAAAAAAAAGACACAAGCATGATAAAAGGAAAAATTCACCATGAAAATATAAAAACTCTGAACTTGCTTATACCCAATAACATAATCTTAGCTAAAAATGGATTAATAAATTTGACTACTTTAAATTGAAAGACTTCCATATGACCAAAGACACTACTGACAAAGAAAAATATCCCAGCCACAGATTTGGTACTTTTCTGCAACAAAAATAACAAACAGGAAGGGATTCAAATAATGAATTATATAAAAGGGTTGGCTACTACAAATGAATAAGAAAAAAGAGAAACAAGTCAATCAAAAGTGTACAAAAGTCATGAATCGGCATTTCACAGAAGAAAAATGTTATATATGGCCAATAAACATATGAAAAGATCAATAGCACATTAATCAAATTCAAACCATGGCAAGATACCATTTCATACCCATCAGACAAGCAAAAACCAAAAACTCTGAAAATACCAACTGCTGGTGAGGACAAAGAACACCAAGAATTCTCATTCATTGCTAGTACAGGATGTAAACAGTATAATCACTTTGGAGAGCAAGCTAGCACTATTTCACAAAGTTGAACACGTGCATACCCTTTGACCCAGCATTGCAGTTCTAAGTAGATACCCTATAAATTCTTGCTTCTGTACACAAGAACACATACAAGAATGTTCATAACAACATTATTTGAAATGGTAAAAAAAAAAAAGGAAACAATCTAAACGTCCATCAACAGAAATTTTTTTTTAATTCTCTGATGAATGATTTTTAATCCAATTAGTTCATAATACATTGCCAGATCAGAGTTTCAAGGTCAGTACTCATTTCTTGGATAGATTTCAAATGCTTATAATTTAATATTTCCTTCTTATATCCCTTTCACATATATGAATAAGTGTAAACATTCTAAATAGGGGACAGGTTCACCTGCACTATTGGTGTGTTAACTGGAGGAAGCTGTGTGGCTCTTTGTCTCCCAAGATGGCTCACAGGGTTGAAATGCCTTGTTGAGTTTATCATGGTTCAGGTACTGGCCCTCAGATACACAAGTCAGAAACTTGATTTATCACTTCACTAAAGGTAAATCTGTGTCCCTAGGAGGACTAACATCAGCTAAGAGACTGATATATGAAATCAAAACATCAATTTCTTAATTCATAATGAGATGTAGGATGGCTTGGGGACCATGAGAAGCCCAATTATAACCAGAAGATTTATTGATAAGCATGAAATCAGTAACATTCAGCTAAGATACATTCACAAGAATGTAAGCACCATGATGGCAAAATTTTTCATCTGATTTTTCCACTGCTGTAATTCCAGAGACTATAATAATACCTGATACACTAAAAATCTGTTAAATAAATGAATGAATAAAGAGAGACTCTGCAATATACATATACCTGTCTCAAGATTCAACTACTGGAGTTCTTGCATCAGGGTATTCTTGCCCCGGTATGATGCCAGATTAAGTGGTACCAATTTTGGCCTCTGGGATTCTTCTTTTTCTATGCTTCTAGGACTGAACCTAGTAGACACCTTTAACTGCCTACCCTAGAGCCATTCCCTTCTAATCCCTTGCTACAGAATCCCAATTTTGTTTAAGCAACAATATACCCAATCTCAAAGAATCATAATTAGTCTTGGCCAAACATAGCATCTCCATTCACTTTTGCCAGATACTCATTTCCCAACCTCCCTTGCAGCCATGCATAGCCATATTACCTAGTACTGGCCAAAATGAGACATAAAGAGAGGACTTCAGGGCACTCTGGGAAAGATTTTGCTTCCCAGATTAAAAAAAAAAAAAAACAGAGCCTCATTAGGAGAAAGATTTTTGCTCCTGACTGTTCCTCCCTGTGGGATGCTAGTATGAGGACATGATGCTTGGAGCTATCGGAGTCCTCGTATATTCATGAGATGAGCTGAGGATGACTGGCAGAGTTGAAGGGCTTAAAAAGCCCATGTCCTTGATAACATGGTTAATTGCTGAACAAGCTCTGGAACTGGATACGTCCAGGCTTCTGAATGAGTTTAAAGAAAAAGTTTTTATGGCTTAAGCTATTGTAAGTACAGTATTCCGTTAGCTATAGTCAAAAGCATTCCTAACTTGTACAATGATCAAGTTCATTGTAAGATATACCTTCACTCTTTAGGAATGTTCATACATTCAGTCAGTTCACAGTCAAATATTAACTGGCCCAGGATACATTTTGAATATCTCTGCTGCTTGATGCATTATCTGGTGATTTTAACTTTCAGAGGTAACCTAATTTCACTCATTTCTAGTTCTACTACCCAAATCATGCAAGTGTCCCAACTGTGACAGCACTGAGTACTTCATGTCCTTTCCCAACACTCCTCCTTTGCCTCATGTTACCTCTTTTCAAATCTTTCCACTTTGTGCCAGGATGTAGGCTTTTATGAACAAAAATCATCTCTTTTACCATGATACACAGCACCAATTTCAATGCTGAATGAATGAGAAGTACCTGATTTTATCATCAACAAAAGCAACAGAATTCCATTTGTGGGAGTCTGATTATCATGAATATTTACTTATTCTTTATCTCATTCCAACTGGTAATTATAAGGTATTTTAGGTTTTCCCTTTGGTGATTTCTTACCTGATGGGTATAAGATATCAGTAACAAATGTAGTCCTGTACTTCTGTCTCATCTGTTCTTTGTTCCTTTCTTCCTCTTCTCCTGTTTTGGATTACTTTTTATGAATCCATTTTATCTCTTCTATTGACTTATTACCTACACTTCTGGGGGGGTTTTGAGTGGTTGCTCTAAGCTACAATATGCAATATGCATGTTTAACTTATCACAATCTACCTTTTTTTTTTTTTGAGACAGGGTCTCACTCTGTTGCCCAGGCTAGAGTACAGTGGTGTCATCATAGCTCACTGCAGCCTCAAACTCCCGGGCTCAAGCGATCCTCCTAGCTCAGCCTCCCAAGTAGCGGCACTACAGGTACACACCACCACACCTGGCTAATCTTTTTCTTTTTCTATTTTTTGTAGACGGGGTCTTGCTCTTGCCCAGGCTGGTCTTGAACTCAAGGGATCAAGTGATCCTCCCACCTCAGCCTCTTAAAGTGCTAGGATCATAGGCATAAGCCACAGCACATGGCCACAATCTATCTTTAAATGTTACAGCATTTCACATAATGTAAGAATGTTTTAACAGTATACTTCCATCCCATCCCCAGCCCATTCTATGTGCTGATAAGGTCATACATTTTACTTCTACAAATTTATAAAGCCCATAATATACTGATAAATATTTTCACTCTGAACAGTTAATTATCTTTTAAAGACATTAAAAACAAGAAAAATGTTTTTCATATTTACCCACATATTGACCATTTCTGGTGCTCTCCAATACTTTGTATAAATTCAAGTGTCCATCTGCTATCATTTTCCTTTAGCCTAAACAACTTCCTTTGGTATTTCCTGTAGTACAAGTTTATTAGCGATGAATTCTTTTTGCTTTGGCTTTTCTGAGATGTCTTTATTTTGCCTTCATTTTGAAGGACATTTTCACTGGATATAAAATTCTAGGCTGACACTGTTTTTCCTTCAGTGTATTAAAGATGTCATTCCACTATCTCTGGTTTGCATTGTTTTTGATGAGAAACCAGTGATCAGCCTCATGTTTAAGATCCTCTCTTTACCACTGGTTTTCAGAAATTTGATTCTACAGTGCCTTGGTATTGTTTTCTTTGTGTTCATGCTGCTTGAGGTTCTTTGGTATTCAACCAGATATGTTGGTTTACAGTTTTTGATGAATTTGGAACATTCTGAAAGTAGAATAAGAGAATTACAAAATTGTGAATTGTTTCATTAATATATACTACTGAAGATAAATGAGTGCTTAACCACTATTCACAGCTCTTTAACTGCTTATTGTTTTTAACCATGGCTTCAGAGACTAGGTACTGAAAGAAAGTTTGGGAAATTGTTCTGTCTGCTGTTCTGCCCAGATTCTAAGCATTAAAACTGCATAATTTCCCCCATCTGGTATAGTTATAAAATATCTGTAAAAAGGAAAAGGGGAAAAAGTTGTGTGAATTAATATATTCTGCATCACAGCCTCTTCAACATTTTTTCCTACTTTCATCTTTTCCCGAAGTTTGCTTCTCGAAAAAAAAAAGTCTCTATATGTGGCTTATAGTTGAATGTTAATCAGGTCATGAATAGGTCCACTTCTAAAGTGAGACAGAGTTGGAAATAATTTACCCTACGTGATGTGTTCCGGATTGAACATTGTTCACATGATGTCTGGCCAGGCAGATAAAATGCTACAAGCAAAGTGCAATAGGGATTATCCAAGACTCTGTGATGATTCCTGATTCTATGGCCATTAGGGCAGATCTCATTGGTTGGCAAACAAGAATCATTGCACATTTATTATTCATGAGGAAGGTCAATGCTTCATGACAAAGGTCAGTGAATAAGAGAATGGTCCTGTGTAAGGGCAGGATAAAACAGGGTTAGGGACAAATCCTCTCCCCATTGGGCCATTCATGACTATTCTTCCTAATCTGAAAATAGTTGTAATCCTTATATTACCAGTTAAGCAGAAAGGAACAAACATTTAGAGGGTGCCTACTATATTCTAAGCATTCTACAAAGGGCTTTACAAAATCACTTAATATTCGCAACCCTAGGAGGAGGAAACTATCATTATTAACTCCATTTTACACATAAGCACACTGAGATTCATGAACCTTGTCCAAAATCACATAGCTGGTAACTGGTAGCACTGAGATTTGCATCTAAGTCTGCCTGACCTCAAAATTCCCTGCTTTTTCTGCAACACAAGTACACTTAGCTCTGCCTTCCAAAAAGGACTTACTAAGTCAACTACCCTTTGACCCCATGCCTAAAGGTTGACATTCTCTAAGTCACTTGCTTGGATGGGAAAACCCACACTCCCTGTCAGATGATGAGTGTATATTCTATCTATGAGGGAAGAACATAAATGAAGAGCTGTGGATCATTTTCAAAGTATTGGGACAGCTCTCACCTCAGAAAGAATGACAGTATTGTGATGCCTCAGATCCAGCAACTAGATAATCCGGGAGGAATCGCCCACAAGCAGAAAGTCCTATGGCCTCTGGAATTGTCCTTCTGTGAAGGAGTCTGGATAGAGGCAGCTTCCTGCAACCTCTTAGGGTGGCAGGGACCTCCTAGCAAGCTGATTGTTTACTTGTCTTAGGCTGTAGGCGTTCCTGATCCATATTGCAGAGTCCCATTTATCAATCCCAGTCTTGGGATGGGGGCAGGGATGCGAGGCATAAGAAGAACACTAAGGAAGAGGATGAAGTTGAGAAAACTGGAACTGTCAAGAGCATTCCCTATTGTATTATAATTAAAACAAGGCATCTGGTCCACTTCATTTCTGAGAAGTGGACCAAATGTTTTGATTGTTTACAGATTTTTGCCTGAGCTCCAGCCTTAGGATGATATTTGATATAATGTCTGTTTTTATATTTGCAATTTTTGCCAGAAGATCTATGAGGGCTTTAATTGCACAGTGGTGGAGTACTGCGGTCCCCAACCCCTTGGGCCGAGGACTGGTACCAGTCTGTGACCTGCTAGGAAACGGGCCGCACAGCAGGAGTTGGGCAGCAGGCAAGTGAGTGAAGCTTCATCTGTATTTACAGCTGCTCCCCATTGCTCCCATCACCGCCTGAGCTCTGCCTCCTGTCAAACCAGTGGCAGCATTAGATTCTCACAGGAGCTCAAACCCTACTGTAAACTTCACATGCGAGGGATCTAGGTCATGCACTCCTTATGAGGATCTAATGCCTGATGATCTGAGGTGGAGGTGAGGCAGTGATAATAGCGCTGGGGAGTGGCTGCAAATACAGATTATCATTAGCAGAGAGGTTTGACTGCACAATAAATGTAACGTGCTTGAATCATCCGAAACCATCCCCCCCACCCCAGTCCGTGGAAAAATTATCTTCCATGAAACTGGTCCCTGGTGCCAAAAAGGTTGGGGACTGCTGGTGTAGCAGATTTCTTTACTAAAAGTCAGGAGACCTCGGCTGTCTTTCTGACTCCGTCACTTTCTTATTTTTTGAATGAGGTTTCTAGTCAACAATTTGCCATTTCCTAGCTGTGTGGCCTTGAATGAGTACTTTACCCTCTCTGGGCTTCAGTTTTCTTAGCTATTAGATGAGGAATTAGGACTAGAGAATCACTAACATTCTATGCTTCAATGAGGACAGAAATGTCAACTATAGAGGCTAGAGGGCTTTGAAGAAAAAAAAACCCTTATGCTTCCAGATTATATTCAACCAGACCAACTTTATTTAAATGGATGATTTTATTCCCAGTTTTCCCTGAAGCTCTAGAATGGAAATTTACAATTGATCTCTTTTTTTCAGAGTATAATAACAAATATTTCCTAATTTAATAGAATCTAGGTGAGCAAGTAGGATATATGTAAAAAATAAGTAACAATACATGGTAACTAAGACAAAATGAAATCATATTTGTAAAGTGCCAAGTAAGGCATATCACTCATAGCAGGCACTAAGAAATGCTAGCTGCATATCTCATCTCTTCCTCTGCTGTAGCACCCTCCTATAATTAATCTTGTAACAAGACCTTAAAATGTATTACACTTCTCTCAATCGTATGGTCCTGGGTCCACTTTTGATTTTCTCGCACCCTTCTCCTACTCCCATCATCCTCCCCAAAAGAATGATTTGCCCCTGTATCCTCCACCTTCAGAATAAGTTCTCAGGTAATAACCTCTATTGCCGCCAGCATGCTATGCCAAATATCCACTCACACCAGGGCCAGAACATGGGTCTGTTCTTTGTTCTTCAAGCCAAACAAAGGCTGCTTGGGTATAGTGTACTCTACTGCATTTCCTTCTTTGAAGCATCCTACATTTTCCTGGATTCACTGTTAAATTTAATTGCCAGTTTATAAATACTGCAAAGATTACTAAACTGGACTCTGAACTTGAAAATCTATTGCATGTACCCAGAGGCCATAGGGAAAAGAGGGGGTGTCTTATACTTTGTGCACTAACAGGCAATTATTTTCTATTATCTTCTTATTGAGTAACATCCATACCTAGATTCAAAGAGCTGATACTTTAGGAGATCTAAAGATGGTTGATTGCTCTTTTCAGATATTCTAAGTATTTATGAGGAGTTAAAGCCTTGATCCCTGAGCTGAGTTGTAGGCAGAGAGGGGGTAGGGCTGCCTGGAGGAGGTTGGTCATCACATTAAATGGTTTACAAACTGTGTATCTGCCCCTCAGTTCTGATTGTAACTGTCCAGGAGGTTGGATCCTTCCATCCAGAACCAGAACCTTAAGGGCTTAGAATACTGAAGTGTAAGTCCCCAGACAGCAGGTACTATGCCATATTTATTTTGGCACTACCCAAGTACAATGCTTGCCGAGAAACAGACCTTAATACATATTTGTTAAATGTTGACTAGGAAGTACAAAGCTGGGTGTGGTGGTGCGCTGGAAAAATAAATTTTAACAAAATTGTTTTTAAATTAGGTTTTCACTGCCTTTTTTTTTTTTTTTTTTTTTTTTTTTTGAGACAGAGTCTCACTGTGTTGCCCGGGCTAGAGTGCCGTGGCGTCATCTTAGCTCACAGCAACCTCAAACTCCTGGGCTCAAGTGATCCTCCTGCCTCAGTCTCCCGAGTAGCTGGGACTACCGGCATGCGCCACCATGCCCGGCTAGTTTTTTGTATATATTTTTAGTTGTCCAATTAATTTCTTTCTATTTTTGGTAGAGACGGGGTCTCGCTCTTGCTCAGGCTGGTCTCGAACTCCTGAGCTCAAACAATCCACCCGCCTCAGCCTCCCAGAGAGCTAGGATTACAGGCGTGAGCCACTGCGCCCGGCTTCACTGCCCTTTAAATGTGTGGCAGACAGACTCTGTGGTGGCCTCCATGATCCTGTCTCCATGGCTTTGTGTGATACCCTGACCTTGAGTGTGGGGAGAACCTGTGACTTGATTCTAACCAATAGAAAATAGTATAGGTGATAGGATATTATTCCTACAATTATGTTACATTGTGTAAGACTCTATCTTGGCAGGCAACAAAAGCAAAATATAGACAAATGGGACTACATCAAACTTAAAAACTTTTTGTGCATCAAAAGACACAACAGAGTGAAAAAGCAACCTATAAAATGGAAGAAAAAAATTTGCATACCATATATCTGATAAGGAGTTAATATCCAGAATACATAAGGAAGTCCTACAACTCAACAACAAAATAACACAATTAAAAAATGGGTGAAGTCCAGATATAAAAAACCAGCCTCATATAGCCATCTAATCTTTGACAAAGCAGACAAAAACATACACTGGGGAAAAAAATCCTTATTCAATAAATGGTGCTGGGAAAACTGGATAGCCACATGTAGAAGACTGAAATAGGATCCACGCCTTTCACCTCTCACAAAAATCAACTCACAGTGGGTAACAGATTTAAACCTAAGGAGTGAAACTATTAGAATTCTAGAGGAAAACGTTGGAAATACTCTTCTAGATATTGGCCTAGGCAAAGAATTTATGAAGAAGACATACAAAGGCAAACACAGCAACAACAAAAATAAATAAATGGGACCTGATCAAATTAAAAAGCTTCTGCACAGCCAAAGAAACTATCACGAGAGCAAACAGACAACCTATGGAACGGGAGAAAATATTCGCATGCTATACATCCGATAAAGGGCTGATAACTAGAATCTATTTAGAACTCAGGAAGATCAGCAAGAAAAAATCAAACATCCCTATCAAAAAGTGGGCAAAGGACATGAACAGAAACGTTTCAACAGAAGACAGAATAATGGCCAAAAAACATATGAAAAAATGCTCAACATCTCTAATCATCAGGAAAATGTAAATCAAAACCACAATGAGATATCACTTATCTCCAGTGAGAATGGCCTTTATCAAAAAGTCCCAAAACAATAAATGTTGCCGTGGATGCGGAGAGATAGACACACTCATACACTGCTGGCGGGACTGCAAACTAGTGCAACCTCTGTGGAGAGCAATATGGAGATACGTTAAAGAGATACAAGTAGATTTACCATTTGATCCAGCAATCCCATTACTGAACATCTACCCAAAAGAACAAAAGACATTCTATAAAAAAGACACCTACACTCGAATGTTTAAAGCAGCACAATTCACAATTGCAAAGACATGGAAACAACCCTAGTGCCCATCAATATATGAGCGGATTAATAAAATGTGCTATATGTATACCATGGAGTACTATTCAGCTATAAGAAACAATAGTGATACAGCACCTCTTGTATTTTCCTGGATAGAGCTGGAACCCATTCTACTAAGTGAAGTATCCCAAGAATGGAAAAATAAGCACCACATGTACTCACCAGCAAATTGGTTTCACTGATCAACACCTAAGTGCACATATAGGAATAACATTTATCAGGTATTGGGCAGATGGGAGGGGGGAGGAGGGGATGGGTATATACATACATAATGAGTGCGATGCATAATGTCTAGGGGATGGACACGCTTGAAGCTCTCACTAGGGGGGTGAGGGGGAGCAAGGGCAATATACGTAACCTAAACATTTATACCCCCATAATATGCTGAAATAGAAATAAATAAATAAATAAATGCAATCATGAACTTCCCTTTGATTGCACAAGACCTTCCAAAAAAAAAAAATGGGTGAAGTCAAAGCTATTACATATACTAGAAAAAAAATGGGTGAAGAACAAACATTTCTCCAAAGCAAATATACAAATGGCCAACAAGCATATAAAAAGATGCTCAACGCCACTAATTATTGGAGAAATGCAAATTAAAACCACAATGAGATATCACCTCACACCCATTAGGATGGCTACTATAAAAAAAAACAAAAAATAACAAGGATTATTGGTGAGGATGTAGAGAAATTGGAACCTTTGTACACTATTGATGGGAATGTAAAACAGTATAGCTGCTATGGACAACAGTATAGAGATTCCTCAAAAAATTAAAATTTGAACTACCATATGATCTAGTGATCCCACTTCTGGGTATATATATATATATATATAAATTGAAAATAGGATTCAAAGTTATATTTGCACACCCATGTTCATAGCAGCAGCATCCACAATAGCCGAGAGATGGAAACAACCTAAATGTCCATCAACAAATGAATAAAGAAAATGTGGTATATCCATACAATGGAATACTACATAAACTTAAGGCCGGGGGTGGCAGCTCATTCCTGTAATCCTAGCACTCTGGGAGGCCGAGGCAAGATGGGAGGATCGTTTGAGGCCAGGAGTTCAAGACCAGCCTGAGCAACATAGCAAGACCCCATTGTTACAAAAAATAGAAAAAATTAGCCAGGCATGGTGGCGCATGCCTGTAGTCCCAGCTACTTGGGAGTCTGAGGCAGGAGGATCGCTTGAGCCCAGGAGTTTGAGGTTACAGTGAGCTATGATGACGCCACCGCACTTTAGCCCTGGCGACAGATCAAGAACCTGTTGCAAAATAAACCACAAAACAACCTTTAAGAAAAGAAGGAAATCCTGCCCCATGCTACAACATGGATGAACCTTGAGGACAATATGCTAAGTGAAATAAGCCAATCACCAAAAAAAGACAAATTCTGCATGATTCCACTTCTATCACGTAACAAAAGTAGTTCAAACTCATAGAAACAGAAAGTAGACTGTGTTTACCAGGGGCTGAAGGAGAACGGAAAATGGGGAGTTATTGCTCAATGGGTAGAGTTTCAGTTCTGCAAGTGAAAAAAGTTCTGGAGATCTGTCACACAACAATGTGCATATTAGTCAACACTTCTGTACACTTAAAAATGGTTAAGATGATAAATTTCATGTTATGATTTTTTTACCACAATAAAAAAATAAAGACTCTATCTTGCTAGCAGACTATTCTAGAGATTCTCCTTGCTGGCTTGATGAAGTAAACGGCCATATTGGGAAGCCCACATGGCAAGGAACTGCAGGCAGCCTCTAGAAACTGCAGGTGGCCTCTAGGAGCTGAGGGCAGCCTCCAGTTGACAGCCAGCAAGAAGCCCAGGGCCTTAATCAAGGAAATGAATTCTGCCAAAATTAACAACTTGAGTGAGGTTGGAAGTTCCTTGGTCACACCTCCACATGAGAATGCAGCGTAGCTGACACCCCGAGCAGAAAACCCAGTGCAGCCATGCCTGGACTCCTGATCCACAGAAATTTCAATAATAAACGTGTGTTATTTTAAGCCACTAAGTTTGTGGTAATTTGTTACGTGGCGGGAGATAACTAATACAAAAGGGATAGTATAAGACAGCTTGCTTTCAAATAACTGCCTTCTGGTGGCCTGATCCAAGTGAAACGGTAGAAAGATTGGATGTTCAAGACCAGCCGGAGCCAAGAGCGAGACCCCATCTCTACAAAAAAAGAGAAAAATTAGCCGGGCATGGTGGTGTGTGCCTGTAGTCCCAGCTACCTGGGAGGCTGAGGTAGGAGGATCGCTTGAGCCCAGGAGTTTGAGGTTGCAGCAAGCTATGATGACACCACTGCACTCAAGCCAGGGTAACAGAGAAGAGACCTTGTCTCAAAAAAAAAAAAAAGAACCTTTTGGGCCTTGACCTTTGTGAAACCTTGAAATAAAAAATGTTCATGGTGGAGAACAATGGCCCTTGGGCCAATAAAACCAGTCTCAACTCATAAACATTCATTGCTCTAGCTTTGATGTCCTAGCTTTGACAATTTTATAACCTTTGTGAACCTCAGGTTTTCTCACCTGTAAAGATGGAGCTAACATTAGCTACCTGACAAGATAGTTGTAAGCATGAAATGAGATAATGAATGCCAAACACGTAGGATACTGCCTTGGCCATTTCTCTTCCTCCTACTCTCCCCCTACTTGGTTATAGGGATTCTCTTTCTTACAAAGATTACATTCTGTTGTAGGAAACCACACATACACGTCTCTAAAATTAAACTGTATACTCCGAGGGCTGGTTTCAAAACTTGGTCATCCTTTATAATCTCCAAGTACCTAGAAGGAGGAGACTCAATAAATACTTGTTAATCTGTTGACTCATTAACCAAATAAAAGTTTTCCAAATACTAGGCAGTTAATCCCCTTTTTATGCTGTTTTAAATGCAAATTCCAGTATCAACAGTGGGTAATATTGGTCATCCATTGCATCTATCTACTCAGGACAATGGAAAAGCATAATTTGATTCATTGCCATGAAGAAAATTCAAATTTCTTAAGGGTTCTGGGCTTCTGCACATGCACGAACACAATCACAATGGGCTTTTTGTTACCCATCTGTTTTTCAGAATAGGTTTTTCTTGTCCTAAGGGCGAAGCATAAGAGCATAAAACTTAAACTGGAAAAGCAAAATAAATAGAAACAATTATGATACATTTTAATAAGACAATCACTATTCTAAAAAATTAAGCAACCCAAACAAAAAATGGCTTTGTTTTTTCGTCACGTAGGCAGCTATCATCAGTGCTTAGTCATGGACAGCTAATTTACTGTTACCAGTAAATTTGTAACAAGCTCTCCTAAGTCTTCTGACATTTTAGAACGAAGCAGAGGAGGAAAGGGTCTTCCAGTCATCCATGAGGTCTAGCCAATGGTGTCAGGAAAGACACTGCTCAGTAAGTTAGGCAGTTGAGAATCAATGCTATTTTTAAAGATCTTTGAGAAAGGCCAGGCACAGTGGCTGACACCTGTAATCCCAACACTCTGGGAGGCTGAGGTGGGAGGATTGCTTAGGCCAGGAGCTCAGAGCAGCCTGAACAAGAGTGAGACCCCGTCTCTACTAAAAATACAAAAAAAAATTAGCCGGGCATCCTGGCATGCGCCTGTAGTCCCAGCTACTCAGGAGGCTGAGGCAGGAGGATCTCTTGAGCCCAGGAGTTTGAGGTTGCTGTGAGCTGTGATAATGCCACTGCACTTTAGCCGGTCTGTCTCAAAAAAGAAAAAAAATCTTTGATAAAGACGATTCAGTTTCATAAACTCCCACAGTGAGTCACTATGTGGACAATCTCCAGAGGGTGGGAAGGGTAACAGAATGTACTTCTGCTTTCTTTTCTACATACAGGATATTGCTAGCAAAGGCAGAGAATCACTTCCTGAATGTTAGGAGTGGTCATTTAGTGGCAGTCCAACCCCTCTTTCTACAGACTGAGGACACTGCAGGCCCCTTTTATGCTTTGTATCACTGAGAAAAATCATCCTTTAACTCATCTCAGAACCCAGGCAGGGCTGTCAAAGCAGGGTCTTCAGCAGGGTCTGTCTGGGAAAATGGGTCGTAAAAGAAAAGTCATTCCACAGAGGCTTGAATACCTGGTACAGTCCAGCAGTAACTACACTCTAATCCAACTGTTCCCAAACACCTTGGTCTCAGGACATTTAAAAATTATTGAGGAATCCCAAGAGCTTTCCTTCAAAAATTCTAGAAAACATTATGGATACACTTAGGTTTTGGACTGGCTCATAGCAAAAAAAAAAAAAAAACCACACATACACACGCATACACACCCACATTCTTTTAGTCACCAGAGTGATGATGTCATCATACATCCGGTAAATTCATCATTAGTTGAAAAAAAAGCTAAAGGAAATAAAAATTTCCAAACCTCAAAATCTATAAGCAGTGAAACGAATACTTGAAGAATTTTAAGGCCGGGCGCGGCGGCTCACGCCTGTAATCCTAGCACTCTGGGAGGCTGAGGTGGGCGGATTGTTTGAGCTCAGGAGTTCGAGGCCAGCCTGAGCAAGAGCGAAACCCTGTCTCTACTAAAAATAGAAAGAAATTAATTGGACAACTAAAAATATATAGAAAAAACTAGCCGGGCACGGTGGCACATGCCTGTAGTCCCAGCTACTCGGGAGGCTGAGGCAGGAGGATCGCTTGAGCCCAGGAGTTTGAGGTTGCTGTGAGCTAGGATGACACCACGGCACTCACTCTAGCCCGGGCAACACAGTGAGACTCTGTCTCAAAAAAAAAAAAAAAAGAATTTCAAGACTAAAAAAAGAATTTTACGATGAATTAAAGACACATTTAGCTAAGCAAAACTGAGAAAGTTTGATAAAAGCAGATCTTTACAAAAGGAAATTATGAAGAATGTACCTCAGGCAGAAGGAACGTGCTTCCAAGAGGAAGATCAGAGATTTAAGAAGGAATCAGAAGGTTAAAAAGTAAGAAAAAAGGAAGGTAAAAAAAGTAAAAAAGAAATAAAACAAAAAATAGAAAAAGAAAGATAAGTAAGAAAGAAAACATTTTGTTAACTCTAAAAATTATGTCTATTATTAAGGAATCCAAATAGCTTACCTTGGGAAATTCTAGAAAACACAAGAATATACAAGCACACATTTCTTTAGATTTCAGAGCGATGTCATCATCACACACACCAGGTCACCTCTGGAAAATTTCAGTGAGAGCGCGGAAAAAGGCAAATAACGTCTCACTATTATTATAAAACTAGTTTTGCAACAGAGGCTCTGAAAGGATCTTGGGATCCGTAGGGTCTCCCGGACTACACTTTGAGAACCACTCCTCTAATCCTTCTTCCATCTCCTAAAGGTGGGCCTCCTTTGTTTGCTTCCCTGATGGGCTAAGGAGGAAACAGCAAGATCAGGGGCCACAAAGGGAACTCCCCTCTTACTTTTGCAAGGTTACCAGGGGACGCGCGGACTCCCGGGTCGGGTTTCCGGGAAGGTTCCGCGAGGTCCCGCTAGAGGGCGTCGCTAGAGAACGCCACCGCGCGCCTCACCGTCCCCGCTCGTGCCCTCCGGGTTCACACGCGTGCCCGGATGAGAGAACGGTGCCGGGAGGAGGGGGCGGTGCGCCGCGGGGCCGCGGCCTCATTGGACGAGGTGCCGCCGCCTCACGGCCGGGGCGGGGCTTCTTCGCGCTAAAAAGCCGGGCCGGGCCACTGGAGGAGTGCGCAGCTCTTAATTGCAGCTCCTGAGACTTTTCTGTCACTCGCCGAGGTTCGCCGGGTCATGGTGCCGGCCTGACTCAGAAGAGGACGCTCCCGGGAAACGAATGAGGAACCACCTCCTCCTGTTGTTCAAGTACAGGGGCCTGGTCCGCAAAGGGAAGAAAAGCAAAAGACGAAAATGGCTAAATTCATGATCCGCCCAGCCACCGCCGCCGATTGCAGTGACATACTGCGGCTGATCAAGGTAGCGGAAGGCCTGAGGTCCTCCGGGGGCGGGGGGTAGGGGGGTGGTGGCTCCGTTTGCCGGGGAGTCCGTGTCTTCGAGTCTGGGCTGGTGCGAAAGTGTATAGGCAGTTCTCCTTTCTCTGCCCGCTTACCCGAACCGTATCCTAAGTCTTCTGACATTTTAGAACGAAGCAGAGGAGGAAAGGGTCTTCCGGTCATCCATGAGGTCTAGCCAATGGTGTCAGGAAAGACACTGCTCAGTAAGTTAGGCAGTTGAGAATCAATGCTATTTTTAAAGATCTTTGAGAAAGGCCAGGCACAGTGGCTGACACCTGTAATCCCAACACTCTGGGAGGCTGAGGTGGGAGGATTGCTTAGGCCAGGAGCTCAGAGCAGCCTGAACAAGAGTGAGACCCCGTCTCTACTAAAAATACAAAAAAAAATTAGCCGGGCATCCTGGCATGCGCCTGTAGTCCCAGCTACTCAGGAGGCTGAGGCAGGAGGATCTCTTGAGCCCAGGAGTTTGAGGTTGCTGTGAGCTGTGATAATGCCACTGCACTTTAGCCGGTCTGTCTCAAAAAAGAAAAAAAATCTTTGATAAAGACGATTCAGTTTCATAAACTCCCACAGTGAGTCACTATGTGGACAATCTCCAGAGGGTGGGAAGGGTAACAGAATGTACTTCTGCTTTCTTTTCTACATACAGGATATTGCTAGCAAAGGCAGAGAATCACTTCCTGAATGTTAGGAGTGGTCATTTAGTGGCAGTCCAACCCCTCTTTCTACAGACTGAGGACACTGCAGGCCCCTTTTATGCTTTGTATCACTGAGAAAAATCATCCTTTAACTCATCTCAGAACCCAGGCAGGGCTGTCAAAGCAGGGTCTTCAGCAGGGTCTGTCTGGGAAAATGGGTCGTAAAAGAAAAGTCATTCCACAGAGGCTTGAATACCTGGTACAGTCCAGCAGTAACTACACTCTAATCCAACTGTTCCCAAACACCTTGGTCTCAGGACATTTAAAAATTATTGAGGAATCCCAAGAGCTTTCCTTCAAAAATTCTAGAAAACATTATGGATACACTTAGGTTTTGGACTGGCTCATAGCAAAAA
>NW_012150841.1:5313884-5321977 GCF_000956105.1 Propithecus coquereli
GTGCATCTCCCCAGGAACTGGCTAAATATGAATACATGGAAGAACAAGTAGTATTAACTGAAAAAGGTAACGCTGCAGTGGTGGGGTGGGGGACAGACAAGTGTTCGGTGCCTGCCATCCTCACCAAGGCCAACACTGTCGCTGCTGCCCCTTCTTGCAGACCTTCTAGAGGATGGTTTTGGAGAGCACCCCTTCTACCACTGCCTGGTTGCAGAAGTGCCCAAAGAGCACTGGACTCCGGAAGGTAACCCCTCTCCCCTTCCAGAAGCCAGAGACCGAGTGTTGTGTAAAACGTGGTGTCTGCTCTGTAGCACCACTGACTACACAGGTTACTGAGAAGTTGGACAGAAATAATAGCCAGCAAGTGTTCAAAATAATAAGGGAAAAAATAGATATGCTGCACTTAATAGGGCAGGTTAAACGAGCTGTTTAAGTATCAGAGTGCTGTGGAGATGCGGAAGAGTTAGAGCTGTTTAAGTATCACAATGCTGTGGAGACCCTGGAATGTTAGGTATGATGTCATTTGTTGTAATTCAATTTCATAAAATGGTTCTTGTTTGACCCTAACGTAACCGTTTTTGTAATTGTGTTAAATCACATTTTTTTCTTTAATTTGTCCCAATCTTCAGGTTACAGTCTCTAGCTTCGCCATGTACATGGCCCTTCCGTGTACATGGATGGGCGGGGAGGTAACTAAAAGATCCTTTACACAATAAAGTAGATGATCATGATAAATGAGGTAAGGTCCTATTATCACACAGTTAAAACACGGTAGATCAGAAACTTCACTATCCTCGCTTCCTGTCTGTTTGCAAAGGAATAGAAAATGGCTAGAAAGTTTAATCGGAAACCTTTGCCTTCATTTGGAATTGTAGAGGGAGTCGGTTGCTTTTTTTTTTTTTTTTTTTTTTTTTTTTTTTGTCCCTGTTGACTGGTCAGAAGACAGAGCTAAAAGGGGAAGTAGTTTTGGTGGGTGCTTTAAGGTTTGTTTTTTTTTTTTGACGTCTGTTCCCCAAGCTAGAAGAAATGAACGGAAAACATTTTAAGGGATGAGGTCCTTTTTAGAGGTATGTGGATGTTACATAATCCCTGTTTCTAGGTAATGCTGCTGCTTCTGGCTTAAAAACTGGGGAGAGCAAATTAAAAATAAAAATGTGTAAATTGGAAGGCAAGTTCTGAAATTAAATCTTGTACTTTGGCCTGATGTTCTGACATTAAGGAAGCAGGAGTTTGTAAACTACAAATATTTACTATTCTGAACTGCCGTGTAAACTTGACTTAATTCCCAAGTCAACATACCGGTGTATCAATAGGATGTGAATTATGTGTGTGTTTAGTTTAAGACCATAGCAGTTTTGCTCTGGCAAGTAATGAAAACATTCTCACTTCTGAGTGTGAGATCCAGCTGACTGCAGAGTGGCCAGTCCACAGTTGTAGCTTAACTTCAGTTAGCTCGAATGTGTGCTTTTTGGAAATACGTGTTCTGAGAACGGTGAGATGGTCCAACAGTGGCCTGGACTGCACTCACATAAAAGTCAGGAGACAGTCCAGTTCAGTGGCTACTTATTTCTATAATACATGCATGTATATTTTTTAAAACCTGTGATAGGCTTCTGATTCTGCAGCTACAACTTTTACGGATTTTTTTTTTTCTTTGCATCTCATGATATTCTTCTTACAGGACACAGCATCGTTGGTTTTGCCATGTACTATTTTACGTATGACCCATGGATTGGCAAGTTGTTGTATCTTGAGGACTTCTTCGTGATGAGTGATTACAGAGGTATGACTGTGTTGTGGGGGAGGTTCTGAAGACAAATCAGGGCTGTAAGTCCTTACGATGACTTTTTAAATTGTATTTCTCTTTCTTTTAGGCTTTGGCATAGGATCAGAAATTCTGAAGAACCTAAGCCAGGTATGTCTTAGTTTTTGGTTTTCGAATTTGTGAGGGTTACTGGATTATTTTCATGATTGAATCGAAATTGGGTCTTGGAAAGTGGGTGATACGTCACTGAGTTTGTGTTTTACTCTCCTTTATAATAGGTTGCCATGAAGCATCGCTGCAGCAGCATGCACTTCTTGGTGGCAGAATGGAATGAACCATCTATCAACTTCTACAAAAGAAGAGGTGCTTCTGATCTGTCCAGCGAGGAAGGATGGAGACTCTTCAAGATCGACAAGGAGTACTTGTTAAAAATGGCAGCAGAGGACTGAGGATTGGGGGTGTAGATGATAACAACATCCATTCTATTTTAGAATAAATTCTCAACTTATCTTGCTTTCTATCCTATTTGTAGTGAAATATAGAACAAGCACCCATTCCAAAGCTTTATTACCAGTGGCGTTGTTGCATGTTTGAAATTTGGTCTGTTTAAAATGGCAATCTTGTATACAGTTTGGAGTCAGATTTCTCCTTGAATATCTTGATAAACAACAGGTGGTGTGATCTTAATATGTATGAAAAACTTCATTCTTGTGAGTCATTTAAATGTGTACAATGTACACACTGGTACTTAGAGTTTCTGTTTTGATTCTTTTTTAATAAACTACTCTTTGATTTAATTGTTTGGTGTAAGCATTTTTACTAATCATTTATTTCTTACACATTTTTCTTGCTGTTGAGTGCAAAATCAAAATGGCCAGCAAACATCATTGGACAACTACAATTGCTTAAAACTACTAAACACTTTTTAACCCAATTTAAAAATTTTATAGTCATGTGCTATGCTAGTATTTTCAAATGTGGAAGGAAGCCAGTTGACTTCCAAGGTTTCATACGTAGTAACATATAAAACATAACTTTACATTGATGACACTGTACATTTCATCTGACAATTTTCAAGAACTGAAAAACCAGGTTAGAAACAGGCCCACGATAAATAAGCCCAGTATTACACAAGTCAAATGAGGAGGTGGAGTTATAAAACATGGCAAATCAAGAAAGAACATCTTGTCCCCAAAAACCTTATCCCACTCAAGATATTTTTTGGAGGTAAAGTGAATCACTTTTAATTGGGAGCAAAAATCACAAATTTTTACAGGAAATTTGCAAACAAAATACAAATCGGGTAAATTAGCATCCCACTTAGAGAGTGAATTTGTGGTACTGTTAATAAAATGGGCTTTCACAGTAGAGAAACCATAGAAGCCCTTAAAACTGCCAGGGGAGAAGTAAACAAATGCTTTCTGAAGGACTGAAAATGAAACTAGCGCGAGAGAAAGCTTTCTCCTTAGTTACCTGAACTCCTTTCATCACTCATTACGTTGACTCGAATTCTTAAACCCACTAATTTCCACAATAATGAAAATGGTGGTTGATAAGCACTGTAGACTAATGTCCAAGGTAATGTTTTCCAAAAGAAGTCAGATAACCTGAAAAACAATATTGTGTATCTCTTTCTGTGTTCTCCAGGAAATAAATACTGAGCTCTGCAGTGGAAGGGGATTTTTCCCTACATTCCTTTCTATCAGTGTCTGTTAATGGCTTCCTAGATTGGAAGGTAGCCATATATCAAAGTGTGACCCTGTATCATATTTAACACAAGACGGCTTTGGGATTTATTGGTGGCTCAGAGAGCATGCCATGAAAACAGGTTTGTGGAGTCTATCCGCAACCAGGGTCCTGCTAGGATGGCAAATAATATGAGAGAAACTGGCAAAAATAAAAGGGTAACTAAACACAAAGAGCCTTGTGAGGAAGTAAGATATTTTGAAAATTGTGTTTTAGAAAGTGGGCCTGTTAGAGGAAAACAACTACATGCTGACTGTGGTTAAATATATGAATAAATTAAATTAGCCAGGCAAGTTACAATATAACTCTTTGTTTTCTCATCCTTCTTAGAGCTTAGCCTTAAAGGCAATGTTGTAGAGATGAAAGGTTTTATGAAGTTTTTGTATCCATTTTAGAGAATTCCCTTAAGTGTAAAAAACACCACTGCATTGGTCCACTGAATGTTCAACTCAATTACAAAGGCATCTCTTTAAAAACTAAAGTATAAAGCAAATCTGTAAAGCTTGGAATCACCAAGCAAGTAAGAAAACATGGGCAAATTATCTGAAAGGAAGCAACAAACAATGATAAACCTGAAAAACAAAAGTCTATTTAAGCAACATTCCTGTAAAGATAACTTTAAAATTACTATTTTACTAAAATACCATGTCTGATATAATCATTTGGGAGAAATAGTATTTCAGGCCTGAGGACTTGCCAATTATTACATCTGGATATTTTGGGGTTTACTCTGTTTTTTAAAAAAGCTCATTTGCTGCTAAGTTTATGATATTCCTAAAAGACTTATAAAATCAAAAATTTTGATACTATTAAATGATGAAGTGGCTGGGTTTGTCCATGCATTAGGCTTAAGACAGCCTTCTACTGATCTGATTACAGGGTTGATAATAGAGCCATGGTCTGTCATTGTCCAAACCAGAACCCCATATCATCAACTTCTTAAATTCCACTTGTAGTCTTTCTAGGGAGAGAAAGTAGAGTCTTTTTCACAGAAATGCAGAAGAAAAAATTCAGAAGAAACCTAATGATTCATGAATGCCTTAGACCCACTCTACCCTTTCCTGTGAGGCTCCTTTCCACTGGGTACCCAGCAGGGCCTACAATAGATGACACTTATCACTGCTCCTTGAGCAAGCTGGCCCTGCCCTGGGAAACCAGCCACACATCTCTGCTAGGAGTGAAGCAACTTCCTTCCCAACCGTGGCAGGCAGAGCCTTCCTCTCAGAGTCTGCAGATGGCCATGTCTGCTCCTAGGATTCTGTTTGCTTGACTGGTGCCATCTTTGCTTTCTTGCTTCTTCAGCATCTCATCCTGTGGGTTGTCACCTCAGGGTAACCTTATGCTTCATTCTCATCCCTTTTCTTTGTGCTTCCAGTGTGGGCTTCAAGCCCAAGTCAGCTCAGACTGACAGGCAGCCCACACCCTTACTGAACCCACCCACATCATCATTGCCTTTGTCGTCCTACCTATCAAAGGCCACCAAATGTCCTTCCTCGTAATATTCTCCCAACACCCTATTTCCCCATCAGCACATTCTTTCTCGTGGCTCATATCTGCCTAGTAAATGTTTTAGTAGCTTCCAGATGGTTATCAACATAATAGCTAATATTAAGAGCTAGCATTTATTAAGTACTCACCAGGAACCACACATTAAGTTCAGCACTTTGTATACATTATTATCTCATCTAATTCTCACAACCACCCTATGAGGTAGGTACTATTATTAGTTTCTTTTATAATGAGAAACTAAACCTCAGAGAAGTTAAGTTGCCCGAGGCCACACAACTAGGCCTGGAAATCAAGCTCCAAACCAATTTCTCAAACCCCTGAGGGTTCCTGCCATATTCTCAGAGGACCTCGTAGTCTCTGTAAGAATGATTGAATATGGTGTTTCTTTTGGATTACACATTAAAGAAATTGGTATGAATATTTTTCTGGATCATCAAAATCAGTGGTTCTCAGTACCAGCTGCATATTAGAATCACCTAGAAAGCTTTTTTAAAATACTAATGTCCTGCCCTGGGATATTCCTAATTTATTTCTATGTTAATGTGCATTCCGAAGTGAAGCCAGGGTCGAGACCCACTCATCTGGATAATCAGCTCATAACTGACTCTTAGTCACAATTGTGACTACAACCATTTCAGCTTGTGTTTCTGCTGCTCACCTTGGCTCTTGCCAAGCAAAATCAAGTGAAATCACATCACACTTCATGAAGAAGAACCTTTTAGAGAGTTTTAGAGAAAAATGTGGGAGAATCGTGTCATCCCACTCCATATAGCGCTGAAATCAAAGAACATCCACCCCAGCAGTCAGTACCACGTTCCTTTGCAAGCAGCAACTTCATTTCAGCAGAACATCTTCCCTCACATTAAGTCAGGGTAGTTCATTTGAATTTTATTACCTTGGTAATTTTGTCTGTATTTGATTTCTAAATGTATACTGGTTTTACAGTTGTACAGGAACAAACACAAAATGTTCGCATCTAGTTGCATGTTTATGGTAATGTAATAAAAATAATTTCAAGCACCACTGGGGATCTGTGAGAATTCTTTCCTTTAAAAGGGGTCCATGTTACTCAAGTTTGAGAAGCGCTGCTATAACCGGTACACAATACTGCCTGCTTTTGTTTGGTTAAAAAAAATGCAAAAGGCATCAGAGTGACTTAATCAGATTCAGGTTTGATTTTTTTTTGGCAAGATTATTTCATGGGTGATGTTTTTCCCATCAAGAAGCAAATAATGACTGGTCCTCTCTGTGCTGCTATCAACTGTTAATATCAATACTTAGGTCTGTTGATTCATTGGGAATTGTAAAATGGTGATATTCTATTTCTATCATTCCTTCATTTATGAGCTAAAATACTTCTATAAAGAGAACTTGGCCAGGCACAGTGGCTCAAAGCACCTGTAATCCCAGCACTTTAGGAGGCTGAGGCTGGAGGAATGCTTGAGCCCAGGAATTTGACACCAGCCTGGGCAACATAGTGAGACCCCATATCTAAAAAAAAAATAAATTAGCCAGGTGTGGTGACACGCACCTGGAGTCTTAGTACTCAGGAGTCTAATGGGGGAGGATCTCTTGAGCCCAGGAGTTGGGGGTTACAGTGAGCTCTGATCACAACACTGCACTCCAGCCTGGGTGACAGGGAGATCCTGTCTCTGAAAAACAGAAAAAAGAGAAAGAACATTCCCCCATCTTATACTTGATTACCCTGAGGCACACTTTAACAAGAAAAGGCAGGATAAATGCTTAATTCTTCCCTTGTACTTACTAGTTTTCAAAAGAATGAATTGGGTTCCCCAGTATCTTCCAATTAGGCTTTTTTTCAAGTATTGTTATTAACCCCTGGACTTTTAGCATTTCCTGGGTCTTAATTTATTGCCATTATTTTTCTTATTGAAGTTCAGATTTCCCTAATTGTCCAGTGAGATCTTCAAGTTGGCTCCAGAGACATCCTTGCTCTATCGCCACAGGTAGAGTGCCGTGGCGTCATCACAGCTCACCGCAACCTCAAACTCCTGGGCTCAAGAGATCCTCATGCCTCAGCCTCCCAAGGAGCTGGGACCACAGGTGCGTACAACGTCCACCAGCTAGTTTTTCTATTTTTAGTAGAGACGGGGGTCTTGCTCTTGCTCAAGCTGGTCTCGAACTCCTGAGCTCAAACAATCTTCCCGCCTGGGCCTCCCAGAGCGCTAGGATCACAGGCTATTAGCCACCGTGCCCGGCCGGCTTGTTCCTTTTTAAGTTGTCCCAGGCTCATCTTGTATACTTCCTCCCCTGAGACCTGACATCCATGGCTAGGTAATTCTGAGCTTCAGAGGTTCCCAGGGGGAACACCATTTATTAGGAGCAGGTGGTGTTCACAGCTTTCTGTTTTGATAATGACACGAGCACAGCGGGGAGATCCTTCTAAATGGGGGCTAAGAGCGGTGGCATTCACTTCGGACTCCCGAGGGAGCCTTCCACCGGCTGCCTGCCGGCCAGCGCTGTCTCCTTTCACCTTGTTACTTACACTGCTTTCTTTCATCCAGTGAATCAATAACAACAACAAAAAAAGTGGTTTCAAAACAACAATGCTAAATCAACAACAACAATGATCTTTGTTTGCAGACAGACATGATTCAGAGGCAGTTTGGGTCTGGTGAACATTTGACTTGGAATAGATCCTGGCTCTTCTTCATTTATGAGAATAAAAATAAACCTCATTTATGGTATTAAAAATAGCTACCTCAGAGTTGCTGTGAGGACTAAATGAGATTATGAATATGGACGTACAGGATGTACATTTTTAATACATTCTATGTGATAGTTTTATAGCATCCCTATGGTGAGCATCTACCGTGTGCCAGACACTGGGATTTATTTCATTAATGCCCATAACAATACTGGAGGGTATTCCAGTGATGCCCTGGTAAACCAGCTGGGAGTGAGGGTAGTCTTGATTTGTAGAATTTGTTGATTTCCATGGTGTAAATACTTCCACAAAGGCGGTACCAATGGTTTTAACAACTGGCTTGCAAAATTCCTGAATATTTATCAATAGGCTCTCCCAAGCCAGCAGGAGTTCGCTTCAGCAGAC
>NW_012150841.1:5325722-5329189 GCF_000956105.1 Propithecus coquereli
GACGCCACGGCACTCTAGCCCGGGCAACACAGTGAGACTCTGTCTCAAAAAAAAAAAAAAACCAACACAAAACAAACCCTTAGGTTTCATGTGCTCCAATCCCTAGGGGACAAATTCAAAACAGCTTATTTCTTTCTAGTCTCCTCCGCCAAGGCCTGCCTTTTAGAGATATTTTTAATGGGCACCACAACACTACATGATCTTTCTGGAATAATAACCACTGGCTAATAATCACTCTGTCTTCATCAAAGGAGCCACTGAGAAGAGTGGACTTTGGGGAAACTCAAAAAGACTAGGATGCTGCCCCAGAGGCCTCCATCCCATAACCCTCAGAATAATCACTTGATGTGATCTCTGATAAGTTATTGTCTAAAGTCATTTATATAAGCCTCTGCCCCAAGCATACAGGAGTCATCCAGTTTAGGGCCATCAAATTGGTAAATATTTGCCACTTGAGGTATACAAGAACTTTCCGGGAGACTGAGTTTTAAGGGACTGAGGTTCCAAACCTCAACTTCGACATACACTGTTTCTGGAAATGATCTGCCTGAAAATGCTCCTGAGGTTAAGAGGTCACACTTCCCCTTCTCTATCTCCCCTTTCATAATTGCTCTTTTCCAACTTGACTAAAGAAAGGTGTACCTCTCGCCCACCCTGAATCTTACCAGAGTGTGCTACCCCAATGTGTAAAAACCTCTGGGCACCAGCTGGCGCACAGTGGCTCATGCCTATAATCCCAGCAACTCGGGAGGCTGAGGCAAGAGGATCACTTGAGGCTAGGAGTTCAAGACCAGCCTGAACAACATAGTGAGACCCCATCTCTACAAAAAAATTTAAAAAATTAGCCAGGCATGGTGGCAGGCGCCTGTTGTCCCAGCTACTTGGGAGGCTGAGGTGGAAGGATCATTTGAGCCAGTTCGAGGCTACAGTGAGCTATGACCATGCCTCTGCACTCCAGTCTGGGTGACAGAGCAAGACCTTGTCTATAAAACATAAAAATAAAATAATAAATAAATAAATAAACCCTCTGGGTACCAAACCAAAGAATAATTCAGGAAGTATATCTCCAGTTCCCTGGAGAGTTAAGCCAGTTTCTCAGATTGCTTAGAACATGTACCAGGGTTTTATCTCAAATTCCACAAAGAGACTCCTGAGTAAGCCAATTCAAAGATTTCTTTTTTGGTGGAGATATATAAGGGCTACAATAAAGGAACTACTGGTTACAGAGTGTCAGCAGTCGGTCAGCTGGGGGGTAACCATAACTTTCCAGAAAAAGATGACTCAAGCTTTTATCAGGATTGCTGACTGCCTCCCAAAAGAAACTGCAAATTACATCAGATGTAAAACTTCTATCCCAGACTAGGTTTGGGACAATTTTCTTTCTCAAGACCAGAAAAAAGAAAGCTTTGGGAAAAGAAAAATATTGAAGGGAATAGCAACTTTTTCATCCAGGTGACAAACTGCTTTATCTAAGCATTAGAAGTAAAGTGAGATATTTCACGTTTATTTGAATTGAAAAATAAAGTCAGATTTTCTTTGAATATTTCCATTCCCCTTCTCCTACATCACATCCCCTCTTCCTCAGCTCTCAGCTTTAAAGCCACTTCCTCAGGGAAGTCTTCCCAGGCCACCAGGCCACCTTCTTCTACTAACATTCCTTCATTGCACTTTTCCCAGTTTTTTTTTTTTTTTTTTTTTTGAGACAGAGTCTCACTCTTTTGCCCGGGCTAGAGTGAGTGCCGTGGCGTCAGCCTAGCTCACAGCAACCTTGAATTCTTGGGCTCAAGCGATTCTCCTGCCTCAGCCTCCCAAAGTGCTGGGATTACAGGCCTAAGCCACCATTGCCTGGCCTCCATAACCTGTTTTCCCCCATTCTTTCCATAACCTCAAGATGGTATATAAGCTTCAGTACCCCACTGATGGGTAATCACTCTGTGATCTCCTCCCCTCTTGCACATTAATATATTTGTATGCCACTTCTCCTGTTAATCTGCCTTTTGTCGGTTGATTTTCACCACACCTTCAGAGGGTAGAGATGTTTTTCCTTAGCCTCTACACCAGCTTCGATACAAGACAAATGGTTCAGGAACCATCCTGCTTCGTTTTCTCTTCCTCGAATTATATATGAGTTCTGTTACTAGAAACAAAAATTTGCTCTCCTAAATTTTCCACACGGGCCTCCAAGGAGTTAAAAGACAAAACTCATTTTCCAGTTTCTCTGGCTTCAAGCCTGATTCCCAGACCCGATCCAACACTAATCGCCATCCAAATGCCTGTCAGCGAGACGGTCATTATGTACTCTGGCATGTAGTACTGAGGCAGTCTTGGGCAATGTTGTTATAGCATTATGTTATAATGATACTCGTCCTTGTTTCCTGCACATCTCGCAGATGCTTATCCACCAACGGGGTGTTAGCTGACAATCATTCTGAACAAGCCCAGACAAAAGACATAATAGCGGTAACCTGAGGAACTTCTGAAGGAATATACGCTAAGGCTTGAGAATGTTCGGCCTGTTCAATATTCTCTTACAGGCAAGTTGAATGTCAGGCAGCACTTCTCCCTTTTCCTGTTCTGCCTTTGACCTCTCTTCATGCTCTCTTGTCCTGCCCAGAATAATGTCACTTAACTCTTCTGTTATCTTAAAACATGAAACACTGGGGAAAGTTCTTACAATCCTTCAGCCCACCCCCACCCCCACCATCACCCGGAGGGACAAAAATGCTTAAGGAGCTGAATATAGGTGTGGCATTTGTAGAACTGCTAAGGAGAGGCTGTCTACCCTGTCCCCTCACTCCTCCTGGGATGGGTGGGAAAGGTTTGTGCTATGGTCAGGGACACTATGGTCTCAGCCAGGCCAGACGGAATTCTGGGGAAATGTTTCCATTGAAACCCAGGGAAGTGGTGAGGAGAAAGCTCCTGAAGGAAGAATCTGGGTGGTGGTATGGCTGGTTTACTTTCCAGTCTGTGTTTTAAGAGGTTTCCAAGCAGGTTTTAATTAACCTCCAGCTGAAACTTGCTAAACAAGTTTTGCAACCCAGGTTATTATGTTAGTATTTTTCTGGGTGTATTGTCCTAGGTTTGAATTTCATGAAGTTTATTATTCTTTCTAACTACAACTCAACGGGAAAAAGGTAGAATGTACTTTGTAAAACCTAGGTATTTCCTGGTAATGACTTGTAGGAAAGAATGGTATCTCCATAACACTTGTACCAAGAAAAGAAGTGAGAATTTAAAGTTGACATTTGCAAATGACAAAAGACAAAATCTAAAGTGTTCTTTTAAAGAAAATGCCTTTCTTCTAATGAAATATATAGAAGCTTTTGGTTCAGATGATAATTATTTGAGATTTACCTTTTAAAACAAACCCTTAGGGGCCGGGCACGGTGGCTCACGCCTGTAATCCTAGCTCTCTGGGAGGCCGAGGCGGGAGGATTGTTTGAGCTCAGGAGTTCGAAACTAGCCTG
>NW_012150841.1:5332607-5339972 GCF_000956105.1 Propithecus coquereli
GTGCTAGGATTACAGGCGTGAGCCACCGTGCCCGGCCGCGAGGGAAAATTTTTAAATGAAATTTTAAAAAGACAAAATAAAATATGTGAGGGGGTACATAGTTGTTCAAAATTGTTTTAGGGCATATGTAAGCAAAAATGTTTAAAGCAAACTGAAATAGTACAGTCACCGCGCTAAGGCAGGACTCCCATTTTTATTGTTCCTGGGTGGGCGTCAGTCAGCATCTGCTTGAACACATTCAGCCATAGGGAAATTACTATCTATTTGGTAGCTCAAAGCATTGTTTGAAAGCTCCATTTGTCAGAATGTTCAGCTAGCTTGGAGTTGAAAGCCGTCTCTCTGTTGTTTCCACTCACCCAATTGTGGCCTTAATTCTGCACACTGGAGCAGGAGTACTGACTGCCTCATCCACTGAGAAGGCTTTTGATGATTCGAAGATAGACACGTCAGATATCCGGTCCTTCAATCATTCTTTTTTTTTTTTCAATCATTCTTTATTAAATATAATTTCTTGGCAAGGCACCATTCTTCTTTGAAGGTCTCCACCCCCCTTCATCTAATTAACTTCCTGCTCTTCCTCAGCTCTCAGCTTAAGGTCACTTCCTGCACCTACAGGCAAGGTGTGCATTTTCTACACAGGGAAAGGAGGAAGGCAGAGAGTAAAAAAGCCAGCTTTTCCTCATATAACTCGGTCTTTTTTTTTTTTTTAATTCTCAAGAAAGCCACTTCCAAGCACTTCCACCTACATTTCATTGGCTGAAATGTGTCACATGGCACCCCTTAGCTATAAAGGAGTCTGAAAATTCTAGCATTTTGCTTTCTAGTTTCTCTAGCAGAGAAAGTCATGTGTGTAAAGGAAGCAAGGTGATAAAGTGTATATTGCAAGAATTACAAGCTATAATTAAAAAATTTGGAAGACTATGAGGAAAACCACATAATCAGTTAACAAAGTAGTTACTTACCCCCAAAAAAACTTTGTTTAAAGCTATGTGACTTTCTTTCTTTTCTTTCTTTTTTTTTTTGTGAGACAAGGTCTCTCTCTGTCATCCAGGCTAGAGTGCAGTGGCATGATCACAGCTCACTATATCCTTGAACTCCTGGCTCAAGTGATCCTCCTGCCTCAGTCTCCCAAGAAGGTGGGACTACAGGTTCATGCCACCATGTCTGGCTAATTTTTACATCTTTTGTAGATACAAGGTCTTGCTATGTTGCTCAGTCTGGTCTTGAACTCCTGGCTCAAGTGATCCTCCTGCCTCAGGCTTCCAAAGTGCTAGGATTACAGGCCTGAGACACTGCACCGGGCCTATGCAACTTACTAATTGGTTTATAGTGAAAACAGTTCACTAAAAATTCATTCTCTCAAATAATAAAAAGTAGTATATGTGGCCCGACATTACTTTGTCCTTCAAAATTTCCAGTGACTCTTCTTCCCACCTCCAACTCCAACTGCCCTATCCCAAAATGTCAAATGATTGTGACTTGCATGTTTTCTAATCAGTATGTAAGTCAGAAATTCTAAAAATACATTTTAAATTGTGGATCACACCATTACATAACTTTGTCTCTAAAGCAATTTAATTTTTACGGCAATTTAATTTTAAAAATACTTACACACAAATGTTCAGTTGATTATGATTAAGACAGTTTTCTTCTGGTGAATCAGCATGATTTCTTCATCAAATTAGTTATTTTGTCTGCTTTGTGGAGCACTGGCAGTTTCATTTCCTGTTAAGAAAACAGTTTCTTCAGAACTCAGATAAACCTTTGCCTTTATTATTTTGAGTACTGAAAATAAACAAAGAATATAAAACACACACATGTATTTGGGGAATAGTATATCAAATATGTTTTCAGGATCATTTAAAGGTTTGAAGGAGATTATTTGTTCTGACTGAAAAAAATTATCTTTTAATGCAAATGTTTATATGGAAGACCTCTTTTTGAAGCTGTTCTGGCTGATGCTGTTGGATTCATGCCTAACTTCTTTCTTTTTCTAAAACAGAATCATATCATCATCATAATCTACACTCCCACCTGTACTCTTAGAGTGAAGTCTGGGATGGCTCTGGGGGTAACAGGCTCAATTTTCCCAGTATATGTTGAGTATAACATCCTGATGACTTTTAGGGAAGGTTTTCATCATTAGTGTTTTATTTTTGAAAAAGTCTAAAAACAAGACTTTCAGTCTAAAGGATAGTGAAAAGTCTAAAGGATAAGGAAGATGAAAGCAAAGAGAAAGCATTTTCAAATAGTCCCATGATTTGCAAGCAGGGCAAGGGAAGAGAACAGGAAAAAAAACAAAGGAGTTGTGAGAGACTGTAGGGAAAAATGTGCTGAGCAGCAGGGGAGGGAGATGAGCAACATACTGAACATTTTTTGAAGTGTTTATACAGGGATCGGTATGACACTAATATTAATGCAGAATCCTGTAGACAGCACAGGGTAACTACACACAAGGTTGTTTGGTTTCTGGGTTTTTTTATGGAATAGTACAGATTTTTAGTTTTCTGTCTGGAAAGCAAATAAACAGAATTGCAAATACTGTGACTGTAGTGGCTGTAGTCTTTGTCTAGCCCGCTCCTCCATTTCCCTTCTTTCATTCATTTGCAGAACTCCTGTACTCTCTGCATGGTGTCTTGGTAAGATGATCAGTCTTGATGACCTGCCCCTCTCCAAGACCCATGCCCCAGGAGTTGGCTCAGGGCTGGGTGAACCAGGCCAATCCAGGATTTCATGGCTCCCACTATTTCACAAACTAGAGGCCATAGCCTGGGGCTGTTGGCTGCCATCCTCCCTGCCTTGAGGGTGCATCTGCTGCAAAATGCAGCTGAAGGGTGGAAGAAGAGTCCACCCCAAAATATGTCACTTTGACATAAGGATTACTTCAAGTTAAAGGCACTTGAAAAACAGGGCCGGGCGCGATGGCTCACGCCTGTAATCTTAGCGCTCTGGGAGGCCAAGGCGGGCGGATCGTTTGAGCTCAGGAATTCGAGACCCCGTCTCTACTAAAAATAGAAAGAAATTAGATGGACAACTAAAAATATATAGAAAAAATTAGTCAGGCATGGTGGCACATGCCTGTAGTCCCAGCTACTCGGGAGGCTGAGGCAGGAGGATCGCTTGAGCCCAGGAGTTTGAGGTTGCTGTGAGCTAGGCTGATGCCACAGCACTCTAGCCCGGGCAACAGAGTAAAACTCTGTCTCAAAAAAAAAAAAAAAGAAAAACAGCAGATGCAAGAAGGGCATCCTAATCTCCCCTTCCTGCAAACAGGAGAGAAAAACTCCCATGTGAAAGATACCCTCCCTGTACCAGGAGAAAAGAAACATTCATCAATGGGGAGTCACAGCCAAAAGATTTCTGTACAAATAAGCTTTGTTAAACTAATGCTTCACTTCCTTTAGCTGCCCCACATAATTTAGCTACTTTCCCACCATTGCCCTTTTTTGTTCAACCAACTACAAAAGCATGTAGATTTCGCTATTACTACTTCTTTGGGTCTTCATTTCCTTATGAGGGCTCCCATGTTACATAAAACTTATTTTAAATCTATATGCTTTTCTCCTGTTCATCTATCTGATGTCAATTTAATTCTCAGGCCAAGCCGGGACACCAAGGGGAGAGCGAGTTTTGAGTTTTGACCTGCAGGAATCAGAGCCAAGCACTGAGATAACAGCAGAGCGGTTAGTGATGTTTTCCCTTCTGGGAATTCCTACTCTGTTCTCAGTCCCTGAACCCTTGAACTCCCATCTTATACAGCACAAGCCTGGCATGTAGTAGGGTACCAGGTAAGACTTGGTAGATTTGATTTTTTTCTTATGAGAGAATGTATAATAAAACCAGAATGTTTTTCTAATACATGATCACATAGGTGGCTGCTTCAGGAACAACATTTGCTGTGCATAACTTACATTATCTCGTTTAATCTGCGCAACCAACTTGTGAGGTGGATGTTCAAGTTTATGCCCTTGGAATTTGGAACCAAGTTATAAATTGAGATAAAAACAAGTACCTCTGACTCCAAATTCTGCATAGGAAACTGATTGCCTATAACTCCTCCCCTTCACCCCCGCTCACCAACCAAGCAAACTCGCACCATATTATTATTAACATATCCAGAAACTCAGAGAAAAGGACATTCGAGGACAAAGCCTTACATGCTAACTAAACTGGGACAAATTCTACACTTGAGTTTTGTCAAATACATCTCCCAAGCAGCAAAAATATGTGATTCAGCTTAGGAAAAACTAACCACTGGAGCAGACGACACATTTGCTTAGAGAGCCTTGGGCCAACCTTAATAACCCTGCCTGCGAAGGAAGGCCTGCATCTGGGGTGTAGGAGGAGGGAAGGTGCACTGGGACCTTCCAGCACCCCAGCTGCAGCCCTTTAACAGGATAGCCGGCATTGGGCCTTTCATTTGCTTTGACTTCATGTTTTCGTTTCATTCCAAAGTTGCAAATAACAGGAAATGAACCATGGCGTTAGCCAGTTAACATCAAAGGTAGAAGGAGACCAGGACGAAGGCTGTTAAAAAGAATTAAAAGGGTAAACATTCCAGTGAGTCACAAGCATTCAATACTCACGATGAACCACCAGAAGCAAAATTGCGTGGGAACCTACAAGTAGACATCCCAAGTAAGAGCAGACCTGGAGCCCTTTGAAAAGTGTAAAGGTCTATACAAATGTGAGAAATGATACATAAGCCATAGTGAGGGTAAATAGTTATAAGATGGACAAACGATTTTGTTTCTGGAAATGAATTTGGGGACACACCAATTTGCAGTGCACATATTTTATGCATTTGCTCATTCTCGTAGAATGATCCTTGAGGGATCCTTGTCGTTATATTTATCAGACCATAAACGTCACAGGATTATGCGGCACTTCAACTTTGAAATGAAAGTTTGCGTGTTGTTCTTTAATAAAAATGGTAAATTTAAAACTCATGACGCTGGTAGGAAAAGCAGTAGTCATCTGCTCTTTCTCTTAGGCACAGTAGTTCTCAACCCTGGGGAGCTTTACAAAAATACTGCCTGTGTCCCACCCCCCAGGAATTCTGACGTTTTTGGTCTGAGGTACTTCCCAGACTTTGGAATTTTTAAAATTGCCCCAGGTGATTTGAATGTGTGGAAAAGGGCAAAAACCACGGTCTTCTAGACTGCTTAGGAAGCAAGGCAGCTGCTCAGAAAAGGAAGGGAATTACTTGAGATAGGTGGAATCCACAACCCCGATTCTATCCTCTTTGGTTTAGCACTCACCACCCCAGGATGTCCTCAGAGAGTTTCTACTCAAGAAACCTGGGTTGGCTGGGCGCGGTGGCTCACGCCTGTAATCCTAGCACTGTGGGAGGCCGAGGCTGGAGGATGGCCTGAGCTCAGGAGTCCGAGACCAGCCTGAGCAAGAGCGAGACCCCATCTCTACTAAAAATAGGAAATTTAGCCGGGCATGTTGGCGTACGCCTGTAGTCCCAGCCACTCGGGAGGCTGAGGCAGGAGGATCGCTTGAGCCCAGGAATTTGAGGTTGCTGTGAGCTATGATGATGCCGCGGCACTCTACCCGGGCGACAGAGCAAGACTCTGTCTCCAAAAAAAAAGAGGAAGAAACCTGGTCATCAAATAACACCATTTATTCTTCCCATTCTTTCAGATGCTTGGCGGTAAAAGGTAGAGAGGAAACTTCCATGGCTGATGTCTGTCATGTTGGTTTGCGTACCTCCACCACTTAGGCTAAGAGTTTTGACACAGAAAATGTTCAAAAATAGACTGTTTAAGAGATTGGACCCTCTGTGTGTGTATGTGTGTGTGTTTTAACAGAGTACTTTGGTGTAAAGGTGTAGCACAGTAGTGCTTAATGTGAAACTTCTTATGCACATAATTTTAGCCATAAAAATATTTATGTAATGTGAGCATGCAGGAACTTTGGTTTATATCTAGGTGGGCTGTTTTGTTTTGTTTTGAGATAGGATCTCACTCTGTCACCCAGGCTGGAGTGAAGTGGCATCATCATAGCTCACTGCATCCTCGAACTCTTGGGCTCAAGTGATCTTCCTGCCTCAGCCTCCCAACAATGTGGGACCACAGGCTTGCACCACCATGCCCAGCTAACTTTTATTGTTTTTTGTAGAGAAGGGGTCTCACTGTGTTGACCAGGCTGGTCTCTAATTCCTGGCCTCAAGCAATCCTCTCACCTCAGCCTCCCAAAGTTCTGAGATTACAGGTGTGAGACATCGTGCCTGGCCTCTGTCTAGTTTTATTTCACCTGTTGTATAATTAAAGAGAGCTCTAAGAGAGAAAAAGTGGATCTCTAACTCTTCTTTATCTCTGAGAATTCATTCTAGTAGAGGAAATATGGTTTAATGAGAAGAGGCCAAAAAAACAACATAAAGTGAAAATCATAGGTGGAAAATGAATATGAATTTTGAAGAGTCTGATCTCAAAATGAAAGGCTCACTGCTGTGACTTTGTTATAATTTCATTTTGTAATTTCAATTTGACATAAATTCTGTTCCATCCTTTTTTTCCTCATTGTCTGCCAAAAACATTGGTGTTTCCTTCAATCTGCAAACAGATTAAAATGTACATATCTCTGGGTTAAAATCAAAGGAGGAAAACAGTATGGAGGTTCCTCAGAAAATTTAAAATACAACTACCATATGATCCAGCAATCCCACTTCTGGGTATATAGGCAAAAGTGAGTTGAAAGCAGGGTCTCAAAGGGATGTCTGCACACCCATGTCCATAGCAGCATTGTGTAGAACAGCCAAGAGGTGGAACCAACTCAAATGTCCATTGGCAGATGAGTGGACAAACAAAATGTGGTATCGTCCACACAATGGAATATTATTCTGCCTTAAAAAGGAAATCCTGTCATATGCTACAACATGATGAACCTTGAGGACATTACACTAAGTGAAATAAGCCAGTCACAAAAAGACAAATACTGTCTGATTCCACTTGAACGAGGCTCCTAGAGTAGTCAAGTTCATAGAGACAGAAAGTATAATAGAATGGTGGTTGCCAGGATCTGGGGGGAGGAGGAAATGGGGAGTTGTTTAATGGGTATGGAGTTTCACTTTTGCAAGATGAAAAAGTTCCAGAGATCTTTCTCACAACAATGTGCATGTCGTTAACACTACTGAACTGTACACTTAAAAATGGTTAAGATAGTAAATTTCATGTTATATGTTTTTTTAATCACAATAAAAAAATCTTGGTTTCAGACATCAGAAACAGAATCTACGTAACTTAAGGCCAGAAAAATTTGGAAGCCTATGTGACCACTCACAGACTCTCTGGGAAGGCTGAAGACCTAGTCTTCAGTCTAAACTGCAGCTGAAGTTCTTCAGCCTAGATTCTACCCTCGGCC
>NW_012150841.1:5340677-5354128 GCF_000956105.1 Propithecus coquereli
TGGCCTCAAGTGATCCTCCCACCTTGGCCTCCCAAGTCTGTTCTCATTGTATTAAAAAAAAAAAAAAAGTCTCTCTTTGGTGGGAGCTAAAAACAAAATCTGATTCATAGTGAATTTTTTCCCAAAAGTTACACAAAGGGAAGTAATAATGCCAACTGTGAGAATTGAAGTGAAAATCAGATCTCAGCCCAACCTGAACAACCAATGGGAACAATAGACAATAACTGTGACTCTAATGAAATCCATTTCTCAGCTGAAGGCACTGGGCCGGTGTTTCTCTTGCAGTGTTCTTAGTACTAAATCAAACCTTTTCCCTTTCAGGGAAACAGCTCCCTTCAGTGTGAAACAATAGATATTCGCACTGCATTTCATATTTTCTGGGTTCTCACTGTTGCCTAAAATATCATGACCTCCTCCTTCCCCACAAGATGTGACAAGATTTCCTCTCTCGTGAGGGGGTCAGAGCTGTTTTAAGGACACGAGTGTGTAGAGTCGGGGTAAGCGGCGTAAGTCTGCCATGCAGCAGGAGCAGTACTGATAAAGTGAGGGAAGACTCAAATTTGGGATATGGATAAAACCTGTACAAATAATCTTGCAGGTTTAACCCACTTGCAGGTTAAAGTGGGAACTGATGACAATGGAACGCAAAGACGACATCCTACATTCCTTTGTACAGTAACTTGCATCTTGTGGGAAACACCTGATTAAACAGGACCTGTGGTTATAAGTGACAGAAACTAACTCAAACTAGCCTAAGCAAAAAGGAAATATGTTTGGTCCAAACAACTGGAAAGCCCAAGATGGATCTGGCTGTGGTCATGATTAGACATAAGGGTAACCACCAGGCTCCTGTCATCCCATCCCCTGACTCTGGAGGAAAAGTAGGCTCAAACTCACCCAAAGCACATGGAATATGTTTCTCAGTGGAAAGAGGGTTATCTGATGAAGGGGGATGGAGTCCTGGGAAGACAAAAACAGCAGACATCCCCTGGACGGTGAAATTTTTTTTTTTTTTTGAGACAGAGTCTCACTCTGCTGCCTGGGCTAGAGTGACGTGGCATCAGCCTAGCTCACAGCAACCTCAAACTCCTGGGCTCAAGCAATCCTCCTACCTCAGCCTCCAAAGTAGCTGGGACTACAGGCATGCGCCACCATGCCCGGCTAATTTTTTCTATATATTTTTAGTTGTCCAGCTAATTTCTTTCTATTTTTTTTAGTAGAGATGGGGTCTCACTCTTGCTCAGGCTGGTCTCGAACTCCTGAGCCCAAACGATCCTCCCGCCTCGGCCTCCCAGAGTGCTAGGATTACAGGCGTGAGCCACTGCACCCGGCCAGGATGGTGAGATTTTTAAGATTAAAAACCATGTCTTACTTACTATCTTTTTGTCTCCAATGCTATGCCTGCCATTTACTGACATTCAGTAAATGTTAAAAGAATAGGAGAAGTTTGGTATCTTTATACCCAACACATCAAAATTAGCTCAGAGTTTTATGGTAGAAGCGGTTCTTGTATTATGACTGCTCCGTAAGTGCTAAGGGAATGTGTGGTTGAATCAACTGGATTCCTTAGTGACCATGCCCACTCTGGCTTTTAGGCTGTTGTGGTACAGGCTCTAGTTGCCTACTAAACATCTACTCTCCAATTCTCTCTCAAATTAAAGAAATCCCAGTTTTTTCACTTGGCATACTGCTTCTCAGCTAAAAGACTACATTTGTCAGACTCCATTGCAGCTAGGTTAAGTTATAAGCAATGAGTAAGCTAAAGTATTGGGTGGAATTTTGGGGAAGTCTTGGAAGGGAGGTGGCATGTACTCCTTACTCCCTTCTTCCATTCTGCTGCTTGGAACTATGATGTGATGGCTGGAGCTCCAGCAGCTATTTCAGACCTTAAGGATGAGGACCATACCCTAGGGACAGCAGTATGGAAAGCTAGAAGGAGCCTGGATCCCTTATGTCCATGGAGCTGTCATACCAACCTTGGACTGCTTATTTCTAAATTTCTTTCATTTGAGAAATAAACTTTTTAGCCACTAGTTTTAGAGTATTACTCACATATGAACCCAATCCTAGTTGACACAGCTGTGGTCTCAGAAAATATAGAACTAGGGAAGCAGTCTCAGACCCTACAGCCCCTCTCTCCTGCCCCTCTTCAAGCCATCAAACCCAGCATAGGAAGGGTACCCGTCCTCTACCTCCCAAAGGCATCCCAGCTTGGATTACTTTCATGACATATTCCTGTATAACCATGAAGATAGTTTAACTTCACTGGCAGTCTCTTGGCTCCTGACTCCTCTGCCCTGCTTCTAGAAGCCAGTCCAGTACTATAGCGCTTACCAAAAATTCCCCTTGACTCTTCAAGGCCTACTTTCTCCATATGGCAAAATTGTCCAATACCTCCTTGTAATCTGATTAAACTAATTTATAGTAAGAGAATGAATGACTAATAGTCTTAAACTGGGGAGAAGTGTACGAGCACACACATTCTCCAGGTCTCCAAGTGTATAATTCAGAATGCATTTGGGTTTTTCTGTTCTTATTTTAATTTTTAACTTTAAATTTTTTTAGAGACAGGGTCTCACTGTTGCCCAGGCTGGAGTGCAGTTGTGAAATCATAGCTCACTGCAACTTTGAATTCCTGGCCTCAAGCGATCCTCCCACTTCAGCCTCCCAAGTTGCTAGGACTACAGGTGTGAGCCATCACACTTGGCTAATTTTTTATTTTTTGTAGAGATGTGATCTCGCTATCTTGCCCAGACTGGTCTCAAACTCCTGGCCTCAAGTGATCCTCCCACCTTGGCCTCCCAAAGTGCTAGGATTACAGGCATGAGCCATCACGCCCTGCCCAGAATGCATTTGTAACAAGTAGAATGATGGGAATGTTTTGGGTGTGCAACAGTGGAACATGTGAGTTAAATGACTTGTTAAGGCCACACAGGCAGTGAGCGAGGCACAGACCTGGGACATGAATCCAGGCCTTCTAGCTCCTGCTTCAGTATCCTTTCCTTCGAGCCAGGCAGTCAGGCACCTTTGGCACTCCATTTCAGAATAGTTGTTACAAGTCCAGGATTACCGTGAAAAGCATGTGGAGGATGAGACTTACACCTTACGAGTTCTGCCAAGTTGGAATGTGTTGGCAGAGCCAAAGCCGCAGGATGCCACCGGAGAGGGGGAGCGGGAAAGGAGGATCATGGGTTTAACTTTCTACCTGAAGGCTCTGAGCAGCGCATGATGCGAAAGGGAAGCGGTTCACGTCCCGTGCACGTGCTTTTTCTCGTTTTCAGGAAAGTGTCCAGAAGAAGACATGAAACCATCCAGAAGGCATCTCTATGGCTTCTTCCAGGGCTGGGTTTCTGGGATGAGTCTCATAGCTTCTTGGTGATATTCAGAAATAACAGATTATATAGGAATTGGGGTTTGTTTTTTTAATGTGGTAAAATTCACGTAAAATTTACCATTTTAACCACTTTTAAGTGTACAGATCAGTACCATTAAGTATATTCACATTATTGTGCAACCATCAGCATCATGCAGAACTTTTCGTCTTCCCAAATTGAAACTCCGTACCCATTAAACAACTCCCCATTCCTTCTCCCCCAGCCCCTGGCAACCACCATTCTACTTCTGTCTCTATGGATTTGACTACTTTGGAGCCTCGGTCAAGTACAATCAGACAGTATTTGTCTTTTTGTGACTGGCTTATTTCACTCCGCACAGTGTCTTCAAGGTTCATCCGTGCTGTAGTATGTGTCTGCACTTCATTCCTTTTTAAGGTTAAATAATAGGCCATTGTGTGTGTGCATGCAAATTGCTTTTAAAGAAAAAATACATACATACGCACCCATGTACATCTATACATAAACGAAGCTACTGAAAAGATCTCATCCTGTACGGGGAGGGGGTTGAGTTTTGGTTCTATGGGGTTTGAATTTTGATTTGACGCTTCATGCATAAAATGCTACTGCTGTTAGTTTTGCCTCGTACCGGTGCCAGTGAAGAGAGGTAATGCAATGCAGGCCGTCCTCCAAGAGAGCTCACAGTCGACCTGGGAGGCAGACGCAAGTAGCTAGCTTTAATACAAGGTGACAAATGCTACGTCAGAACTGAGGACAAGCAGATGAATTCTCCCTAGGGGTGTCAGAATGACTGCACAAACGTTGACCTTTGCCAAGGCCTTTAAAAACAATGAAGACAGGGGTACCTGGACCAGTGACCTCAATGGCAGGGCTGCAGCTCTCACAGGTGGAGGGTGGCTGTTCCAGTTACCATGGCTGCATAACACATTATCCCAAAACCTGGAGGCATAAAAACAACCATTCATGATGCTCGTGGATTCTCTGAGTCGGCAATGCCGTCACAGCACAGCAGGGACAGGTTCTCGCTGTTCACAATGTCTCAGCTAGATGATCTGAAGGGTGGGGACTAAAATCATCTGAGGGCTTGCTCTGTCGCCTGTCTGATGTGTGATGCTGGAACAGCTCCACGTGGCCCCTCTGTGGGGCCTGGGCTTCCTGACGGCATGATGGCTGGGTTCCGAGAGGGGCAGGTGGAAGGCTGTGACCTAACCTCTGAAGTCATGTAGGGTCTAGAAGGAAGTCACTAAGGTCAGCCCATATTCAAAATTAGACTCCACCTTTCGGTGGTCAGGGTGGGAAGGTTCTACAGGAATATGAGGAACCAGAAATATTGCTGTGGCCATTTTTAGTGGCAGCAGGTGTGGCAGTTATGTACCTGAGGCTGGAACTGCCAGGGTATGCATTGGGACTTCCCTCAGGATAACGGCTGAGTCCATGAAGACAAACCAGCTATAGGAGTGGTAACTTTGGGCCACTGCTCCAGCCCTTGCAATTACTAATTTTCAGTAGTGACCAGGTGGTAATGCCCACATGGTTGTCTTTCATTTGGGACTGACCCGTTCAGACCTATAACACCCCCACGTTCTTAAATACAATTCGGTGGGAGGCTGAGAGAGAGCACAACTGGATTGCCTACTAATTTAGGTATACGTATATTTAAGCAATTGATTACAGGAAAGTCACACTTGTACCTCCAAGCTGGTGAAGCAGTCATATCTACTACAACTCTAATATGCTAATTTGTGTGCCTGCCTGCCCCCACGCCAGATTAGAAACTCCTTTGAGGACAGGACCTGTCTTACCTGATGTCCCCAAAAGATATAACAACATGGGAAAAACAAGCCAGTTAGCTCCTTGGAAAAAGCCAAGGCTTTGGGATCACACAGCCCTTGATTTAAGTCTCCACTCTGCCACTTTCTAGCTGTGTGGCCTTAGATATGGTATTAATTTGTGCCAGAGTTTAGGGTCTTCATCTTCATCTCATAATTATTGGTAGGATTAAATGACATTATTTTGCACTGCAACTAGATGATGCTCAATAAGTGTTAGTTCTTTTCCCACTCAAAAATATTGAGTGGCCAGGCAGACACGGACTCCCCCGACCCTACCCTTCCCCATTTAGCATATGTATTTCCCTTGAGTCCTTCCTCTCCCCCACTCCTCAGATTGTAAGATCGAAATGCTCCAGAGACTTCCCTCAGCCCTGCAGGTTTCCTTCCCCCAGGGGTGCCCCAGGAGTTTCACTGCTTTCCCCCCATCCCATCAACTGCGGGTAGGAGCTGATTTAGGCAAGGGACAGGAGGGGGAGCTGGCATGTGGGGGTGGGGGGTGGGGGAAGCGGGGTGCAGGGAAGAGAATTGCCACCCCAAGTTAAATTTTTCATTCACTGATGAAACAAATAGTGCATCTCCCTAGGTCCCAAACTGTGCAAGGAGCTGGGGACACAGCAGTGAGGAGGAACGAGGTCTCTAATCTTTGCAGACTTTTGGAATTTATACTACTCATTAGTGTACTGTATGTGGGGGGCGGTGGGGGGAGATGGTGTAGGTAAAAGATAAACCAACAAATAAAATATAATATAGTGACAATGCAACAAGGAAAGTAAAACTACCTTACGCTGGCTGGTCAGAACCCAACCCACCGAAGGTTGATTTAGGTCAAGATCTGGATGGCAAGGAGCTAGCCTTGCAAAGGCCTAGGGCTCACCCCCAGCATGACTGACATTTGGAGCCGGATAGTCCTTTGTTGTGGGACCGTCCTGTGCATTGTAAGATGTTCAGCAGTGTCCCTGGCCTCCACGCACAAGATACCAGTAGCATTCCCGTCCCGAGCTGAGACAACCACAAATGCCTAGGGGACAGAATCGCCTGACTGAGAACCACTGGGCTAAGGCAAGGACATTGCCGGCCGAAGGAACAGTGAGTGCAAGGAAGGAAGAAGGCCTCAGCTTGCCTCTGTCTCTGGGTGAATCTGTTGACTGTGACAAAGTGGCCACTGATGCTCAGAGTTTGGGGGTAGGAAACCAGGAAGTGAGAGTGGCCAAGGGGGCGGAATACTTCCTGGTTCAGTGCTTCAGCCGTGGGCTGCTCTTCTTCCCCACCCGCAGTCTGAAACTGGGGCCAGACAGTGTCCGACGGCATGAGGGCACACAGTCAGGTGGGCAGCAGGGGTCTGGGCTCTGCATCGCTTCCCCTTGCTGCCCACTGAACTCAGAGAAGAGCCGGACACCCACTTTTCTATCACTCAAGACCAGATTTTTAGTTGCTTTTAGCAGCTCTCTTGGTTACTGGAAAAAATAAACCCATACTACTCCACCTCAAATTTTTATCCTGTAAATTCGCTGTCTCTACTATGAGCTTCTTAGAAATAGGTAATAAAATTAAACAAGCCACAAAGAGATAAAAAATTGAGCCAGTATCACCTGAACTCCCTAAGTATATTTTGATTATACTTTGTGAGAGTTCCTCATTCTCATTTTAGAGACGACATACAACACTGTGACAGAAAAGGGTGTCGGGGCAGAGTTCAGGTAACAGGGGTGCTGCTCAGGCAATGCAAGACACAATTTTTTTTTCATTTTTTTTTTATTGTGGTAAAAAAACAACATAAAATTTACTATCTTAACCATTTTAAGTGTGTGGTTCAGCGGTGTTAAGTACAGTTACACTGCGCAACAAATCTCCATAACCTTTTTGTCTTGCAAAGCTGAAACCCTACACCCATTAAACAACTCCCCTTATTTCCAGCCCCCAGTAACCACCATTCTACTTTATGTTTCTATGGATTTGCCTACTTTAGATATCTCATATAAGTGGAATCATGCAGAATATTTCTTGTGAGTGGCTTATTTCACTAAGCATAATGTCCTCATGGTCCATCCATGTTGTAGCATGTGTCAGGGTTTCTTTCCTTTTTAAGACTGAATGATAGTCCATTGTATGGATAGACATGTTTATCCATTCGTCTGTTGATGGACATTTGGGTTGCTTCCACCTCTTGGCTACTGTGAACAGTGCTGCTATGAACATGGGTGTGCACATATGCAGTTTTTAAAACATCTTTATTGGCCGGGCGTGGTGGCTCACGCCTGTAATCCTAGCACTCTGGGAGGCCGAGGCGGGTGGATCGCTCAAGGTCAGGAGTTCGAGACCAGCCTGAGCAAGAGCGAGACCCTGTCTCTACTAAAAAATAGAAAGAAATGATCTGGACAACTAAAAATATATATATAGAAAAAATTAGCCAGGCATGGTGGCTCATGCCTGTAGTCCCAGCTACTCAGGAGGCTGAGGCAGGAGGATCGCTTGAGCCCAGGAGTTTGAGGTTGCTGTGAGCTAGGTTGACGCCACGGCACTCACTCTAGCCAGGGCAATAGAGTGAGACTCTGTCTCAAAAAAAAAAAAAAAATAACATCTTTATTGAGATATAATTCATATACTGTAATTCACTTAAAGTGTACAATAGTTTTCAGTACAGTCAAATTTGTACAACCAGCCATCCAAAAAGAAACCCCATTAGAAGTCACTCCCCATCCCTCCATGGCCAGTTTGTGTCAACTTGACTACAGTCCTAGGTGTTCACTCATCTAGCTGCTGCGGTGAAGGTTATCTTGTAGATGTGATAAAAATCCATCATCAGTTGACTTCGCTCGATCTAAGTGGGCCTGATTCAATCAGGTGAAAGGCCTTAAGAGCAGAACTGAGGTTTGCCTGAAGAAGAAATTCCACCTGTGGACTGCAGCGTCCGCCTATGCCTAAAAACTCCAGCTGCCCTTTCTAATTACCTGCCCTACAGATATCGGACTTGCCCAGCCAGCACCCACAACCACTGAACTCTTTGCAATAAACCTCTCAATATACATCTGCTTGTTCTCTGGTTGAACACTGATTGATACGCTCTGCCCTGCACCCCTTGCAGTCCTAAGCAACTACTAATTTACTTTCCGTTTCTATGGATTTGCCTATTCTGGACATTTCAAATGAATGGAATCATATAATATGTGCTCTTTTGTGACTGGCTTCTTTCACTTAGCATAATGTTTTCAAGTATCATTGATGTAGTATGTATCAGTACTTTGTTCCTTTTTATAGCTGAACAAGATTCCATTGTATGAAAATACATTTTGTATATCCATTCATCACTTAATGGACATTTGGTTGTTTCTACTGTGGCTATGATGAATAATGTTGCTACGCACATTCACATACAAGTTTTTCTGTGGACAAATGTTTTCATTTCTCTTCGATATATACTGGAGTAAAGTAGAATTGCTGGGTCATATAACTCTATGCTTAACATTTTGAGAAACTGCCAGACTGTTTTCTCCATATACTTGTCAACACTTGTTCTTGTCTTTTTCATTTTAGCCATTCTAGTGGGTATGAAGTGGTATCTCACTGTCATTTTCATGTGCATTTTCCAGATGACTAATGATGGTGAACACCTTTTCAGATGTTTATTGGCCACTTGTATATCTTCTGAAAACGTCTGTTCAAATCCTTTGTTCAGTTTTAATTGGGTTATTTGCTTTCTTAGTGTTGAGCTGTAAAAGTTCTTTATGTATTCTGGATACAAATCTCTTATCAGATATATGACTTGCAAATATTTTCCTGTATTCTATGGGTTTTCTTTTTTTTTTTCCAGTGCTATATATAGCTGTCGAATATTTTCTTGATGATATCATTTATAGCACAAAAGTTTTTAAATTTTGAGGTAGTCCAATTTGTGTATTTTGTCACTTGTGCTTTTGGTGTTACATCTAAAAAAAACCACTGCCTAACCCAAGGGCATGATTTATTTACTCCTTTACTAAGATTTACTCCTATGTTGTCTTCTTAGAGTCTTACAGTTTTAGCTGACATTTAGTTGTATGATCCCACACAGACTTCTAAAAGTCGTACCTATTTGGTAGTGCTTTCCCAGGGAAGTATTTATAGCACCATGAAAAAACAAACAATTCAACTATTGTGTTTAAAACAAAACGTGCAATGTGTGCTCTTTAGCATTCTGATCTAGGCTGAGAACAATATTTGAAATGAGCCAGCGCTCTCTCTGTAGGACAAATAAATGCTTTCATAAAGACGTCACTTTTGAATGGAGTGCAGTTTATGACCTATTTACTTATGAACCGGCCCAAACCGCTTGCCTCCATAGCGTGAGGAAGGAAGAAAGACTCTACTGTGAGAATCAAGAAAAAAAAAACCCAATCACTAATTTGGCCTAAACAAAGGAGCTTAGAGTTTTCTATGGCATTCAGAAACTACTTGCTCTTTGCTTGAGGAAGATGAATAAAAACTGTTTTTTTAATGTCTTGTGACCTGGAAATATTTAATGTAAATATAATAGTCCTTTTATTTATGTTTTTCTTTTAAAGCTGAGGGGAAGATGACATAACATAAATAAAACAAATACCATCTTAACATGCTGTTTTTTTGGGGGCCCCCAAAATTTGCTTAAAATGACTCACAGGACTCAGCATATAGTTGTACTCATGGCTTAGGTTTATTACAACAAAGGGTATACAAAATAGGACCAGCAAGAGAAAAAGACACAGGCAGAGTCTGGAGAAATCCACGTATAGGCTTCCTATGCTTTCTCCCTCCCAGCCTGGGAGGGGACATATTGAACGTGTTCCCTTCTCCAGCAGCAAAAATGCAGCCACATGTGTGCAATGCTTCAGCCCAGGAAGCCTATTAGAGACTTGGCACCCAAGATTTTTACTGGGAGCTGGTCACATAGGCATCCTCTGCCTAGCAACTACCAAAATTCCAGATTCCCAGAAGGAAGCCAGGTGTTTGCCATAAGCCACACCATTTGCATAATCTACGTGACCTGATACAACAGGGTTTGGTGCCCCAGCCTTATGAACATAGGGAACTTCTGGGAAGTCGAATTTCCTAAGGGCCAACTCTGCAAGCAGGCCTTTCTAAAGACGGCAGGCTCAGGCCTGCTATGTTAACACTCTTCTGCATAGAGGCCACGCCACCTCACTCACACAAGCTTGAATTTTAAGTTTACTTACGGAAACACTCAAATTTGGTGTTTATTAATATCTTGAGTTTGTAATCATTTCAGGGAGCTGAAGTTTATCCTATCTATGAATAAAAAAATGTAAGTATATTACTACAGTAAATATTGTCTGGCGGCATGTTTAAGCTGCTAGGAGATATTTATAGGACACTGGCATACCTTCTTATGCAAATTGATATTAATTCCAAATTAAACATATCTATTAATTAAATTGAGGCATGTGAGATCTTAATCGGCACTATTTTTCACCAGATGTTCAAATCCCTATTCATATGTGAAAGTAATAAGACATTAACTATTTTCTATATATAATAGCATTAATGAATGAACTAGAAGAATACATCAAGGGTGCCCCAAAAGCCCAACCCTGGGCTAACCCTTGCTGGACTTGCAAGGGACAGAAGGTGTTCCAAGGGAAAAACTGTGATCACACAAAGACCATGAGATAATCCTAACTCAGTAGAATCATCCATCCAAAGCCAATGTCCCCTCTTTTATGGGGCTTGTTTCCTCTGATTACTTTCCTTACTTATCTAAAAGAGTTAGTGTACACAAAAACCGTAAAACTATTGCCTAGGTACATTATATTGATGTTTTTGACAAACATCCTTGGGTGCTTCTTTGCATAAGACCAATATATGGGCTGGGCGCAGTGGCTCATGCCTGTAACCCTAGCACTCTGGGAGGCCAAGGCAGGAGGATTGCTTGAGCTCAGGAGTTCGAGACCAGCCTGAGCAAGAGTGAGACCCTGTCTCTACCAAAAAGAAAAAGAAAAAAAAATTTTAAAAAGACCAATATATGAAACTACTATCATAGATATTTAATTTATACATTATGATAATGCCACCCTGTAATTACTCTAATTGTTTCGTGTACTTGCTTTGTCTTTGAATCTGAATTGCAAAGGGTATTTCTTCTACCTGCTCACCATAACAGAATATCTAGACCATGCATTCGGTGCATACTTAATAAATCTAATAGGGAGAAGTCACAGAGACTGAAGGTCTTTAGAGGGGACCTAGGCCAACCTCCTCTGTTTTAGATTTGGAAGTCAGAAACACAGGGACACATACTCTGAGGCTGGTGACAAACAAACCAAATATCTATGGATATCCTCCAAAGGCTCTGACTGAAGCAGAATAACAATGCAATTTTGAACTTTCGAGAATTCACTCAGCACACATTCACAATGTATGCATCATTGCATTAGGTCAGCACTGTGGGAACAGCAAGAAGAAAGACACTTGCCCTCGTCTCAGGAAGATTATAGACTACTAGAGGAGATCAGGTGTGAACTAACAAGGGTAGAACATGCATGAGGCCGTAAGAAATCTAGAAAGTGATCCAGGAGTTCCGAGAGAAAAGGTTTTCATGTCTGGAAAGTCAAGTTCTTCAGAAAGGTACCAGTTATGGTGAATTCAATAGTGGCATAAATAAGTTTAAAAGGTTTTGAAAGGGTGCAAGCTTTTCCTAAATCTCACATCTTGCCAATAAATGAGTAACAAGAACAGAAGGTGTCTCAAGCAATCACACAAAGAAGTCTGTTAGTAAAAAGTTAAGCATCTTTAAGTCAGCAGTACCACAAATAGACAGCAACGCAAAGTGAGGAGTGGAAAACAAAGCATTTGCTTGATAAGATAGAGAGGAGGTACAGAAAGGAGACACATTCTTCTCCCCACTCTCACAAACAGGAGCAAAGTATGAGAGAGGAAAAGCCTGCAAGAGCACCATGGCCACTTCTGGTTCTGAAGAGCCTCAGCGAGGCTAACAACGCACTAAGCAGTCTCTGCTGTTCTTCCCGAAATAACGCATCTTCCAATCCTGGGAAACATCCCCCCCCACAACTCCCTCCGCAACAGGTCACAGCCTTCCTCTTGAACAATGACGTAAATAAAGGTTGCATTCCTGATAAAAAATTCAGAAAATGAATCAAAGCTTTGACCGACAATGCCACAGACACAAGGACACGCCATAATCTTCTAAAAACTGTTTAAAAATGGGGAGAAATGTATCATATGCCCTCCCTACATGAAGGGACCCAGTGTATACACAGAATCAAAGTTTACAAAGTAAATGTGAGACTTTAAATATTAACTTTCTTGCTTTTTGGAGAATTTTCTTCTAAACATTTTCATTATTTTTGTGTCAATATTACATGGGCACAGAGTTTCAAGGATCACTGAATCTATTGCAAAAAACAGAAGTCCCATTGTCTTCCTCTTCCCATCCCTTTCTTGTGTGCTAATGCCATCTTAAAAATCCCTTTCCTCTTGTCTTCCCAGGGTTTCAGGAGGAAATAACATATGTATTCATATACTACCACTACCTGGAGGCCATTTTCTCATAATTTAGAAGGGACATGGAAGATAAATTAGATGGCTGATATTAAAAAGCTGATATTTTCTCTACAGTGAACAAAGCATTTAAAATCATCCTCTCACCATACACAAATCTGGTGTCACTCCTAACAAAATCCCAGTATTGTGTCATCTAAGCATTGGAAGGACTTGTTATGACTTTACTTTTGAGTGTGGGGAGCAGAATTTGAATCCTGTATCTTTCTCCATCTTTGCCTTTAACCTTTTCTTCTATACTCTCATCAATAAATCAGTGTCGAACGGGGAGTCTCACAAGGCGTACCTGAGAGGAAAAATTCACGGACTAGATGGATATTCAGTCTTAAGACTATTTCACAGGTTGGGGGTGGGCAGAGAGAAGAGTCACTTCTTTGGCTATTCTTCTGCCTTCAGAGTCACAACTAAAGACCAGCAACAAAGCTCTACAGTTGATTAGGAAGATAAAGGCCCCAAAATACAGGTGACTTATTCCGTACTGCTAAGTGAATGAAATGTGACACGCTTGCTGATGACAACAAACTTTTCTACCACCAAGAAATTTCCTTGGCTATCATTTCATAAACATAAATAAGCATGAACTGTGGTCACATCTGGAGTTTGACCTAATTATACCTTAAGTGCTATATACTGGCTAATTACAGGTTGGCCATCCCTAATCTGAAAATCTGAAATCCAAAATACTCCAAAATCTGGAAACTTCTTTTTTTTTTTTTTT
>NW_012150841.1:5355139-5360524 GCF_000956105.1 Propithecus coquereli
ACTTGGGTCCCATCCCCAAGATCTCTCATTATGTATATGCAAATATTCCAACATCCAAAAAATTCAAAATCTAAAACATTTCTGGTCCCAAGCATTTTGGATAAAGGATACTCAACCTGTAGTGACTTGAAATTTGAACATATCAGAAGGGACACAAAACATCAGACAGGAGGAGGTTTACAGGGCGAAAACCAAAACTTGAAACAAGTTTCTTTCAACCAGTGGTGAGCAAGACAATGATTTCAAATATTTACCTTTTATGAAAATTAATACTTGAATGAGAGTTTAGTCCCACAAATATATTGCTGGGCCCCTGACAGTGGTTTTTGCATCAGACTGGGTGGGTATATTGAATTAAAAAGTGAAAACTAGCTAGGTGTGGGGGCTCATGCCTATAATCTCAGTACTTTGGGAGGTATTTTGGGAGACTGAGGCAGGAAGATCGCTTGAGGCCAGGAGTTTGAGATCAGCTTGGGCAACATAGTAAGACCCCATGTCTACAAAAAATAAAATAAAAAAAAATTATTAGCTGGGCATGGTGGCGCATGCCTGTAGTCCCAGCTACGCAGGAGGCTGAGGCAGGAGAATCACCTAAGCCCAGGAGTTAGAGGCTGCAGTGAGCCAGTGAAAACTTTCAGGCTCATGGTAAATCATTCAGTTTATATAATAAGTATGAATATTACTAGTCACAAAGAAAAGTTGTCTCTAAATGTTGAGACTTTCCCAAAAGACAAGTGCAAAGTGCATTCATTAAGACAAGGAGAACACAACCTTTGTCTATTTTTTTCCTGAATTCAAGGATTCTGAATTATATCTTTACACTAATAAAAATCAATAATACTACATGGCGTAATTTTAACTGTCATTGACTGGCTAGTAACCTCAAGCAAGTCACATTTTTCCACCTGTATATGTGAACACAGGCATTTTGCCTATATTCTGAATTTTCTTTAGGCTATTTGCATATAATGCCATTGATCTGTTAGGGTAAATGCTTTGCATCATATGGACCACGGTTCGGCAGGATCTGGTCCAACATTGCATTTGGGACAAAAGCTGCTCACCTGGTGGCTCAGGGACTTGTACTCCATGGCCCTGGGTTCTTCTAAGTACTACTATTGTTTTGATATTGTCACAATGTGTGATAAAGGTGATAAGACTAGTTTAGGCATTCTTTAGGGCCCTAGTCCCTTTTTTTCCCATTGAAGCAACTGCTTTTTTTTTTTTTTTTTTTTTTTTTTTTGGTTGTTGTTGTTGCCTGGGCTAGAATGCTGTGGCGTCAGCCTAGCTCACAGCAACCTCAAACTCCTGGGCTCAAGCGATCCTCCTGCCTCAGCCTCCCAAGTAGCTGGGACTACAGGCATGCGCCACCATGCCTGGCTAATTTTTTCTATATGTTTTTAGTTGTCCAGATAATTTCTTTCTATTTTTTTTAGTAGAGACGGGGTCTCGCTCTTGCTCAGGCTGGTCTCGAACTCCAGAGTTCAAACAACCTGCCCAACTCGGCCTCCCAGAGTGCTAGGATTACAGGCGTGAGCCACTGCGCCTGGCCTGAAGCAACTGCTTTTAAATCTTGATTTTTGGCAAAACAATCCTTCTTAGGAAACCAACTACATTCCACACCACATTTATCTCTTCGGAGGAGCTTAAATCACTCTGTATAGTAGAGAAAGTTCCCTCCAAAGTCTCTAAAGTTATTCAAATAGAACTATGTTGATTAAGTCGCAGATAAACTGGATGGAAAGTCATAGTTTTATTACAAGGAGAAATGGTCATAAGAGATGGAATGAAAAATACAAAAATAATAGAGTATTACCTTGGGACAAAGAAGAACAGAGTACAAATGTACTGAGGTTAGGTATAAGCCAAGGGAGGAAAGATATAAAATAACACTTTGAAAAGTATAAAGAGCTAGAGAAATGCAAGATATTAAAGTATGCATATTTTATATTCCCTACGGTTCAGGGTGCATGGAAGGCACACAAAAAGTGTTTAATATAAAAAGCAGGCAGCACTGGATACAAACAACCACGAAAGGAAAAGATCTTTGGGCCACCACCCATAAATCAAAAACAGTTTAAAGGGCAACTGGGCTGTCCTGGTTGGGAGGTGATTGCCCTGCTGTACTAAACACAGATCAGACACTACTAGCAGGCAGCTCTGCGATGCCTAACCACACAACCCCAAAGAGGAGTTAAGATGTTTTAAAGCAATGTTTCAATACTGACTAAAGGGTTAAAAATGGGAGGTAATACCTTACAGTGAGGAGGCACTCAAACACCTATTGATTAACGATCTCCAGGGCATGCTGTGGTGTAGGCCATTTCTTCTTGATCTTCTCTAGATCAGATGTCAAGGAAGAAACACCTGGCATCTCTACTTTCCAGAGGTGATGTAGGAAGCCAAGCCAAATGGAGAAAGCCTGAAATAATAATAGCATATTTATGAGATATGATGTAGGCACCACTTTAATATATTTGGATGATTGGTACAGTAACACAAAAATATTTTAGCATAAAAGGAAATGATTCCCCTGCTTTACTAAACACAGATCAGACACCACTAGCAGGCGGCTCTGTGACGCCTAACCACACAACCCCACAGAGGAGTTAAGATGTTTTAAAGCAACGTACAGCAGGGGAATCATAAAAGACTTCTGGGTGACCGTGGGGATCATTCTAGGGACAAATTTGCTTCAGTTCATTAATCTAGTAACAATGGTGGCACTGTTCCTGCCATCTTGACTCTATTAAATGTATTTATTAATAACACTAATATGTGTGTGTTCATTTGTGTATTGCTATCTTCCCAACTGCTGTCAATTCTGGAAGGTCAACAATTAGGAATTAAACTGATGATATAAGAATACAAAGACTTACAGTTTCCGAATCTGATTAAAATTTGTAAATTCTAAATTCTCTTTCACATACTGTTCCCCTGCCATCCTTCCTGGCTGGCTGACAAGTCAAAAGAGGCTCCTGTTGATTGCGCCAGCGCTGGGAATAGAGTTCAATGAGTTGTGCATTCAGGGGCCACACAGGAGGGGAATACAAGCCATACATACAGAGAACCCATACACACAGCCACATCCCCATTCATCCACTGGCAGAGGACACATACTACTTCATTATGAGTCTCTCACTGGTATTCAAGAACCAGAAGATCTGTACAACTAGGAGGTGACAGCCACAACAAGGGAGCCACTGTTACTGTTTTCTTTTGTATGTCTTCTAATCATTGTCAGGCAAACTGTATTACTTACACATTTTGTTCCTTGTGCTGGTTATTGAAGTATCATTTCTAAGCTTCAGAGCTACTCTACTTTGTGTTGTGGGGCCTGGACTCTGCAGACTGCCAGCTGATACTGCCCTAGGAAGAGTTAACAATTGTCTTTAACACACACACACACCACGCACGCACAAAGAAACATGTGCCACACACAAAAAACACACCTACACACACGCCATGCACACAGGCACCAGATACACTTAAACTGTCACTCAATGATATCAGACAACTTTTCTTTTAACTTGAATTTTAATTATGTACATAAATAGCAACATGAGAATGAGGAATTCTAAGGCTTATACATTATCTCTAGGTGAAAAAATTTCAGATTAGTTTGCTTGTAGGATGGTATCACCCAAGATAACAGAGGCCTAGTACAGTTTTTCCTGAAGAGACCCAGTTTAATACATTCGATACTGACTTCTCTGCCATTTTTTTGTAGAAATATTGATTTACTGTATGGAGTTTCCAATGTTTACCTATAACTAAAGGAAAGAAAAGAAAAACGTAAGTAAACAGTGTCAGAAAAAATAAAAACAACTCTAAAATTCTACCTTTTGAAAATTCTTTAGATTTAAATAGAGAAGCCATATAAAATATTTACATTACCATTATAGGACCATAAGAATCATAAGCCAGAGAACACTAATTATTCCCATTTTACAGACGGTTAAACTAAAAATCAGAAAGGTTTTGTGTTCACCAATACTACATTCAACTGGCTGTGCATCTGAGCATAATGAAACAGATGAATGGATGAATAAATAAAAAATAAATGCCTAAATGGCACGGCACACACCACATCTCTTCCCTTCTGAAGATCACACAACTACATTTCCAGCTATCGGCTGGAGAAGAGCATGATTATATCACCCTCAGTCTAGTGTGTATCTTTTTTCACATCATCCCCATCATTCTTTTCTGGAATGAAACACACATAAATTCAGAGACACAGGAGAGACAAACTGAGTCTTCTCCAGATTGTTTTCCTAATATGTAATGAATAACTTAGCAATTAAGGTTTCTAAATATTTTAGAAGCCAGTGACTACTCACTTGATCTATTAATATAAAAAATTCTTAACCATGTAAATCACTAACTTTTCTATCTCAGTTTATTAATCTGTCTTTGGCTTCTCTAAGAATTTGATAGATTTACTGCACTGTTAAAAACTAAAAACTGGAAACAACCTATGTTAATAAGGAGTAAGTAGACCATGGTAGTCCATATCAGGAAATCATTAAGCAACTAAAAAAGGAATGAGGTAGATCTGTAAGTACCAACAGGGAAAGATGTACACAATATATTAAGTGAAAAAAGCACATTAATTCGTTCATTCAACATAGCTAAACATAGTACCATGAAATATTCTTACCAAAAAATTGAGTCTAAATCTGATTAAGCCTTCAGGTCCAACTGTTTATGGGAAATACAGAGAAGAAAGGAACCAAGAGATAAACAGAACGACACTAAATAGATGCACGCGGCCATAGCCAGAACATGGGAAATCCTTTTCTTTTTTCCCCAGCTCAATCTCTGTAGAACATGGGAAATTCTAATGGACAAATAAGACAGGCTTTTCAACAAACAAATGAGGGAGAGGGAACTATTACAGTTTAAAAGAGACTTAAGAGATCTATCAGTCAAACACAATAAGCAGATCTTGTTTGGATCCTGGTTCAAACAAACCAACTATAAAAAGTTATTAATGAGACAATCAGGGAAATATGTACATTGACTGGATATTAGACAACATTAAGGAATTACCGTTAATTTTATTAGGTGTGATAACAAAATTATGATTGTGCCTTCAGGAAGTTTTCTGTGTACTTGCAGAACAATATGAGGAATATGATCCCATTTTGTCAAAAAACCAAAGTATGCATGTATGTATGGAGATATATGTACATATGTGTGTGTGTGTGTATATATATTTAATATTTATATATTTATATTATATAAATATTATATAAATATTTAAATATTTATATATATATATATAGGATCATTCTAGGGACAAATTTGCTTCAGTTCATTAATCTAGTAACAATGGTGGCACTGTTCCTGCCATCTTGGCTCTATTAAATGTATTTATTA
>NW_012150841.1:5360679-5402259 GCF_000956105.1 Propithecus coquereli
TTTTATAATGTAACTATATCTCCTCCAATAAAGATCTAAAAAAAAAATGAAATCAAGGTTGTATATACAGCAAGCTGAACTCTGATCCAGAATATCTTTGAAAACTAAAATGGATATTTACCTAGTTTCCCTTTATTCTATATCTCATTCATTGTCCCTGTGGAGAAATACAACCATATTCAATGTAAAGTCTCTAGAAGATATGTGTGGCTCTCTGGTTGTGCACCCTCTATCTGCCAACCGCTGCCCCCTTTCTAATGGCACATGCCATGCACATCTGGCCCCATTCCCCAGAGAAGCTGATTCTGGGATGGGGCCTAGGCTTCTGCCTTTTAACAAGCTCCCCCGTAAGTTATTTGTATCTGAGAACTACTGGCTTTGGGTTACTATATGAAGGGCTGTGATGTAAAAGAGGAACTGGATTTGTTTTCTGTGACCACAGTGTAGGAGTCACAAGGAGACATATTTTTGCTTAGTAGAAAAACAGATTCCTAAAACTCAGAACTGCCCAAAGATGGCTGCCCCATGGGGTGAGTTTCCTATCAGTGGTGGTATAAAAGGAGGAAGATACAGGGCTACAGAGGAGTCTGCTTGAGGCTGGGGGCTGGGCCAGATGACTTCTCTCAAATTCTAAGTTTATATGACTCTCTGGATCTCCAAAAATATGAAGAAAGCTTGAGAAAGAAACACTTAAAACCCAGGGTTTTCATGAATTTTGAATAGCAGCCATGATTTACAATAAATGTAACTGAATTTTTAAAAATTTTCTGATTATTAAATAAATTCATATTCCTTGCAGAAAATTTTTGAAAATACAGAAAATTAAAATGTAAGTATTATCTTACTATCAAAAGATACTTAAATTTTCTGTTGTATCTCCTGGTCTTTATCCCCTTTAAAAATGTATCACACTACCTTTTTTTTTCACTTAACAATAATTGTGCACATGTTCCCAAGTAATTAAATATTGTTGAAACAGAATAATATTCCTCTTTATGGATATACCATAATTAAACCATTTTCCTATAGTTGAATATCTAGGTTGTTTCCAAAATTAATATAATCTTCTAATTACCAGGAAATCACAAGTGCTCTTATACAACTTTTAATATATATACAAAATATTATCAATATATCTACTGTTTTTATACTTGGTAGGTGCTCAATGAGTAAATATTGAACAAATAAATGAAAATAAATGGTGATTTGAGTATAAGACCAGAAAAAATCTCATTGATTTTCTGACTTCATCTGATATCTTAAATTGCTATAGCCTCAGGTTATTCAATCTTTAAGGAAGGAATAATTACACCTAATAATAATTAAACAAGGAATTCCCTATGTCACTTAAGGTGATATCGCTACATAATCTTGAGGTTCTCTACAACAGTCATGCATTCAAGTGTTTATTGAGTATTAGATGAATACAAGTATACTTCCTATAATAAAATGTTGTTTGGAAAAAAAATAAAGTTAAGAAATAACGGTACTTTTCAATTGTTTGAAATAGATTTGTAGACAAATCCCAACTGTCTGGTTCTAGCTTATCTAAAAAACCCAGGTACATCACTGGAACAAACACAAGTAAATAAACATGGCATTTAAGTCCAGAAATTAAAGATGGAATAAAATATGACCCTTCCTTATGTTTCCACATCAAGTTGAACTGCTGTAATTAATTAAATTAAATTAACTAAAGAGAAGTCATTTCAACTATCACTAATAATGCTAAAAATAACCACAGTATTTTCTTGTTCTTTACCTGATTAAAATGGGCAGGCAATGGAATTTTCTACTTATTTCCAGGTGAATTCTTCACATTTCCTGGCTTGTAAAACAAAAGTAAGAGCTTTAATGCAGTTTGAAAAGAAATAGTGAAACACCTCAAAGTGTCCTCGGTATTTGGCTGAATACAAACATTAAATATTATTATTTTGGCGAGGGGTCAAGCCATTTTATTCAGGGCTTGGGGGGTGTTGAAGAAAGGCCGAGGGCAATGAGATCCCATGTTCACAGTCGCCAACCATTAAATATTATTTTACTGCTAAGTGATCCGTTTCTCAGTAAAAGGAAGAAACTCCTAGGGCTCCCTGAGGCCCTGCTGTAGAGAGTGACTTGGGCACAGAGGGCAGGAAATAAAGCTGCATTAATCCTCATTATGCAGGTTCAGCCAAACAGTTGATTCTATAAAAAAAGAAAAATCAAATAAATAGTGAAAAGATTTCTTAGTTCCTGAAAGAGGAAGATTTATTACTTCATGCCGCTGTCATAGTTGAAGAAGGCTGCATACCTATGGGAAGGCTTTTCTGTAGGTACTCCACTCCATGCACTAGCCAGCATAGGGGCCAATTCATAAAACATGTTTATTCTGAAAGAAGTTAGAATGGGACCACACCCATTCTGCCTGGCCGCCATCCGGGAACATATAATTAGGCCATGTCATCCAGGAGAAGTGGTGTAGGAAAGTTTCTAATGGGAAAAGTTCATGTGCTAAGTGTTTAAGGCCTTACTTTCTCTCCTATAGGTTTTTGAGAGTTTAATTCTGAAAACACGTTAATAACACCTGCTTCCCGTCAAAGATCCGCGCTCTCGTGAGCTGCCAGTCTGAAACACACCAGGCTGCAGCTGGGCGGGCAATGGGGCTGTGATTCTGTGCTCCAGACTTGGTGCAGGTTCTCCTGGTGGCCCTTTCTGAGAGTTATTTATGGGTGAAGGCAGGAAAAAAGGTGAGAAAAAAGGAACATGTGACCAACGCTGTCATTTCAGAGCGTGGTTTCTAGGCAACTTTGCGGCTCACTGGACTGGCTGAGAACTTGGTCTCTAAGTACGGTTTTATACTTGTCCCAGTATAATTAATGTGTCTCCTATCACTCCCAAGAGTATCCTGGTTTGGATGATAAATTATATGGCCACCACATCCACTTGAGAGTGGAGTTCTGGGGAACAAGGTTATATGCATTGCTTGGTGGATCAACATACAATACTCAGGTCTACATGATGCTCTGGAATGGAGCTCTACAGGATTCAGCACCTGCGCCCTTATACTCCGGAGCCACTCCCTACCCCTGTGCCACATGTGCACATACACGAACACACGCACGATACAGCGCCAGAGGCCTTTTCGCTGTTGCTTGAACTTGCCCAACTCCTTACTGGGACAAGACCTTTGCAAAATGTACCCCTTGGTCTAGACTGGTCAATCCCAATTTTTTCCTGGCTAAATGCTATTCATCCTTTAGATCAAGGCTTTCTTTGTATCCTGCCCTTCAATTCCAGTTAGAACCTTTTATTCACTTTCATAGCACCCGTGCACTTCCTGATTTGTGTAATTATTTCTTTCATGTTTGAATCCTTCATTAATCTGTAAGCTTCATGAGGGCAGATTATCCCTGGGGCCTCCTGGCACATAGTAGTCAAATATCTCTTGAATAAACAAATGAAATGGGATAGAACCTACAGATCTGATGAGTGTAAAAAAAAGTTTGAGTATATGATTGATGAAGAACAAGAAGAGATAAAAAGAGGCTTTGAGGGCGAGTCAGATAACCATGTCCAACAACTGGGTCTGGCATAAAAACAATGTGGTTCTCTACCTAGTTAAATGTATTTTAGGTCTGAATTAACATAATGCTTGGCAAGTACTGCCAATGATATTCTTATATATTCTACTATCTATGCTTGCCAGTACCTTGATCTCAAAAAATAAGATGCTAAATTCATAAGCTTTCTTATCTTTTAGACAAGAAGAAAATGAGCACACAAAAACATTCTTCTGATTGAGGAAAACAACTCTGTTGCTAGGAAAATTGTTTGATTACATATCACTTACAGTATAACAAAACATGACAGTTCAATTTCTCACTAAAAAAATATTGAGCCCATCCACCGACCCTATTACAAATAAGACCTCTCTTGGCAGAGACTGCCATGATCTCAAAGAAAATAACATTCTGACTTCAAAATGTAGTTCATGATTTAGCACAAGCCAGAAATCATTTTTTTTGCATTTGTAGACAAAGAAACAGCTTATTTTTAAAAAATATTTTATAACTCATTCTCCTTATAATCTAATTTTAATATGGATCTGGTTTTGGATTTTAAATTTATTTTCTTCCATGTCCACAAACATGAAGGACAATTTCTGTTAGCAAAACAGAACCTTTTTAAAAATCAAAGCCTTGATTTCTTACTAGTATGCACTGCCATGTGAAGAGGGATTGCCAGGCAAACCTTTAAGGTACAGCAGCCTACGGAAAAGTCTGAGTCTCTCACTAGTTGAATTATTTTCATCAATTACTTAACTTCTCCAAAATGTAGGATTTCCTCACTTGTAAAATGGGGGCAATAATAGAACCTGCCTCACAGACTCTTCATGAGCAAAGAGCTTAGTGCCCAGGGCCAAGTTCACAGCCAAGTGCTCAATAAACATTACCTAGCCTATATGGTAGGTTAACTTTTTTTGATGAAAAAATAAAAGGTAAGGATAAATGACCTGTTAAAGATCCCAACAAAATTCTAGTTCATTGGATGTGGTACGCAGGATAATGACCCCCCAAAGATGTCTGTGGCCTAATCCTGGAACCTGTGACTATGTTACTTTACATGGCAAAGGGAAATTATTTTAGATGATCTGGGTGGGCCCAAACAAATCATAGGACTGCCTGTAGTCTAAGAGGCAAGGAGAAGAGGAGGTCAGAGAGAAGGGACTTAAAAAGGACTTGCTGAAGGCTTTGAAGATGGAGGAAGGAAGCTGGAACAGTTCTTAGCTGACAGCCAGCAAAACAGACCATGGTCCTACAACCTCAAGGAACTGAATTCTGTCAACAACCTAAATGAGCAGGAAAGGAATTCTCCCCTAGGGCCTCTAGATAGGAATGCAACCCTGCTGACTCCTTGATTTAATATTGGACTTCTGACCTACAGAGCTAAGATAAATAAATCTGTATTACTTTCAGCCTGTAAATTTGCAGTCATTTGTTTCAGTAGCAATAGAAAATTAAAACAATCATATGTGGACTCCTGACTATGAGGTGTGGTTTGATTTTGTATCAGTAGACAATATCTTCTGAGGCAGGAGTGAAATTGTGCAGTGTCACATGAGTGGTAGTTGGTGATTATCATGTGCTAGAGTCTGTCCATTTTATGTGTTCCTCATATGGATAAACTCAATCCTCAAAACAGCCCTAGGAGGTGCTACCCCCAGTTCCCAGGGTGCTGGAGTAACTTGCCAAGGTTCCAAGGTTAGTAAGAGGCAGAGGTAGGGTGGGAGCCTGCTGCTCCTTTCCTCTTAGGCTCCTTAGCCCCTGGGCAACGCTGCATCCTGCCAGCTGATACCAAAAGTGCATCCTTTCTAAAGAAGAAGTGATTTTTTTTCAAGGTTTCTAACTTTTTATTTTGCTAAGTAATGGTGTTTGAAAAAGGAAAGAAGAATCATTGCCTAATACAGCAAAAAACTAGAAAGGAAGGGCCCAAATTCAGAACAACTTTAGCTTTCTAGAAAACCCATCACATTTTTAGTTTTTTAAACAAGTTTTATAATGGTAAGAACACTTAACATGAGATCTACCCTCTTGACAGATTTTTAAGTGTACAATACAGTATTGTTATCTATAGGCACAGTGTTGTGCAGCAGATCTCTAGAACTTATTCACCTTGCTTGACTAAAACTTTACACCTGTTGATTAAGCAACTCCCCCTCCCTCCCTCCCCAGAGCCCCCTTGGTAACCATCATTCTAGTCTCTGCTTCTATGAGTTTGACTATTTTAGATACCTCATTTAAGTGGATTCATGCAGTATTTGTCCTTCTGTGACTGGCTTATTTCGAAGACGAAAATTTTTGAATTACATAATTTACCTTCAGCTAAACTTTCACGTGTTTATAGAGAGCTGAGGAATTTCGAATGAAGGAAGAAGCAGCAGGGCATGTTCGCTGGAGGTGGTAGCTGCTGCTTCCCTTTCATTTTCCTGCTGAGCCAGCAAGGGCTTAATAAAACTATTAAAAGCTTAGTTTTAGAAGTCCTGCTCAGTTTTCATGTTGGTAACAGGTTTATGTTTCTGTATATATTTTCCTGCCCTTTAAATAATTAGTTATTGTTGGCCTTTAGCAATCATTCTAACATAGTAATTTGTTGCATTTCTAAAAACCTGTGAAAAACTAGACTATGACATTTACTGAGACACACTACTGTGTTAAGCTAATTATAAGACAACTTTTAAAAAGCCATGAAGACTATGGCCCTGAGGACTGACACCCACAACTGGCCTCCACCTCTGATCCCAGACCATGTGCTGGGACTATTCTGAAAGGGTTTCAGATTAGCAATGGACAATCAATAAATATTCCATGCTTTCATTAAGCTCCTAGAGTCAAAGAGTGAAAACCATAATGGAAAAGAGCAATCAATCAACTACATAAATAACTCCTGATCATCAAAAGACACCAAAACTATTAATAAAAAGACAAGCCCCAAAATGGGAGAAGACATCTGCAAATATGCAACCAAAACTAGGGAAAAAACATCTAGGGAAAAAATAAAGAACCCTTACAAGTCAATAAGAAAGGGACAAATGACCCATACCAAAAATGACCAAAAGACATGAACAGGCATTTCAAGAAGAAACCAATAAACCTGTGAAAAGATGCTTAACCTCACTAGTATTCAGAGAAATGTAAATTAAAACCATGATGAGACATTCTGGAAACATTCTGACATGCCAAATAGCAAGGAAACCACCACATATGACTTGGGTCATGTCAAGAGGACCTAGAGCCAAGTTCTATTAGAAAATGGGGCAGTTTGAACGGTAACAAGGGTAAGACTTGCAAAGAATTCAAAGCCATCAAACATGTTCAAATCTATAAATGTTTTCCCCTGACTTCACCAGCCAAAATAATATTTCTAAAGAAAAACTAATTGGTGACCTTCTTAGGATGAGAGGGAACCAGTTCATTATTTTGAAACCAGATGAATAAGAAGAAAAAAATCAAGCATTTATTCTGTTTTTCCTATATAAACTATAACTAGGTAACTAAATACTAGATGAGGAGATGGGGTTCCTTGTCAAAATATTCCATCTACTAATGTGCAAGTGAAATGACAGAAATGGAATATCACCATTTTCCAACCACCCAGTCAATGGGTCTAAGCATTAAGCATTAACAGTTGCTACCACCAAAAAAGCAAAGCAAAAACCAGACTATGTCCCTACATAGATTTACAGCCTTGCCAAAAAGATCAAACAGGAACCAGATCAAGTTGCCTCTGGATCCAGCTGCCAATTTGCAGGAAATACAGGGAACATATATTATACTGCACCATAAATGTATAATCGGCAAAACCCAAACTTTTAGAAACTCTATAGGTCAAAGGTGCCAGGTTCTTCTAACAGATACATTGTAAAGCAAATAAAATGATGGAAGGGGAACCTGTAGATTAAGAGAGACTTAAGGGCAAAAAAAAAAAGTTGAAAAGCATATTAAGTCAAAAATAATGGGCAAGACTAAAGTGACGGGGATGAATACTTAAGTGAGAAAGCCATAAAGAAAGAAAAGAAAGTTATTACAATAAAAGTCAGGATAGTAGTTATTTGGGGAGGGAGGAAAAGGATTGTGACTGGGATGGGCTACATGGAGGGGCTTTGAGGGGGGCTGGCAAAGTTTTATTTTTTTGTCCTAGATGATGGTTTACAAGGGTGTTTGCCTTATAATAATTCACTTAGCTATAAAAAAAATTAAAAAGTCGGCCGGGCGTGGTGGCTCACGCCTGTAATCCTAGCACTCTGGGAGGCCGAGGCGGGCGGATTGTTTGAGCTCAGGAGTTCGAGACCAGCCTGAGCAAGAGCGAGACCTCGTCTCTACTGAAAAAAAATCGAAAGAAATTATCTGGACAACTAAAAATATATAGAAAAAATTAGCCGGGCATGGTGGCACGTGCCTGTAGTCCCAGCTACTCGGGAGGCTGAGGCAGGAGGATCGCTTGAGCCCAGGAGTTTGAGGTTGCTGTGAGCTAGGCTGATGCCACGGCACTCTAGCCAGGGCAACACAGCGAAACTCTGTCTCAAAAAGAAAAAAAAAAATTAAAAAGTTGTTTAAGGAAAGCACATTATTGAGGCAACTAGGAAAATGTGAATATGGGCTATATATTGGATAATATTTTTATAAACAATGAAATGTTAACTTTTATGAATAAAATACTGATATTCTGGCTATACAAGTGAGTTTTTATGCTCTGGGGAAATACATGCTGAATTAGATATAGGTGGGAAAGTACAATGATACTTACCACTAACTTTCAATTGGTTCAAAAAAATAAAATATACATGTGTGTGAACACTGAGCATGTATAAAAAGCTAGATAAAGCAAATATAGCAAATGTTAATTAGTGAATCTAAGTGAAGGGTGGATTCATTGTACTAGTCTTGCAACTGATCTATAGTTTTGAAATTTTTTCAAAATGAAAATTGGGAAATAAAGTAAAGCCACATATATACACACACACACCACAACGAAAAACTCTTTTGAAGCCACCAGACTGGCAAAGATGGAAACAACCACTTGGCATCATCTAGTAAAACTGAAGATATGCAGACCCTATAAACCAAGAAACCAGCCTAGAAGAACTCTTCATAAACCATGAAGCCATGCTCACAGCTGTGTGTGTAACAGCAACACACTGAAAAACACCCAACTAGCCATCAATATGGGTATTTTCCCCACAAAGAAATAGTCTACAGCAGTAAAAATGAATAAACTACTGCTATACACAGCCCATAAACAAAATGTTAAGGGAACAAAACAAGTTGCAAAATAATACATATAGTAACACTCCAGCTAGATAAACTTTATATGTGTATATATTTATTTATATTTGGTATATTCATATTACTAAGGCAAAAAACAGGCAAATTCAACTATAGTGTTTTAGAATATATACATATATGGTCAAAGGAAAAGAAAAGTTTAAAGAAAAACAAGGGAATGAAAAACACAAAATTCCAGACAATGACTCCCTTCGGGGAGGAGGGGGCCCTGGAGGACTTGGAAGCCATTAGTAATTCCCTATTTTTAAAGGTAGATGATGGGTTGGTACATGTGTGGTCATTATATTGTTGCATTTTAAACTGTACACATAAGTTATATATTCTTTTATCTAAAAAAAAAAAAAACCTAATCCACACTATGAGGACAATATTTCTGGACACACCTATGACAGTTCTGACAGAGAGTTTATTTTAGCCGAAGCAGATAAATTCCTCTTAAGTGACCAGTAACAATGACAGATTGAAAGACTACTTCATCCAAACTTCACTGGTAGAAGACTCAGTGCAAACACACAGAAACAATTCCCAAAACGTAGGAGGATGTGGCAGAGAAGCAAAATGCCACAGAACTGTTTAGGGTACTTCAGAGTAATATAGCCCTGTGGGAAAAAATACAATTAAGAATTGAGCCATCATTTGTACCACTTAAAACTTCAGGGCCCTGTTTAAGCATAATGTCCACAATTTTTTTTGACTATGTACAACCGAAAGCATGTACATCTGTTACATCATTACAGTACAAACAATTATGAATTAGATATTACCTAACTGAGACTGGTAATTAAAGCCTGACTTGAAAACCAACTTCCATTCCAAACAAGCTAAGAAACGAACAAAAAAACCTCCTTCATGAAATGTCCCCCAGTTCCCTTCAATGACACAAGATCTCTTCATCCAAAAGTTTACATTTGTTTTCTGTGCCTTTCTTCAGGCACTTAACATGTTTTGTCTTATATTCTGGTTGCATGCTTTCCTCGTTGCCTTTACTGGATTATGAATTATTCGATAGTCTATGAATATACTCAGCTCCAGGGCCCCAAAAGATTCCTATTCCAGGGTAGCTTAAATCTTTGCTCTCATTAAAAAAACAAAAACAAAAAAACCCTTGAAATTCCCCAAAGTCTAAGGGGCGGTGGAGGGAATCTGCAAAAAACCATGGCACTTCATTATCAAACAATTCCTGAAATCTAAATGAATCTCGAATTAATAGGGCCTTCTGATATTTTTCCTTTAAACTACTAGTAAATGTTTAACATAGTCAACATCAATTTTATTACCTTCTATTGAGAACAGACAGCTATCAGGAAAATTATGCTTGGAGAATAAACGGATAGGAGAACACTTTTAAGTTCTCAACAACTCTGAAGAGGGCAAGGGTATTAAAGAGAGAAAGAAATGCAAACCAACCATGAGCTCATTAGAAATCTTTATCACCCCACTCCAAAAAGACCCTCATATAAATATGAGTAGCTTTAATATCTAATGTTCAAATTACCACAAAATGCTGGCCTGTTTAATTGGCGTTCCAACCATAGTACTGGTGCTTCTGCACTAGCTGAATTCTCAGAGCAGAGAGCTGTTTCAAGCAAGAGGCTCCTGTAGCTCCCACTTTAGCTTTGGGGTGCATGTGTGTCTGCACAGACACTGCAGGGGGGCTCAGAGGCTCCGGGGCACCCCCGCTCCCAGCCTCAGTGTGCCTCAGTCTGCGGTCACACCACAGTGAGCGTTCGGAGCTGAAGCTGATTTAGTCTCACTTTTCACATTTCTTTCTAGGGCTGTGTATAGTTTTCTTGACATTTTACTTCCTTTCCCATATAAAATTCAGTGTGGACTTGTTAAGAAATTTTTTAAGCAGGAAAGAAAGCTTCCATAGAAAATGTCAGAAAAATGAAAATAAAACTATGAATGTTTATTCTTTAAAAAGGATTGCCAAAGGACACTTCATATTGATACAGAACTTCCTACTCAAGAGCCAGTTTAAACAGGCTCAAGAGGGACTAATTCTGTTAGAAACCACCAGTATAGGCCGGGCGCGGTGGCTCACGCCTGTACTCCTAGCTCTCTGGGAGGCCGAGGCGGGCAGATTGTTTGAGCTCAGGAGGTCGAAACCAGCCTGAGCAAGAGCGAGACCCTGTCTCTACTAAAAATTAGAAAGAAATTAATAGGACAACTAAAAAAAATATATAGAAAAAATTAGCCGGGCATGGTGGTGCATGCCTGTAGTCCCAGCTACTCGGGAGGCTGAGGCAGGAGGATCGCTTGAGCCCAGGAGTTTGAGGTTGCTGTGAGCTAGGATGATGCCACAGCACTCTAGCCCGGGCAACACAGTGAGACTCTGTCTCAAAAAAAAAAAAAAAGAAATCACCAGTATAAAAATTAGTCTTAAGATTTCACTGGAAGATTATTTATGTAAACAATGAAATGGGCTTATAATATATTCTATATTGTTACTTCCAAATTCCAGTTCAAAATTCTGGATTTTAATTATGAGACAGTCATTTATATATATTTTTAGAAGTATTTCCATTTGAAATAACTGGAGTCAAAATGAACTGCCTTCAATCTATGATGTAGAAGGTATGTTAATATAAGAACCCTGATTCGGCAGGGCACGGTGGCTCACACCTGTAATCCTAACACTCTGGGAGACTGAAGTGGAGGACTGCTTGAGCTCAGGAGTGCGAGACCAGTGTAAGCAAGAGCAAGATCCCGTCTCCGTTAAAAATAGAAAAATTAGCCGGGTGTCATGGCACACGCCTGTAGTCTCAGCTACTCAGGAAGCTGAGTCTATACAGCCATACGACCCTGAACTCCGAAGCTAAGCAGGGTCAGGCCTGGTTAGTACTTGGATGGGGGAGGAAGCTGAGGCAAGAGGATTGGTTAAGCCCCGGAGTTTGAGGTTGCAGTGGGCTATGATCACACCACTGCACTCCAGCTGGGGCAACACAGGAAGACTCTATCTAAAAAAAAAAGAACCCTGATTCTTCCTTAGCTGGCTATACCCCTGAGTGCTTAGTGGAAACATGATGCCTCATTCTGTACTCATTCTTCTTTATCAGGGAAAAGGGAGAATGTTCCAGCAAACACAGCAAAAGGGCAACATTTAATTAGCTATGTGGCTCCTAGAAGAGATGAAAGGTGACAAGTTCTTACGATTACAAAACCACTACCCTCTGCCACTCATCCACCAGACAGCATAGAGAAAGTGGCCTGCAGCTGGTGGCTGGTCCCCAACATACGAGGGCTCACACTCAGCTGAGCCCAGAAGCCTGGGGGATAAACAGAAACAGCACTGCTAAAGGAAAGAACAGAGCTTGATGATAAGTGAAAAGTAAGAGGAGAAGAGGGTTTCAATTATTTGTCTTTTTTCTGGGAACACAGCATGTTCCCTTTGTACTCGGTTTTGATAAAACTTTCAGATAATATGCTACACTTTGAGCAAATTATAAACACAACAGAGTGGAAATTATAGTCTAAGACTGCGGTGGAATGCATTTTATGGTCATCACTTATTCCGCCCTGCTGATAACCAAATAACCAAATGCTCAGCAGTTCTATTGCCCCTCCAATAAAGGTCACCAGAAAATCCAAGCTGGAGAGGTAACTAGAAACAAACAGAAAAAGCAAGTAAAGCAACAGAGTTATCAGGTATTTTATAAAACCCTAGAAAAACCACATATTTAAACCAAAAGGAAGGTAATGAAAAAGACGTTTCTCACCTTTTGAAAGTTCGCCTTCCACAAATCTTCTACGACTATGTATCCTCGTAAACCCCAGTCATATAATTTCTCCCCACTGACCTTGAAACAAAATAGAAAAGATCTGTTGCTATTCCATACATGACTGGTAAGGAAGAGAATTTTCTATTTTCTTTTTTTCTGTTTCCCAAAGGATTATATTTAAGCATATGACTACTACAGGAAATCTTGGGACATACACATTAAAACTGTGTAACATAAGCCAATAAAAAGATAGTAAGAATGATAGAATAAGAAGAAAAAATTGTCTGGTTGTGTATACTTATCTTTTAAAATGATTTGCCATAAATTACAGGTATATATCCTAAACTTTCAAAATTTCAAGGAAAATAAAATGTTAGGAGACCACTGCTGATATGAGAAATTCCTGAAAATCAGACACAGAAAGAAGGCTTCTACCTATCACATCTAGCACCCTGCCTGGTACATTGCAGCCAACCAAGTCACATTTGCTAAGCTGAAAATCAATTATTCATTTTAGGGGCTTAGATGAAAATAGTTGAACCCAATGAAGATGCTCCCAGTTTTCCCAAGCCCCCCGAAACATAAACTCTTTTGAGTTTCTGCAGGGTTTTGGAGGTAAGCTGATCAAGAATTGTCCCCCCAACATCCTGAGGTAGGCCCCAGGGTCAGGGAGCTTATGATCTTAAAACATGCTTGTCCACCTTTAGCTAGCTGGCTTAAATTGCTGGAAACTTTTTCAAGTACGGAGCCTTCCAAAAAAATGCTTCTAGTAATTTGCATCCACTCATCCTATTTATGACAAAGAATATTGATTACTTTTTCCCATGACAGTATTTCAAATTTCCAAAAGCAGTTACTATTCCCTTCCTAATTTTTATAATAATTAACCTTTGTGTATAGCATTTTGGTTTACAAAGCACTTTCACATGAATTATCTCTATCCTGTGTAACAACTCTGTAACAACTCTGTGTGGTAAGCAGACAAAGACTACAAGGAAACACTCAGAGGCCTAGTGACTTGTCAAGGTCACAGTGCTAGTCAATCCAGCAGTCTTTGCAACATGCTGATTTCTTACAAGCTATCTGCTTCCAGTTGCTCCTACTGTTCTTAAAATATATAACATGATATGATTCTTGGACCCATCAGTAGACATATTGAGCATTTACACATATGGCACTGTTACCAGTGTTTTACATTTTTTTCTCTTCTTTCTTTTTTAAGAGACAGGGTCTCACTCTGTTGCCTAGGCTAGCATGCAGCAGTACGATCATAACTCACTGCAGCCTCAAACTCCTGGGCTTAAGCAATCCTCTTGCCTCAGCCTCCCAAGTAGCCAGAACTACAGGTACACACCACCATGCCCAGCTAATTAAAAAAAAAAATTTGTTTTTTAGAGATAGGTTCTCGCTATGCTGCCCAGGCTGGTCTTGAACTCCTGGCCTCCAGCAATCTTCCTGCTTCAGTCTCTGAGTCACTGGGATTATAGGCGTGAGCTACCATGCTCGGCTGGTGTTTTATACTTCTGAGAGGAAAATAACATTCTCGATCATCAATCTAAGGGTTTTCTTATAGGACTTTTAGCTAAATGCTACTGAACAGAAAACAAGTAATTAAGTGGCTTAGTCAAGATCAAGGTATTCATAAAGAAGAAAACTAGAACTGTGAAATAGGAATAAATGACACTAAATATCAGAAAATCTCTTTCAATAGCTGACGTTTGCTTAGTATTTTGTTTTTGTTATTTTCTGAGACAGAGTCTCGCTGTGTTGCCCGGGCTAGAGTGCTGTGGCGTCATCCTGGCTCACAGCAACCTCAAACTCCTGGGCTCAAGCGATCCTCCTGCCTTAGCCTCCCAAGTAGCTGGGACTACAGGCATGCGCCACCATGCCAGGCTAATTTTTTCTATATATTTTTAGTTGTCCGATTCATTTCTTTCTATTTTTAGTAGAGACGGGGTCTCGCTCTTGCTCAGGCTGGTTTCGAACTCCTGAGCTCAAACAATCCGCCCGCCTCAGCCTCCCAGAGAGCTAGGATTACAGGCGTGAGCCACCGCGCCCAGCCTAATTTTTTCTATTTTTTAGTAGAGACAGTCTCCCTCTTGCACAGGCTGGTCTAGATAGAACTCCTGAGCTCAAGCGATCCTCCCGCCTTGGCCTCCCAGAGGGCTAGGATTACAGGCGTGAGCTACTACACTACTACACCTGGCCTTGGTTTGATTTTATCGTGGTAAGAGATATACAACATAAAATTTACCATTTTAACCATTTTTAGGTATACAATTCAGTGGCAGTAAGTATATTCACAATGTCATACAACCATTACCACTATCTTTCCCAGAACTTTTCCATCATCCCAAACAGATCACTAAGGTTTTATATCTAATGAAAATAAAGTTAATTGTTTTGTTTTGGCTTATTCTAGGTACAAAAGACGAAAAAAAAAAACTCTTTCCCACTGACTTTAAAAATAAATAAGAATGTAACTCAGATTTGCATCCTACAATCAATCTTGGTTGTGAATACAAAAAGATGTTTTGCAACATATGCTATGGCATATGGGGGCAGCCACATATGCTTCTCAACCAGTAACTTAGCCCACCCTCCCCACCTAGCTATTTACCATTTAAATCATAACAGACTGACATGATGTTTAATTATTTTTATTATCTAGGGTGGGTAGACATTACTCACTATTCCTGAGCTAGGGCTAGAGCAGGGACAGGAGCATTAACTATCTGCCTCCAGGATCATTATAAACAATGTCGTGCCAATGTTGAAAAGATCTTAATGGCATTCAGGACCAAAGCCATCAATCTCCCATAGCTGGGGCCACTGGACTCCCACCTACAACTGTAGCTCGATCTAGGAATGTGGTCTGAATTTTGTCATGAGGAATCCAGGAAGCTCAGTATCAGGTTGGTCTGGCTCAGAGCCTGATCCTGGTGACTGCACTGCTGTCTCCTCCTGGGACTGAGTCTCCATGTGATATGGCAGTTCTGGCAACTAAGTCCCTGACTCTATAATCTGCCCAGGACCTCAAAACCTAGAGTCTGCCTTGCTCTTGCCAGTTTTCTGAGGGACTGTATGCCTGGAGTCCCACTAACTCCAGACATCACCCCCCTCAGGCTACCTACTGATCTGTATCAGTGGTTCTCAAACATCATAGGCAATAAAATCACCTGGAGGGCTTGCTAAAACAGACTGCTGGCCCTTATCCTCACAGTGTCTAATTCAGTTGGTCTGGGTAGGGCCTGAGATTTTGCATTTCTAACAAATTCCCAGGTGAGCTGCTGGTCTGGGGACCCTGCTTTGAGAACCAGTGGTATAGCTTTACAGCTTTACCCATCTTGCCTGCCACCGCGATCTACCTACTTGTGAGGATACCATCAAGCTGAGGTCTACAGGGTGAGAAAGGAGCAGCCAGTTGAGAGCCCTGAGAAGTACATTCCCAGCATAGGGGACTACAGTCTCCCAAGTCCCCAACAAGGAAAGCAAGGCCTGCATCGGTACCGGGATGAAAGCGTGGAAGCCAGAGCACTTCCAGGCAAGTCCAACGAAAGCAGGTTGTGACCAGACATGCCTAAATGGAGCGACCCATAATTATCAGCTTTGGAATTTGAGTCTCTAGACTTCCCCATAAGTATGCAAAAAAGGCATCTTAAATTTTGTTTGATTAACATTTAAATCAGCATGCAAACTGGTGTTCAAATTCTCTGAACACTGGCATTACTGGATGGAGGGCTGGAACTGAAGTATATAATGGAGAAAATAATTTAAATTTATTATAGTTCATCTATATGTGCAAACAAATTTTAGTCTGGTATTGTAAAAACTGCAAAATAAAAGTAAGCAGCAAATCCATACATACGCAAGTAAGAATGAGGGACATCATAACTTACTGGGCCATCTACCTTACCTGGACAAATGTGATGGCTTGTTGTGGATAATAGATAGAGGCAGCTAAACCCATGAAACCAGGTGGATACACCAGCTTCTTTACTTTTGAACCTAATAAATAAAAGGTTGTACACACCATCAGATGATTCATTATCCTTATCATCACAATTTACCTTATATATTTAATATTGAATAAGATTTCTTTGGTCCTAAATTGAGAGAATGTGTCCAATAATAATCATGTGTACCAAAAAGAACCACCACTTTTTCACCACTTTATTGGGATATAATTCACACAATTCACTCATTTAAAGTGTACAGTTCAATGGCTTTTCCTGTATTCACAGTTATGTAACCATCACCACAATCAAGTTTAGAACATTTCAATCATCTCCCAAAGAAACCCCATACCCATTAGCAGTCACCCCCTAACTCCCCATACCCTCCAGCCCTAGGAAACCACTAATCTACTTTCTATCTCCATGGATTTGCCTACTCTGGACATTTCATATAAATGGAATCACGTAATAAATATGTGGTCCTTTGTGACTGGCTTCCTTCACTCAGCAACTGTTTTCCAGAAAACTTCCCTTTCCAAGGGAGCAGAATAAAAGATTGTTTTGAAAACAAATAAACAAACCAGTATTTTGGTTTCTAGGGTTTATGTTCTTTCACAGCAACTGGCTTCCTATTTAAATACTAAACACAAGCATTCTTCTCCTCTCTTTTCTGTGACCCCATTAAAATAACAGTAAAAGAATAAAATACAGATTAGTAAACCCACTAATGAAGAGAAAATGTGTGGAGGGGCCATCTGCAGCTAAGAAGTATCAACCAATTTTCAGAAAATGGAGAGTGAATGGAAACAAGAAGACATGCTGCCTTTTAAGTCTTGAGAAGGGGCTATAGCCTCAAAGGAAGCAGATCTGTCCCAGGCAGCCCTACAAAGGCTCCAGACCCAGAGATGGCAGGTACTGTGGGGAATGGTGACAGCAACCAGGGATCAAGACAGGGGAATAGGACAAACACAAGTCCTATACACTGACCAGTTGACCCTTCCGTTCCCTATGCCATCCCAGTGCAAAACTGCCCATGGCCAGGAAGCCACACCAGGCAATTTTTTTTAAAAGGGGCAGGGTATCACTAAAGAAACCCCATGCATTTCCTGCTGAGAACCAAGATAGCTGGGAGGGTTGTGCGTGTTAGTGCCCGAGAGTGAAGACTTCCTCACACTGGCACTGGGTATAGATGCCCCCATGTAAGGTCAGTTCCCACCCAGCTCCCTGCGTCAGCAGGCCCCATCTATGCAGAAAAAGTTCTTACGCGTGTTTCAGTTGCCTCATTCTGAGACATGACCAGACAACCAAGGATCACCAGTCATTTGAAGAAAGCTTGAAACACAAAGGAGAAAGATCAAGGACAAGCAAGAAGAAAAAAAAAGGAATGAACAGGAAATAGACAAACTTCAAAAGAAAACTAAACTTGTTATTAAGTATCATCACATAAATTCAAAAAGCTACCACATTAAAAAAGAATTCTATGAAAAAAGCAACAGAGAACAAAAAAGAGCTCTTGGAAATGACCAAAGTAAAAAAAACTCGAAAGAAACAAAATAATCTCACAGGGTCATTTTAAACAACCCAATTGCTAATTAATATGAATTCAGGAAGGAAAAAGAATGAGATTAAATTTTCAAAGAAATATAAGATAGATACCTTCCTTCAGCTGAAGGCTGCAAACCACCAAAATGTCCAACCAAGGAATGAAAACATCTATATCTAGTCACAGCACCATGGAAATTCAGAACACTAAAGATTAAGAGAAGATCCTCAAAGCTTTCAGGAAGAAGAAAAACTGAATCACTTCAGAAGCAGAAAGCCTTTGGACTGGCTACTGATTCTCACATCTGCAATGCAGGATGCTAGAAGACACCGCCTTCAAAGTTCTGATGGTAAACAAATTCTATGCCCAACCAAACTATCGCTTGATACGAGGGCAGAAAGTAATTTTCAGACATGCAAGGTCTTGGGAAGTTTGCCTCCAATATATGCTTTTTGGAAAGTGACTTAAGCATGTTGTTCAACAGCATGGCAGAGTAAACCGAGGAGAAGATGATGTGGAATCCAGGAAAAGGGGCTCAGACCCAAGAGATAGTGAAGAAGACAAGTCCCAAGACAAGAGCAGTATTGAAGTCTCAGGCCAGGTTGTACAAGGACGTGGGGTTGTACAGCTGTGGGGGAAAAGGAGAATTGATATTATAGAATAGATGGCAGGACGCAGAGTCTGTAGAAACCAGAGAATGAGGTTAAGAAAAATTGGTAGGTGAAACAGGAGAATACACATGGACTTGACTCCACTGAGAGGCACAGTGTTTTTGCCATGGGACCCATATAGATGCTAGCACAATGTGTGTTAATAATACTTACACAGTTCTAATATAATGTAAGTGCTGTTTATTGGTTGTTTTTTATGAAACACTTCATGAATTTGTGTCATCCTCGCACAGGGGCCATGTTAATTTTCTCTGTATTGTTCCGATTTCAGTATATGTGCTGCTGAAGTGAGCACTATTTATTGGTTTTGAAACTTTAAGCAGACAAATCCCCAAAGATGGAACTTGGGTTACAGAAGAGAATACAAATGTTATCAGACTAGACTATTAATAAATTAATGTTTCTCTCCTGGTCCTGTTGCCCGGATTGAAAGGATAAAATTATCCTACAAGAGAAAAGCCTGTGACAGCACTGGGATCCCCACCCCCCAACTCTCGCCAGTTGAACCTTTAAGCTCCCGGGCAGCTCACAGGTGAGGACCAGGGGAAGCACAGCAAACCTGCCACCCAGTCATTTTTTACTCCTCTAGGGAAAGCTGATAGGCGGTAGCCCTTGGGCTTCTAGCTCCTGCTGGTTCCCACCAAGAGCTGGGAACCCAGAACCCCAGGAAAGAGGTGTGATCACATGCCCCCGCCCCCACCTCCATGCCCACACCTCCCAAGAAGCCCGGTGGTGTGGGCTGTAACTATCAGCATTGCCAGAGGGAAACCACTGGCCAACAGTGCTGGGGAGAGCCATCGCAAGGCAACAATAGTGGCAACAATCACCTGCCGCTTTTGATTGCCCTGACTGGGCCCACTTCCTCTGAATGATCATCCACTCACCTCTCTGGGAGCCCCTTGTCACCACCATAGTCATGGCCATCCTCATCAACTGTGGCAGACTACCTTAGCAGATTCACTCAAGAAACCTTACCAGGAGGGACCTTCTGCACCACTGCACCCATCCTGCTGCCACCAGCATACAGGACCATCTACCTGGAGGGGCCAGCAAGCCATTCTGGCCACCCATAGACCTACCTACCATCCCACTCATCTTGCTTGGTGAACCCCTCAGATACCACTCACCTTGGCCCTTCTACACCCAGCACCTATGGGAAAAGACCTGCTGTTGTGCATGTGTGAGTGTGTGTGCATGCTCGTGAGAATATTTGTGAAAAAGAATTAAAGTTTCAAATTATTTTAATACTACTGAGCCTTCCCAGGAAAAGGATGCAGAGAGATAGGAACAAATGAACACACAAAAACAAAGGAATAGGACCCAGAGTAGAGGGTGTCCTCATGCTGCAGCTCTGCCTAGGAGAGCGTGGTCCCCCATCCTCCTCAGGATGGTCACCCTGATGGATGTGCAGGGGACAAACACTTGGCAGTGTAGGAATATACCCATAGCATAGAGAGCTTTCTGTGGGACTATAAGACTTCTCCACATACCCTAACCATGGAGAGGAAGGGGGAAGCTCATCTCACTCAACCTCACATCCCCATCTCCCAAACAATAGCCAAAATCCCAACACCTTGGCCTTGGATGTTCATCAATCCCAAACACTATGTAAATAAGACCAGAATGCTTTCCTCAACAGCTTTGCATGTCAGGAGGGGAAAGAAGTTTGGGGAAAAAATGTTGGCTTGCAAGTTGATTACAAAAAATGAACTGGAATTTTAGTTCAGATATATTTTGCATGAGATGGGAGTTCCTTCCACAGGTAAACTGGGAGTAGCACCAGGGCAGCATCTACCCTCTAGATTTGAAAATAATGGTAAGTGCACATAGAGGGAAGATTTTTAAAGTTGGTGGAATGGGTACCAAACTAGTCTCCATGGTTTTCTTTCATTCTCCATTAGAAATTTTTGTAATGTCTGAATTTTATGCCATCAACATTTATTTTACAGTCAGTGAAACTCCAAGTAGTCATTATAAATTAATTTCACCATTGTGAAGTATTTTACCATCCTTTATTTCCTATAGATGTTTTATAATCTAGCAGTGTAATATAGTAATATTTTTAAGTTGACATTCATTAACTTTTAATTTTAAGCATTTTTAAAGTTTCTACATCATCACTGACTGAAGCCATGACACATCAAGTAGTTAATAAAATCTCCATTAAATTACTGTTCTATTTACTGTGATAAATAGCCTGATCTTAATGGTGAAACATTTAGAAATAGTTTATTTCTCGGGTGTGAGAGACTTTGAGCAAAAGTTCACTCTTTCTGTACCAAAGACCAACAGGGTCTTGATCAAGTATGTATACCTGTAAAGGATAACTAATTTCTTTTTTTTTTTTACCAAGAGTATACAATTTCTATACATGCTTAAAATCAAATATCATAGAATAAACAACCACATCAATTATGCATTAAGAAGGCCATATTTAGGAACCAACTTTTTATTCTGAAAACTGGTAAATGAAAGGAAAGAACGAAACATATATCCTATCTCTCCCATATGAACTATTGAAAAAAAAAACATAAAATTGCACCTACCTCTAGCCAAAAGGAGTCCAACAAGGCCAGCAAAACCAATAACACCAAGTCTTGGAAAAAATCCAGGAGGTGCATTTTGGAGATATTCATAGCTGTCTACAATAGAATCAGACCAGGAAGCAGTCCCATAAATTGCTCATTAAAAAATAAATAAAAAAGTCTTATACAGTATCCAATGCTTTTCAAACCATGTATGCTTTGCTTTCTGCTAGTATGCTTCTATTCAACACATTCTTTTTATGTGATATATAAATAAAATTTATTCATACAGCCAGTGTCCAATTTTCAAACACTTTTGGTCTGACAACCTACTGACGATAAAGTAACGTTAGATTACCTTCACGTTCCTGAAGGCAATGCATCGAATTAGCTATTAGCTATTCGCACAGGGAGAAATACAAATACAGGGATCTTTCGTGATCCAAACTCTCATTATCCGAACACAGAAAGAGAATAGATTTGGATAAATCTTTGGATAGATCTGTTGTTGTCTGAAGCTTTGCCGCTTGCTCTCTGAAACTCAGGAACCAAATACATTAGACTGAGAAAAATATGTATCCTTTGTCATTTGAACTCATTATTTGAACTCAAGAACAGAATAAATTTGGATAATGAAGGAAACTTGTAGTACAAGTCCATGCAGGAAATAGCCACTGTTGATAGTGATAGAATAAATAAAAATAAATCCAACATGTAAGCCTATACACATTTTATGACTTCATTCACATGATGCCTCCTCTCCTTTCCACTGAGCCAGTCCCACTAAATAAAAGCCAGCTTGAGTCCTACCTCCTCAGAAAAGCCTTTCCTAAGCTTATCAGCCCAGACCTCTCTTCTTCCTCTGAAGTCCCATCAGATTTATTCTCTGTACCATCACTTGGTACCTATATCCTCTAGTACCTTGTGTTTAATTATTCAGGTGTGCATTTGATGTCTCCCCAAGGAGAATGTAAGCTCCTTAATGTTGGATTGCTTAGACTTCTGTGTTATCTTCCCTTAGTGGTGATAGGGGATGTTCATTCAACAGATTTTATTAAGAGCACTGCCAGGAGTGGACGAATACTGGATGAATCGACAAATGAATTTCAGTGAGGTCATGATTTACAAAGCCCTCATGTCTCTCTCTCTCAACCTTATCTTCAGCACTCCCTATCTGCTTACGGTTCCCCAAATACCCAATGTCAAGTCACATCTCTAAGCCTTGACCATGCTGCACGCACTATGTGGAATGCCTGCCACCCGAAGTCCCACTCCCACATCTTGGTGTGGATAACACTGCTCCTTCAAGATTCATATCAGAAATCCTTCCCTGACTGCTCCCATCTCCCCAATCTCTATTAAACTAGTCTCCTTCCTCTGTACCTTCAACAGTGGTCTGTGATTGTCTCTGTATTTGCGCTAGTATTGAATAATTTATTATATGCATCTCAGTAGCTGTGACTACTGTCTTAATCAACCTCAATCTTCAATGCTTGCCACAATGGTGACTTAACAAATGTATGCTGAACTGAACTAATAAACTGGAAAACTCAATAATTCTCTCTCCTAGGTAATACAAGATACATGCCAGTTTTCCTTTTCCTGGGTTCTTTGGAAAATGCGGTGATTATTTTAAATACTACTATAGGGCTTGTGTGCTGTTTTGCATTAATTACTGTCTGCCCTTTTACTTATTTTGCCTTTAACCTAGTTTTTATTTTCCATCCTCTAGTCTGGGTTATTTGAGGCAATTTTCTACTTCCCTTTATTTTTGCCTACCAGCACAGTGTTGCTCAATTCTAGATGTGAGCACAGAGCAGTTAACAGAAGGACACCCAGATGGCTTTGGTGAGCTGAGCCGAAGTGGGTAAATCACAAAGAAATGGGAAGGAAGATATGTTTTAAGACTGCACTGAAGCAGAAGCCCAGATTCTGGTAACATGCCTTGGCTGTGACTGCTGGAAAATGGACTGATCGCCTTGGCAGACAACAACACAATTCATAATGGAATGCTTCTCCTTCACAGCCTTTGCAATAACCATGAGTCCAGGAGAAGACAGACAGACTAATGTTACAAATAATGCCTATTGCTATGAATTAATGGGAAATGATATCTGTATATTCACACACGTACAGATAAAAGACTTTATCAGCTCTTTTAGTTTTCTCAGGTAAAAAAAATGAAGATAATAAAGTACCTGTCAGGTTGTTATGAGGATTAAATAAATATTTTTAAAGCACTTAGAATAGTACCTGATACATAGGCACTAAATAAGGGTTTATGAAATTAATAAAATTAAGATGTTACTTATTAACATGCCAATAATTAAAGAACCAGTAGGCAACTATTATTATATCTATCGTCAAATGAAAAATTTATTTCTCTGATAGTCTCAGGGCAAAAAATAAACTGTACTCATGTTTATTTTGTTCTATCATGGAAATAAACCCTTGTAAAAGTAAGATTTTGATTTGTTGAGATGCCCAATAAGGGGAATGAAATATGATCAGTGTCTCTATTAATTTACCAGTTCCTGACTGAGATTAGTCAGAACATAGACTGTGAATCCAGTTTATGAGTGTATGTGTGTAAGTGGCCCACATGTGAAAAACAATCAAGGACAATAAAAATCAAATAAAAAATGTAAGAACACTACTAATTATGTAATAAGATCTTTCCCAGGCATACCAGCTCAGTTTCTTCCTGCCTCGAAACTTCTATAGTATGTATTAATGGCAGCACCAATGAGTTACTCTGATTCTGAAAACCTACTGAGGAGTTAGTGTGGTGCACCTGGAAATAGGGTCTTTTTGTTTGTTTGTTTGTTTGTTTGTTTGTTTTTAAATGCAGTGTATCTGTGCTTGCTAGCCCAACGATCCTAAAAATTTTTTTTTTTATTTCACCCTACATGAACTTTGAGTAATCCTAAAGATTCTGAAGAGACTTACGTGACTGTTTGGGGACACTAGTCCTCTAAAATCTGAGGGAAACAACAGATCCTCTTTCCAGAAAAATCTATGTAGCTCTAAAATTCTGCATACAATTTTAAGGAATCCACAGATCTCCTGGAGCCCATCCATACAACCCTGGATAAAAAGTCCAATTTGTTAATGAAATAACTGATCATGCCTAATTAAAAATCAACTTACCTAACCCCCATTGAACCAAAGTTTGCATCTTGGGCTTAGTTTGGGAGTATGTTTCCTAAAAACATAAAAAGAAAATGAATGAGTAGGATTTGCTGATTAGAAAGTAACAGAATAAATACACTTGTCTTTACTGAATAAATTATCATGTTATTAACACTTTTTGAACAAAGGGATATACTGTCTATCTGGGTTTTATTGTTTTTGTTTTTCCTTTTGTAATTTTCCCTTCACTGAAAACCACTCGGAAGAATAGCTTATGATTGCCACAGGAAGCAAAAATTATAAGTACAGTGGTTTCAACAATCCAGCCTCTTCACTCTTCCATTAAAATTGAAGAAAACAGACTAAAATCAATTCCCTTGATAATTATAGTGGCAAGATTCCCTGTGAGATTAAATCTTTCATATTAAGCCTATTCTCTGATTTACCATTAATTAGGACCTATATCTGGAAACTGCCCATGTGAAGCAGGAATGACTAGCTTTAATAAGACAAAGGAGTCTTTATCTCAGTTTGGAGAGATACCTCAATCCTGAAGCAAATGAAGTGTCAACATTATCTTAACAACAATAATAAAAAGGCTTTGTACATGAACATCAGATGATACTAAAGAAATGAGGGACTAGCTAGAAGGTACCCACCTTCAAGAAGTCTACAGTAAAGACAAGAAAAGAGATACATGGGTATCAGAAGGTATCAGAAATAGTTGTCACTTGGAAAAGGAGTTGTTTTGTGCAATTCAGTTCAAGTCAGAACAAGTTATCCTCATTCTTTTAAATGGCCTTAAATAATAAATGCTGAACTTGGGGGAGGACATAAAGATCTGAATATCACTTCATTAAAATCCATTATTGTTTTTTCTGTGCATAAAAAAGGAAGAAAATCTACAGATCAATGTCTAGAGTGACTGCCCACTTCTTTTGCTAGCTTAATCTTTTTACTATGGAAAAAAATTAAATTATTTCTTTAAGAAAGGGGCTAGATATTGCTGGTCTGAAAAAAGAGCCAAGAATTAGAAATATTTCTATGAAGACTTCATTCTACCTAGGAAAACAAAACTATTATAATTACAAGAAACCTTTTTTATTTAGAAGTAGTGCAAATAAACATGTTGATAGCTAGTCTATCATTCAGAAAAGTATTTCACTGCACTGAGTATCATGCACAGAAGAAAAAATAAAAAACAAAAAAGCAACCTTAGGTTGAAAGGTAAACAGACAAAGTACTTTCATTATTTAAAAAAAAAGACAGACTAGAAATAACAGCAATCATGCCTACATGATACAAAAATATTTGCACAAATTTACTGACTTTATCTTCACTACCAGCAGATGGTTTTTAAATCTTCTAGAACAAGAGAATAAAGTCTAAGTGTTTTATAACACATTATATATAAAATATTTAGGTATTTCTTAATTTAATAATATGGTTATGATATGTAAGTATAATGGCCTAAAGTTACATTGTTGAGAGAGCCCATGCTTATTATTTTCTTTCTAAATTGGTAAACAAAAGTTCAGCCATGGCACAGACAGTAGAAATTAAAAATTTTAAAACAAGCTCTGGATGAAAACTGAATTTGTAAATCTCAAGCAAGGTAAATCTAGACCATTTCACATACATCTACATATTAATTTTTTTTAATTTGTCCTCAATCTTCGAAACCAAGATCAAGTACAGGAAGAATGGCTGGGTGCAGTGGCTCACACCTGTGGTCGTAGCACTCTGGAAGGCCAAGGCAGGAGGATTGCTTGAGCTCAGGAGTTTGAGACTAGCCTGAGCAAGAGTGAGACCCTGTCTCTACTAAAAATAGAAAAAAATTAGCCAGGCATGGTGGTGTGCCCCTGTAGTCCCAGCTACTAAGGAGGCTGAGACAGGAGGATCGCTTGAGCCCAGGAGTTTGAGGTTGTTGTGAGCTACGCTAACACCACGGCACTCTAGCCCGGGCAACAGAGCAGGACTCTGTCTCAAAAAAAAAAAAAAAAGTACAGGAAGCATATGTATCAAAGCCTAAAAAAGCATTCTGTAGATTATAAACCTCAGTTTCAGATGTTAAAAATCACAGAAATACTTCTATTCACATTCAAATTTATTTCATTCACTTTCATTCATAATGACAAATGCCTGATCTAAAACATGGGCAGGGACAGAAGCCAATGTGCATATGTAGTTCTTTGGTCACTGGGGCAAATAGTTCAGTACTCCAGTATGTAATTCGACCCTATTTTACTATCTATCCTCCTATTATAGCATTCAAAATGCTCTATAACTATTCATGTTTAAAGTGGTACTCAATTGTAGACCCTCTGAGGAGAGAAACACTTCACAATTTTGATACAAATGCTCATATTAGGTCTTTTTCCTTCCATTAGAGTTCCAGCCCCATATCCTCCCATGGTAGACAACGTTTTCACAACTGCAACCAACAGGGCAGTTCCTAGTCTTCTACTCTCTAGTCAAGGTACCGCACACTAACCAGCAAGAGGAAAATTCTTTCTGCAGCTGTGGTGGCAACAGCTGCCACCAGGAAGCTAGTTCATCTTGGCATCTCTGTACCCCCTTCCCCAGATGGCACTGATGAACATTTGTAAGTTGGGCACTCTTAACTTGGGGCCCTTTATCATGCCTTTTTTCAAAAACATGCAACTAACATAGACTTTTCACTACTGACTCTAAATAGAAAAGTATACACTCCATTTTTAGAACAGCTGTACCTGACACCAACTTGTATATGGCTCACAGTGATGTCGGAGCTGTGAGATGCTTTCTTCAAGTCGGGTCCGTGGCTCTTCCACATATTTAGATTGACCCTCGGGAACTGAGTAGAGTGAAAGCTGCACACATTAAAAATAAAAAAAAAATTAAAAAATCAAAAAGCACATAATGAGATCACATAATAAATGATCAAATTTGTAGGTAGAATATTTCTAATAACTCATGAATTATTAGACCCTAAGGGTTATGTGCAACCTGAACTTTACTTCAGATGATCTTTGCACCTTACTTAATTCCTTAATCAACAAGGACAAGGGGCTGGGCGCAGTGGCTCACACCTGTAATCCTAGTACTCTGGGAGGCTGAGGTAGGAGGATCATTTGAGGTCAGGAGTTTAAGACCAGCCTGAGCAAGGGCAAGACCCCGTGTTCTCTACCAAAAATAGAAAAAATTAGCCAGGCATGGTGGCACACACCTGTAATGCCAGCTACACGGGAGGCTGAGGCAGGAGGATCGCTTGATCCTGGGAGTTTGAGGTTGCTGTGAGCTAGGCTGACACCATGGCACTCTAGCCCGGGAAACAGAGTGAGACTCTGTCTCAAAAACAAACAAACAAGGCCAAGGCCAAGAGGGCAGGGCTCTAAGGTGTCCTACTCCCTTCCCATCCATTGACAGCAAACGAAGCAGCTCCCCTTTATCCGTTTTATATAGTGGTATTTGGGATTCCACCTTAGATTTAGTTCAGAAAAAGGATTCTATTACTCTAAACGGTAGGTGAGGAGGGTGAAGAAAAAAAAGCTTGAGAGTAACTGAAGAGCAAGTTGCTTAGTTCAAATGATCAGTCTGGTGCTAATCAAAGCAGGACAGCAGGTTTGTTCTCTACCCAGAGAAGAAAATTTTCACATCCACTACTGGCTTCTTTCTTTACCCTCAAAAATGCCACTGTCCCAAAGACCTGAGAAGAGGATAAAGGGCAAAAGATAAGCTAATGAGCTTTATGTAAAGCTAATAGTAGCCCTGCCCAGAACCGAAGGCAGATCTTTACATCACTTTATTCAAACGCAAGAGAAACCAAAAATCCAAAATAATCAGTGGGAAGTATGGACAAAAAAGAATGTAAACAATGTAGAGAGGATTTCTTGTTTTATTTATTTAGTATTTATTAAGTGTCTGCTTAGGAGCCTGTACTCCAGCCAAGAAACAGAAAGAATCCAGATCTCTAATTACTTAGAGAGGTAAAAATGTGAATATTTTCTTGGCTTGAGAGGAATCAAGATAAGCCAAGAATCAGGCAAACTGCTTAGAAAAGTGAGTTGTCCTTTTAATCTACCGGGACGTAGCATATTCCCCACTAAAAATCTGTAAAATATTCCTTAATTATGCCCTTAGCTAAGTACGATTAAGGTTTATTTGTTGAAAAGCTATAGTTTGTCATTTCCCGCAAAGAAAACAAACTATAAGGAAATATAGTTGTCCTTAAATATCTTCTACACAGTCTTACCTTCTTGACAGACAATTCATAAAAACTCTCCTACGGGTAACTAAATCAGGCGTTCAAAATACATTACAACACGAACAGCACGTTACCTCATCAATCTTCATGGGATTTGGGGGAGGTGAGTCCTTTTTTGGTGCTGCATAGACTTTGAAGGTGAGTAGGCTCAGGCTGGCTGGCCCCACGGACCTCTGAATTACCTGAAATGCAGAAACAATCTTAAGCTTTCTCTCCATGCCACAGACGGAATGTGCAAAACATGAGCATATTCATAACCTCGGCCACTCTTGCTCTGAAAGGATTATTGCGCTTTATGAGAAATAAATGCGTTCCTGGAGTTCTGAGGAAGTCAGAATCTAAAACTCATGTTCTCTCAGACTTAAAATTTCGGGTCAACTTTATCTTAATTTCCAAAAGACAACAGTTTCTAAGTTTTTGTACTTTAGCCTTTCAAGTAAAATGAAAGATATGTAGATAAACAGGTAGATCTATCTATAGGTATAGATCTACCTCTGTTTGGAACCCGCCCAACACCAACTCAGCATCTTTCCCTCAGACCTGCCCCTCTTTCTCTTACTTCCTCTCTCAGGAATGGTGTCCTCACCCAACTAGAAAATCCTATCAGAAACTTCAAGGTCACTTGAAAACTGCTCTCTTAGTGATTTTCACAAATACAGTACATTGTTAACTATAGTCACCTTGTTGTACAATGGATCTCTTGAACTTATTCTTCCTGTCTAACTGAAATTTTGTATTTTTTGACCAACATCTTTCCAACTCCCCAGCCCCTTGTAGCTACCATTCTACTCTCTGCTTCTGGGAATTTAACTTTTTTAGATTATACAAATAGAAGTATGTGAGGTAATGCATATGTTAATTAGCTCAATTTAGCTATACCACAATGTATACATATTTCAAAACATCATGTTGTATTTAATAAATATACATTATTCTTACTTGTCAATTTAAAAATTAATAAAAAGAGAAACTCTAGGTCATCATTGCCACCCCCGCCATCCTATTGTTCATTAAGTCCTGCTAATTAATGATCTGACTTCTACTTCCTCCTCTTTATCCCTTCCTGTGCAATCTTTCCTTAGGCTTCCATTTCTTTCCTGAGTTGGTTTAACAGCATCCTAACTGGTCACCTGGCCCTCTAATGGCTCAAACCACTCTGAGAAAGAATGATCTTTCTAAATTGCCCACTTAATTACATATTCTATCCTATTTGGGATCTTTTGGTATTTATTACCTAGGACTTTTTTATGTTAGCCAAACAGGGCCCATTATAATCTGGCCACAACCATCTTCTCTAACCTCATCTCTTCGTCACTCTGCCCCCTCCCACAAAACTTGAACTCCCTATATTTCTCCCACGCTGTTTCCCAGGTTCATGGCTTCACACATGCTGATTCCTATCTAAAATGTCCTATACTTGCTTTGCCTTTCTGTAGAACTAACTGCCTAAGAGCAGGGAGAATTCCTGGTTTTATTTTATTATTTTTATTTGTCCATTTGTTTGTATCTATCAAGTTCTCCCTACCAGGTTGGAAGCCCTTTCAGGATGAGGCTGTGTCCAGCACATAAGAAATGCTCAATAACTATTTATTGCTTGTTCCCATAAGATAAAGGAAATGGATGGAAGAGAGGTGAAAAACAAATGAATGGATGATCTTGTTCTAACTATTCAGGCATGATTTAGCATCATGGAAATTGTATTACTGAGATTTGCAGGGCCTGTAATGTGAAAGATTAGGCTATTCTGTAATACTCACAAAACATACAATGTTAGATAAAATATAACAAAAATGCCTGGAGTCACACAAAAAAGGAAATTCCCATATTTCAGAAGCAAATAAAGAGCTGAAAGGCATACAAAAAAAGAGTGGTTATTACTTTAACTGGTTTAAAAATAATTAACACATCCTGATGTATTAAGTGTGCATCTTGAAAGGTCTTAATTTCAAGGCACTATTGCTACAGATTGCTTTTGCTTCCAAGGTGAAGGTTAACCAGCTACTGTTGACATTCGTCAATGTGGTTTGTGCCTATCACAGTTATTAGGCAGGACCAACAGCACCATGATGTGACCTAAAAACTGCTGCGACCTTCACAGGAGGGGTCTGATTTTTTTAATTCACAGTTTAAGTTAATAAACCCATAGCTTTTCCTTCCCCTTACCCACCCCCAGCTCTTTTAAAGAGGTAGAGCCATCTAAGGCTTGAGCCACCCAAGAGTAGGCTGCTGGTATCTGGAGGCACCAACTCACTGCTCTCTGCTTTCTGGGTCTGCCCATGACTGACAGACCATGACAACGCTGCTTGAACTAGTGACTTTCCACTGAGGCAAGCTAGCCTCACCTCAGGACTTTGTTTCCAACTCCCCTCATTTATCTGCTCCAGCTGGCATCCTGCCCACTCTCCACACCCTCATCTAACCTCTACCCTGTAAGTAGTTTGGTTTCATAGTGTCCCTTCATTCTTGTTTTATGTACTGGCATCCGTGAGGGATTGGTTCCAGGACCCCTGAGGACACCAAAATCCACAGATGCTCAAGTCCCTTATGTAAGATGGCATAGTATTTGCATATAACCTGCACACCTCCTCCCATATATGTTAAATCATCTCTGGATTACTTATGATACCTAATACATTGCCTACACACCACTTCATTCACATGGACTCAGTGTAGAACCTGGGACACAGCAAATTCAAGTTTTGTTTTTTGGAACTTTGTGGAATTTTTTGTCTTGAATATTTTCAATCCTCGGTTAGTTAAATCTACAGATGTGGAAACCATGGATACGGAGGCAGACTATATTGTTTTAGATTGACCTTTTTAATTCTCAATTCCTGTTTTCAATCCTTAATCCTATCTACTTTTCACACATTTCACTTTTTATCTTGTGGCCTTCTTTTTATTTCTATTTCTACTTGTATGTTCTTTTTTTTATTTTTATTTTTTTTAAGACAGAGTCTCGCTCTTTTGCCTGGGCTAGAGTGAGTGCTGTGGCGTCAGCTTAGCTCACAGCAACCTCAAACTCCTGGGCTCAAGCGATCCTCCTGCCTCAGCCTCCTGAGTAGCTGGGACTACAGGCATGCGCCAACCATGCCTGGCTAATTTTTTTTTCTATATATTTTTAGTTGTCCAGCTAATTTCTTTCTATTTTTAGTAGAGACGGGGTCTCACTCTTGCTCAGGCTGGTTTCGAACTCCTGAGCTCAAACAATCCGCCCGCCTCGGCCTCCCAGAGTGCTAGGATTACAGGCGTGAGCCACTGCGCCTGGCCTACTTTTATGTTCTTAATGACTATTCCCACTCACTTTCATCTTTGATTTTAAATCTCAACTTGTTTACTTTTTTAACATTTTACTGAGCTCTTATTCATGTCTACTTTATTTTTCCCTCTTATCTTACTAGTTTTTCTAGCTATAATATTATTCTGAGCCTCCCCCCTTTACTGCTTAAGCTATTTTTTTCTTCCTCATTTTCTATTAGTTTTCCTCCTCAAGCCCACCCTGACGCCCATCCCACAGCAAGAACTGTGGCCACAGGGTGGTAGCACTAAAGAAAGGTAGCTCCTGCAGTGGCCTTTTCAGCTTCTGGCAGGTTCTTAACCAACTTGGGAGACCCACAAATGAACACTCCCCAGGGCCACAATTCTTTCTCTGCAGAGAGCACATGATTTAGTTCAGGGTTTCTCAACCTTGGCCCTATTGACATTTGGGCTGGGTCCTTCTTTGTTGTGGGGCTGTCCTGTGCATTGTAGGAGGTTTGGCAGTGTTCCTGGCCTCTGCTCAGTAGATGCCAGTAGCACCCCAGTCAAGGCAGTCAAAAATGTCTGGAGACACTGCCAAATGTCCCCTGGGGAACAACCCCTCCCACTGAGAATCACTGTTTTACTTAGATAAATATTATTTTCTGACATGTCTCACCATCCAGACTTTAAGAAAATCTACATGTTTTAAAAACCATGGCCTCAGGCTGGGCACGGTGGCTCACGCCTGTAATCCTAGCACTCTGGGAGGATGGCTTGAGCTCAGGAGTTTGAGGTTGCCGTGAGCTAGGCTGACACCAGGGCACTCTAGCCCAGGCAACAGAGCCAGACTCTGTCTCAAAAACAAACAAACAAACAAACAAAACCCAAACAACAACAAAAAAACGATGGCCTCAAACTTGATACATAGTGATAGAAACCAAAACAGTTGCTGCCTGGGGGGTGGGGGAGAGCGGACTTACCAGTGATGAGGCACAAGGAAACTTTCTGGAGTGAAAGAAACAATAATCTATACCTTGACTGGGGTGTTGTTTACACAAAGTGTATGCATTTGTCAAAACTCAAATTCTACATCTAGGATTGTACAATTTAAAATCTATTTATTTCACTGCATGTAAATTATACTTCAAAAAAAATCTACGGCCTCTAGTGCACCTAATCTGTGCCAAGTTCATGCCAAAATATAGGTGGGAACTTTACGCCAAGGTCATTCCTAAGAAGGAGCCAGATACACACCTGACCATGGTGACGAACTAGGTGGTACAGATCTGTGTGACAGAAACCCATGGGAGAAGCTTTGGTAAAAGGTCCACAGGCAGACAAGGCTGATGCTGATGCACTCAACATCTTGGGTGGTTCACCTTCCTTTTTGGTATCAAAGGGGGCTTCTCTTGGTATGAGACTACACCACCTGCCTCAGCACACTCACCGCCTTTCCTTATAATGGTAAAGAGGAAGCTGGTCAGACCAGATGTTATCACAAATGGGGGTTCTGGACAAGGAGGACGTATGCCTGCCAGGTGGCCACCATAATCCATTAGGGCTCATATTGAGTATTCAGGCCAACTCATTCAATAACAGAATTTAAGAAGGAAAAGGCTGTTAAAATAAATAGCGATCACCCCAGGAAAGTGTGAGAGCACGAAGAGGAGGCAAAGAAGAACCTTCTTCAATCTTCCATCTCCCCAAGGAAGAACACTAACCTGAAGGTGCAGTGCTGGGGTCTGGGTCTTAATCACAAAAAGCTCTGGCTTTAAACTTTTCTCCTATCAACACTCCTGTTGGGCCGTCTTGTGAGACACAGATACAAAGGTACTCTCTCCATGAGGGGTCCTGGCCCATTATGGTAATATCAGGTTGAATATACCTTCCGAGAAGTGAAATCTCCCCGGGATTTTTTCTGATGGGGGCTGGAATCTCTAGACTGCAGGTACCCATGGCCTGAGCACTCCCTGTACCAAGTGACAGTCCTTGAGCAGCCTTGTTTGCCAAGTTCACTCCCTGTTCAGGGCAGATGACTTGGCTCAGAAAGTGGGTACGTATGCACCTTCTGAGAACTGATTAGATATGCTCTACTTTGGATGAACTTAGCTTGCCAGATCAAAGTCAAAGTCAAGCACGTTCTGTTAAGAGCTGCATCTTCAATGAGTGCTAAGCTACAGACTAGAGCCAAAGGCTGCACTTCTTCAGATCCAGCCCCTCTGGCGTATACCCTTCAGTTACCAGATGCCTCGCCTAGAAGTCAGCTAGTTGAGGGGAGTATCTCAAAGTGAGGACCCCAATGTATTGGCTTGTTTGAGGTTTCAAATATAGCTATGAGATCCATAGTCAGAGGGAAAGCTAAAATTTGGCTCAGGCAAAGGTGAATTGGTAACGCTTAGCTTTGCAAACCTCAGAGGAGTGTCATTGAGTTCCCTGGCTCATGTGGTTAAACCTTCTTTCTGGTCTGATCTATTCCTCAGCAAGTTATCTTATACTCACCCTATCAAGGAATATTCTCTATCTTGGACCTTGGATTCCCTGTGTCTTTCAACTTTTGCTTTATACAGTCCACAGGGGGCTTAATTTCAACAAAAACTGAGCAACCAGGATTGGCATTTCATTAGATGGGGCCCTAGCAAGAAGTGTGGTAAAGGGGTAGGCTGCCATTATCTTAAAGGCATTCATTCACTTCTTACTCTCTCTCCACTGAGGCTTGCCAAGGACTGAACTGATGATGGCAAAACCAATCTGGCAAGGTAAGCAAGGTTATATATAACAATTGGAAGAGGTCAACTAGAATTTTATTTCAAAAACAAATATCACACACCTAATCCATGTCAGGCATGATGCTAAATGGGACACAACACTTAAGCAGACACAGTCCATGCCCTAACAGAACTGCTGGAAAGCTTATGAGTTTACTCAAAAAGACTCAGGCCACAATTTAAAAACCAAAGTAATATTCTAAAAAAGATTCAGGCATAAGATTGAATTTATCCTTCAGCTCCAGCAGCAAGAGTAGATTCTTAGACACAGTTAACCAAAATATCAATCTGCTGAGGTCCTAAACACTCAAATCATAATGGGTACCCAAAAGGCTAAACCGTTCTTGTTTTGCAAATAAAAGTTACATTGCCCAGGATTCTGTAGTTCTGGGACCACATTGTGATTATGTTCAGTAAGACTGTTTTAAAGACAAATAAAAACCTCAAGCTAAATAAGACACCCTCAGAATTATTCAAAGACTCTCATGAATGGTGGGACTCAAATCCCTAACAACTTGCTTTATTTTCCAATTCTATAGAGAATCCAGTGTATGGTCTCTCCCATTTCTAAGAAGAGTGATCCTTTATTCTCCCATAATTATAGAAGTATTATCTTATTGGAATGTCTATTTAAAATATATACCAGTTTCCTTTTTGATAAAAGGCCTTTTCAGGCCTGTGTAAACAAAAGGAATCAGCTGGGGAACTTTTTAAAAGCATAGATTCCAATACCTTCCCCCAGAGTGTCCGACTCAATAAATCTAAGGGGGGGGGCCTAAGAATCTACATCCATGACAAGCCAAGTTTAGAAAACCACTTTTCCACAAGCAGATGCTAAGGGAATAGTTATTCAACTCAAGTTTGTATAAACACTCAAACATAGTTACTTTTTAAAACATTTGGAAGAATGTCCTAAACAAAAAAAGAAACAGAGTGGGACTGGCCGCCCACTAGAAAAATTATGAGATTCATTTACATTCAAGAAAATCTCTACCACCTTAAACAAAACACAACGAATACTCTCCACCCCTAATTCCCTTTCTAACTACTACCTCATCCTTCTACCTCCCTCCACTGACGAATTTATTTTAAAAATAGACTACAGTTAGAAGGCCGAATAATGGATACCCTTAGCAAGCTGGGGAGTGATTAGGAGGGCCGGGAGGCGAGCTTCTAGAGTGCCCTAAATATACTAGTGTGTTTGGTATATAAAACTTCACTTATTTCTTTTAAAGCCCCTGCTACTCTAGGATAAAAATTCACTTATGATGCGTGTAATTTCCTATACAGACAGTCCCTGACCTATGATACCTTGACTTTACGACAGTGTGAAAGCGATATACATTCAATAGAAACCATACTTCAATTACCCACACAACCGTTCTGTTTTTCACTTTTGGTACAGTATTCAATAAAGTATATGAGATATTCGACACTATATTATAAAATAGGCTTTGTGTTAGATGATTCTGCCCAACTGTAGGCTACTGGAAGTATTCTGAGTACATTTAAGGTAGGCTAGGCTAAGCTATGATGCTCGGTAGGTTAGGTATGTTAAAGACATTTTCAACTTACAATATTTTCAGCTTATGGTGGGTTTACTGGGATATAACCCCATCATAAGTTAAGGAGCACCTGTATTTCTACACGAAGTCAAAAAGATAGACTCTGTTTGCTTTCTTGACTTCACCACTTCTCCCTTAAGTACTCAATGCACCTAAAACCATTCTTCCCAAGGCCACCAATGGCCTCCCAGTTGCTAAACCCTGATAGACATTTGGCATCTTGGTTGTACCCTGAAACTGGTGACCATTCCCCATCTTCAACTCTCTCTTTGACTTCCAGGATTCTACTCTGCCCCCATTCTACAAGCTTTCTAGGCACTCTCTCACTCTCCTTTTGGGCTTTCTCTTCCTCTGCCCAGCTCCTCAAGGCTGATGAGTCAAGGAATCCTTAACTCTCTCCTCTTCTCACCCCAGGGCAATTTCATTGAAATCTAAGTCTTTAACTCCCACACATACACTATCAGTGTCCCCCAAGTCAGTATCCCAGCCCTGGCCTCTCCCTAAGCCTCAGGCTTGCATGTCTAACTCCCTGACGGACTTCTTCACCAGGACTTTCAATTGGTACTTCAAACAGAACACTTTCAAAAGTGAACTTTTTTTTGAGGTGATGGAATGTATTCTTTCTTATATATACATATATATATACACACACACATATATATACATCCTTTTTTTTTTTTTTTTGAGACAGAGTCTTGCTCTGTTGCTTGGGCTAGAGTGTAGTGGCATCATCACAGCCCACCACAGCCTCAAACTCCTAGCCTCAAGTGATCTTCCCACGTCAGTCTCCTGAGTATCTGGGACTACAGGTGTCCACCAGCATGCCTGGCTAATTTTTTTTTCTATTTTTAGTAGAGATGGGGTTTCGCTCTTGCTCAAGCTGGTCTCAAACTCCTGGCCTCAAGAGATCCTCCTGCCTCGGCCTCCCAGAGTGCTAGGATTACAGGCCTGAGCCACCGTGCCTGGCCTCTTTTATATATATATATTTAAAAATTATATATATTTAAGGTATACAACATGATGTTTTTGAACTTACCTTTCTCCAAAAATCTTTTTCTCTAAGATTCTCTACCTCATTTAATTGGTCCTACAAGCCACACAGTCAAAGTACAACATCAAAGCAATTCTTGAACGAAACAACAAAAATAGATTTCCAAGACAATAAGATGTAGTCCCTGTCCCCACAGTCTAATAAGGTGGATAAACAAACATTAACAGTTACACCACCTGTGACAGGTCCACTAACAGACAAGGGATAGGTTTAGCACAGAAAAAGGAATAGGTTACCACAACTGGGAAATTCTGGGCAACAACTACAGAAAGGAGGCAGGATTAACAATCAGAAAATTTATATATTTCTTTTTTTTTAGCAAAGTCATCCAACAGATTGATGTTAAGAATCAGTGTCACTAGGAACAGCCACTGTAAAGAACAATAACAAAGAAACCAAAGGTTTGGAACACGAGGGTGATTTTCTACACACCACAATCTTTTCAGTTACACCAGTGAGTAGATATGATCTCTATACAGAGCAAATACAGGCACCCATTTCATGACCGCTACTTTAGTAATATAAAAAACATTCTCAATCAAGAAGTTCCTTTTTAATGTGAAGGTCAGATGGGGTTTCAATGATAATCTACTCAGAATAATTTGGTATCAAAAACTGCACATTCTTGAGGCACTCAGAAAAAAAATAAAAATAAAAAACTGCACAAACAAATCTAACGCTATAATTATTACATTTTAGCTACTATATAACTTAGCTGTCATATAATCTGTACATTAAAATGTGCAGCTGTTTCCAAAGCTGTTGCATAAGACAACTAAATCTGTAATTGTGGAAAATAAATGCATTTGAGGACATTTTAAAAGTAAATGCCATTTAAAATTAGATATTCCCTTATTTACAGAAAGAGGCATAATCATGTATTTTTTTTCCCAAATGTTACCCTGGTTCTTTGATTTTCAATCAGCCTTTTCTGCAATAATTTCCATTCTGAAAGCATTTTTCATTTGAAACAAAATGCTTTTTAATCTGATTCAATTGTTTAAGAGGTAAAAATCTGAAATGGATTTTTTTACCAAAAAATCCTATTCTTTTTGTTAAAAAAAAGTCTGTGAACACTGACAATACTTTTGAGGTTATTCTTGTTCTAAGTAATTAACATAAAACAAAGAATAAACTATGTGGAAGAATTTAGGGTAAAACAAAATGATGAAAATAATCAAATATTTTGTCCAAATCAGGCTACATTGTATCCTTAGTAATGTGTTGTAAATCGAATTAAAAATAAGGAGAAAATAAGTGAATCCATAACTCTTGAAAATCAAAAGAATAAAGAAGCCAGGCATGGTGGCTGATGCCTATAGTCCCAGAGGCTCAGGAGGCCGAGGCAGGAGGATCACTTGAGCCCAGGAGTTCGAGACCAGCCTGGGCAACATAATGAGACTCCATCTCTTAATAAATAAGTAAGTAAGTAAATAAATAAATAAATAAAAAAGAATACCTTCCCCCATAATGAGCATTTAGTATGGTACATACATGCTATACAACAGCAATCCTTTCTAATCTGGAGGGCCATACACCAAACAGAACAGAGGCTTTCTCTGGGAAGGGGGTCAGAGGGAGGTAGACAATGGGAACTTGATTATTAACTGTACTATTTTCACTTTTTACAAGGAAAAGGTATCTCAGTATTATAAAATTTTTTAAAAAATAGACATTTTTCTCTTCAAAGTATTAATAGTAACCTTGATAAATCATGTATGGAGTCACAATTCACTATAACCATTTATATAACAAATTAATACATGAAATTTACTTTTAATGTATAATTACATGGCTTCCATTTCTAAATGCCTTCAGCTCTAATTTTTTTAGAGGTGGGAAGGGAGCAGCTGGGGGACAGAGGGGGCTCTTGTCACCACTGCTCTCCTGCCACCTCTCCCTCCAGATCAAATTTTAAGCCTATGAGAAAAATCGGTCTCAATACATTTGAAATAAGAGTGGGAAAGATTAGAAAATGGCATTTGTTAAAAAAAAATAAGAGGGAGATTTATGGTATGAGTCCACTGAGTTTTTTAAAATGTCATAACAACGGTATATATAAGTATGTCCAGAACCAAGTCTAAGAAGATGCTAACAGTGGTTGTTTGTAGATGGTAGTATTCTTTTTTTTTTTTCCTCTTTTAGCAAACAGCCTCCTGGATATAGATGGTAGCATTAAGGGTGATTCTTTAGTATTATCTGTATTTCTTGAAGTTTTTACGGTGACTATTGTTTTTTTTTTTTTTTGAGACAGAGTGTTGCTCTGTCACCCTGGCTAAAGTGCAGTGGTATCATCATCATAGCTCACCGCAACTTCCAACTCCTGACCTCAAGTCATCCTCCTGCCTCAGCCTCCCAGAGTGCTAGGATTACAGGCGTCAGTCACCTCGCCTGCCTTAAACAACTGTTTTAACAGGCATTCGTTTGGATGTAAAATTTGGGAGCACTCATACCTTAAAACAGAAACCACAATCATTTCGATTTGTTTAATAGTAAAGGGGATTATAAAGCCAATAATTTAAGAGCTCAGACTTGAAACAAGACGAAAAACTGTCTTCCCACTATGACAAAGAGAATTATTTTATAAGAAACTTTCAATTCTGTAGTTCTATACTAGAGTAATTGATATTTCCTAGTTCTTCCTCATCCACTGTAAAGACTACAATCTACACAGATAAGCAAAAAAAAAAAAAAAAAAAGAGGCTGTTTTCAAGATTAACATTATCTTTTTCTCACAGAAAACCAAGTTCTATTTTATCTTTGGAGGGCAGAATTTACCGCAAAATTAGGTCGGCAAAGAAACTGTTTCATATGCACTTGTTTCATTTTCTGTTCTTTAAAAGCTATGAGATTTTGTTAAAAACCATGTAGAAAAATAACAAGCTTGTGTGATAAACAGGAAGGAAACTTCAAGGCCAAAGAGTGAGATAATTGTTCATTTAGGCAGGTTTTGAGTCATCCAGTTGAGCTGTGCTGGTTTCATAGACTTAGAACATAGATGATAATTTACCAGGTCCCAAATTTATTTTGAACTTCCTCATACAGACAGAAATTTACTGCTGCTTGCCTACAACTCCACAATATATCTTTTTTCTCTCTCTCTTGGAATGGCATCCTGAGATCCAGTCTTTTCTAAGGCAAGGGAACATAGGAAAAAAATCATAGGGGAACATTTACTTCAAGTCTTACTTTTCAAATGCATCTATGTTTTCAAGCAACTAAAAAAAATGTACATCATTTAATAGGAAGAGCTATTGCATCAAAGTAAAATCTACCTAGACCTAGGTTTCATTTCCTAGTAAACCATTGTATGCACAGAGAACTCTGAACTCACTGATGACAACTGTGTTCAACCTTATCTCAGTTACTCGTGGTTTTTCTTCTTTAAGGAAAAGAAAACTGTAAAAATTTTTTTGAAAAAAATCATGTACAAGACGGAATTCAGCTGATGATAATCTGAATTCACAATGAAAATCTCTGCAAAAATAAGGAATAAAACCAAGAAAAGTAAGTATTTGGACTATGCACAGTAACTTTAACAGAGCTCCCAAATCATGTGACTCTACAAACAGGCTCAAAGTCCTATTTTCCAAGTAAGGTAAGCCATCAACAGACATTTAGGAAACTTGTTGGAGTCCTTGTATCACTTTTTTCTTACTTACTCACTCATCAGTCTAACCCATGTCAGACTATGACATATGAATCAGCACCTCTAAGAGAAGAGGAGATTCATTTCAGCAAGCACAAAGAAAAACAGGCTGCTATTTCACAAGGACTGAAGTTTGTGAAATGGGGTTTAAGAAAAAAGAACCTTTATTATTTATTTTCATATATCCTATTTTAAAAGATGGTTCGAAAGAATGAATAGATATATCTGAAAAAAGAAACTACTGGGTATCCCTCTTAACTAAGGCAATGAACACGCACTTGTGAATCTATCTCTAGCTCCCACAAAGGGCTCCTCATCCTCACCGAACCAAACAAAGAAGTCCTTAAGCAGGAGCCAGTGTGGGCTTTGAATAAAACACAGTGCATTGCTTCAATGAGCCAGAAAGAAATAGGAAGACAAAGGGTGACTGTACTTAAAGTGCTTTTAAAAATATATTCACTCAAAATTCAACTATACTATCCATAATGCATAAGCTGTATCAGGAAAATAAAGCTTAGCATTCAAAGTTATAGGTTTTTAGCATATTGAAAATTCTATCACCCTTGCTCTAAATTCTTGCTTCTTCAAGGTTTAGTGAATACTGAACATGTTTTAAAACCTACCACAGGCCGGGCGCGGTGGCTCACGCCTATAATCCTAGCACTCTGGGAGGCCGAGGTGGGTGGATCACTT
>NW_012150841.1:5405129-5406932 GCF_000956105.1 Propithecus coquereli
CAATTAATTTCTTTCTATTTTTGGTAGAGACGGGGTCTCGCTCTTGCTCAGGCTGGTCTCGAACTCCTGAGCTCAAACAATCTGCCCACCTCAGCCTCCCAGAGCGCTAGGATTATAGGTGCGAGCCACCGTGCCTGGCCTCTCCCCATTCTTTTAAGGTATCATTCATCTACTTCTTCCTTCTCCTCTTCCAGTGTTAGTTGCAACTGGGAGGCTATTTGCATTTTAGAAGTAGATGGTGGCTCATGCCTGTAATCCCAGCACTCTGGGAGGCTGAGTCAGGAGGATCGCTTGAGGCCAGGAGTTCGAGACCAGCCTAAGCAAGAGTGACACCCTGTCTCTACAAAAAATATTAATAGAAAAATTAGCCAGGCATGGTGGTGTGTACCTATAGCCCCAGCTGCTCTGGAGGCTGAGGAGGGAGGATGGCTTGAGCTCAGGAGTTTGAGGTTGTAGTGAGCTATGATGATGCCAATGTACTCTAGCCAGGGCAACAGAGTGAGACTCTGTCTCAAAAAAAAAAAAGAAAAAAGAAAAAAGTAGATGGAAGAAGAGTGCTACAGTGTCCTGAGCAGAATTCACTTCCAAATGAGAAGTGAATTTATCCAAATTTGATCTACTTTTTACAGTCTTAAGTCCAGAGTGCTAACCTGCAACCATAGATCACTTCAGTGGACAGATGTGATGCAGGAGGAATGGAAAACACATTCACATAGTACTCTGTAGTTCGCCATTCTTTTCACGTACGTTATCTCATTTGAACCTACCGACAACCCTGTGAGATATCGCGGGGTGGTGGGGAGGGCATGTTACTATCCCCACAGTACCGTGATCAGAGGACTCCGAGAGATTGAGAAATCTCATCAAGATCACTCAGCCAGAAACCAGAAACTAGAACTAGAACCTGAGCCTGTGCTTTCAGACTGCATCCAGAGCTGCAGGTCAGTTTTTTCTTCTTTGTGGTCTACTGCCCAACTTCTCTGAAGGGTAAGAAAAGGGAAAAAACCCAACCAATTAATTCTGCACATAAAAAATGTATTTATGCAAGTAAAAATGTAGTTGCCATAATTCCTTAAGAAGATCCCTTGGAGATGCTTAAATTGTTAGGGGAAAAAAAACTTTATTATCTTTCAAAATACGTGGCATTAAAAATAATATTCGAGTATAGTAGAGTACTTTTCCAATTTGCAGATAATTTTCCTTTTCCATTTAGCATTGTAATTCTCCCCTCAGTTTGTACTAGTTAACATATTAGTAACATGGTGAGAAAATTAATTTCAGGAAGACAGATAGGTAGTATAAGCATTACACCAAGCCACAAAGAATGAGTGAGGCAATAATGCCTTATAGCCACAGACACGTTCACTCAGGCTCCTCTGCGTAGTGAGCTCTGAGTACAGGTCACACGCTCACCCTTCAGGAAGGAACTGACTCAGACCAGTTTTCACTAGGCCAGTTTTCTTCTTGCCCTGCGGGCCTCAGTCAGCAGCCAATGAGTCCCCAGTCTCCAGCCCACATCTGTCACAGGAAAACTCCTTGCCCTTGGGTTCCAGGTCAACTGATTACCACCTCTGAATGTCCAGATACTTCAACAAGCCCGACCTATTCCCATCCAAACTGTTACCTCCCTGAAAACCAAATTCAGCCTTCTTCCACTTCCTCATCTCAATGAATAGTTCCTACAGTCACTCAATTTTCCAAGCCAAAAGCCTGGGCAGCATTCTTGAATTCTCCTTCTCCCTCCTCTGCCACATCCAATCAACTACCAAGTTTTGAAATAAAAAATACTTTTGGGCCGGGCGC
>NW_012150841.1:5406982-5408762 GCF_000956105.1 Propithecus coquereli
AAAACCTACCACAATAAAAAATTGGCACGGATGAAGTTTTCTAAAAAAAACTGGCATGAGGCCATGCAAAAATTAGGAAAAACTCAGCAAAAGTAAAAAATAAGTAACTTCCAAATTCTAAAATATATCTTTAGACCAAGATGTTTTTCTGAGGTGCATGCCCCTGTCCAGCATCTGAAGAGACCCTGAGCAGTGCCAATGCCCTGGTAGAGACGCTGAGGTCAACATCAGATTTGAAATATTTAAAGTGGATACAAAACTATTTCAACAATGCAGACAATTAAGTGCATTGTTGTGGGCAATGGTGCTGTTGGTAAAACATGTCTCCTGATATCCTACACCTGTGGTCCCCAAACCCCGAGGACTGGTACCAGTTCATGGCCCATTAGGAACCAGGCCACACAGCAGGAGTTGAGCAGCGGGCAAGTGAGGGAAGTTTCGTCTGTATTTACAGCTGCTCCCCGTTGCTCACATCACTGCTTAAGTTCCACCTCCTGTCAGATCAGCGGCAGCATTGGAGTCTCACAGGAGCCCAAATTCTACTGTACACTGCACGTGGGAGGAATCTAGGTTACATGCTCTTTATGAGAATCTAATGCCTGATGATCTGAGGTGGAGCTGAGGCGCTGGGGAGTGGCTGCAAATACAGATTATCACTAGCAGAGAGGTTTGACTGCACAATAAATGTAATGTGCTTGAATCATCTGGAAACCATCCCCGACCCCAACCCCAGTCTGTGGAAAAACTGTATTCCATGAAACCGGTCCCTGGTGCCAAAAAGGTTGGGACCGCTGTCCTATACAACAAACAAATTTCCATCTGAATATATTCTGACTATTTTTGACAACTATGCAGTCACAGTTATGATTGGTGGAGAGCCATATACTCTTAGACTTTTTGATACTGCAGGGCAGGAGGATTATGACAGATCACGACCACTGAGTTATTCGCAAACGATGTACTTCTAGTCCGTTTTTCAGTGGTCTCTCCATCTTTATTTGAAAATGTGAAAGAAAAGCAGGTGCCTGAGATAACTCATCACTGTCCAAAGACTTGTTTCTTGCTTGTTGGGACCCAAATTGATCTCAGAGATGACCCCTCTATGATTGAGAAACTTGTCAAGAACAAACAGAAGCCTATCACTCCAGAGACTGGCCTGTGACTTGAAGGCCGTCAGGTATGTGGAGTGTTCTGCACTCACAAAGAAAGGCCTAAAGAATGTATTTGACGAAAAAATATTGGCTGCCCTGGAGCCTCCAGAACTGAAGAAGAGCCGCAGGTGTGTGCTCCTATGAACATCTCTCCAGAGCCCTTTCTGCACAGCTGGTGTCGGCATCATACTCAAAGCCATGTTTAAATCAAACTAAAGATTAAAAATTAAAATTTGTTTTTGAAAAAAAAAATGTTTTTCCCCTGAAAATATCTACATAAAGTTTCATGCCGTATGAACTAACTGTAAAGTTCCACTTAAGCATTATTGGGGAAAATCAATGGATACAAATTCTTTCAATACCTTTACTTTAAACATCTTTTGGCATGTTCCTGTCATATTATAAATAAGTCAAGTCTAAACTTTTTGAAACAGATACCTTTGCTATAGAGATTTATTACACATCTAATTACTTGCATTTATACATCTAATTTTTGTTTTTTTGAGACAGGATCTCGCTCTGTTGCCCTGGGTAGAGTGCAGTGGTATCATCATAGCTCACTGCAACTTCAAACTCCTGGGCTCAAGCAATCCTCCTGCCTCAGCCTCCCAGAGTGCTAGGATTACAGG
>NW_012150841.1:5412441-5449343 GCF_000956105.1 Propithecus coquereli
TCAAAGCAACCTAAACCTCCTGGGCTCAAGCAATCCTCCTGCCTCAGCCTCCCAAGTAGCAGGGACTACAGGCTTGCAACACCACACCCGGCTAATTTTTTCTGTTTTTAGTTGCCTGGCTAATTTTTTTTTATTTTTAGTAGAGACAGGGTCTCACTCTTACTCAGGCTGGTCTCGAACTCCTGACCTCAAGTGATCCTCCTGCCTCTGCGGCCTCCCAGAGTGCTAGGATTACAGGCATGGTGAGGCACCACGCTTGCCCATAATGGACTTTTAATGTCTGTGTGGATAACCACACTGTGAGCTTCTGAAACAAAGTTTCACAATTACCTGGGGGTCTTTTTCAAAACTAGAGGTGCCCGGACCCCACCTAAAAAGTAAATCAGAACCATGGGTAGGGCCCCATGTGAATCTGGGGACTGGGGATATGTATTTAATATTCAAACTTCCTCCAGCAGCACAAGGAAAAGCTGCTTCTTACAATGGAACGCAAATACTGGGCAGCTTTTCAAATGTGTTTTTTAATCCACCAGTGCCCCCTATTGACCAGAGGATGAATAGCTAAATCAAAACAATGGTTAATGTTTAAATATTTAAATATGTACATAACTAGACAGTTCTTTTCCACCACCCCCCATACTATCAACTCCTTTGTCCTCCAGTCCTAGTTGGCCCAAGCTGTTAATTCCCACACCCAGATCAATCCTGCCATTTTCTCTGTCCCCACTGGCACAGACCTGCAGTAGGAACACTCTCAGCAGAGCCCTCAAAGCAGCTGGCCTATCTTTTTTGTTGCTTGATAAGTGCCTCTTCCAAATCCCGCCACAATCATAGAACCATCCAAATCCCATCATGGTCACAGAACCATCTATCTCAAAAACAAAAGAAACCATTCGTCTACTGATTTGCCTCAAATCTTGCTATTCAAACTGTGATGAGGGACCAGCAGCATCCATAGCACCCAGGACCTCCTTAAAAAATGGAGAATCTAAGGCCCCATCCCAGAACTACTGAATTGGAATCTGCATTTTAACAAGAGTCCCATGCACATTAACGTTTGACAAGCACTGGTTCTCAATTACTGGACCTGACACCACCATTTTATGACAAAAATTTTATAACACTCTTTTGCTATCCTAAAATAAAATCATCACCCACCTACACACGTAAGTCCAAAAGAGAAAAGATATCAGCATACTGATTTGATCATAACATAAAGGTGAACAAAAGGTTAAGATTTATATGAGTTATATTTCAGTATATAAATGTTCAACACAACTAAATTAAAGACATAAGGAAAACGTACCCTAAGAGGTACATCCAGTAGAGAACCACTGGTCTAAGATCCCTTGCACCTTTCTTTTCTTTCTGTCTCTTTCTTCCCACAAGTGGGAATATGTCTCCTCTTTTTAAAGCTGAGATTCTCTCTTGTAAAAGTTCCTTTTCTACTTCCTCCCCTAGACCATAAACAATGCTAAATCTTCACTTTAACAACCACAAAACAACTCTAGAATCTTGATCAAACATTTCCTTCTAGTTACCATATTCTCTCTCCTTCGCTTAACAGTCAATTATCAACGACCATTGAGTCCATTCATTCATCCCTCATTCACCAACCCGTTAATCTAGCTTTCACTTCCATCAGTAAACCTCCATGTATAAGGATCACGAAAGCTTTCCAAAGTGTCCACATCAATGAATACTTCTCCAAACTCATCTAACTTATATCTCTATAATGGATATTGTTGGTTACACATCCAGCCTCCATTTCCACTCTTCCCTCCTAAAAGAACCCCATTGTGTTCATGAATTCCTCTCCCTTGTAATTAAGGTAAAGTGACTCATCCCAGGGCAGACACCTGACCTAAGTTGGTCCAATCAGACTGAAGGACATAATGCAAGCATGAGAGTTTTGTCCTCTCTCCTCCTCTGACTCTAGCGGATGACAAAGTGTGTATGTTACTGGCAGTCATCTTGCAACCGTAAGGGAAACCAACCTTACTGTGGAATGCCAAGAAGAGACCAGTCCTTGATGACTATGTTGACCCAGAGCCCCTGAATCAATGAGCCTGAAATCCATCCTTCCTCTGGATTTTGTGAAATAATTTCCCTCACTATTTAAGCAATTGGGTTTTCCCAGCTGCAAACATCCTAACATAGTCTGTTCTTGAAACTTTCTTCCCTTGATTTTCTAAACATCACTCTTTTCTGCTCCTATTTCTATTTCTCAAGTCTTTCCCTCCGCCTACTCCTTACATTTTGGTGTCCTCCAAGGTTTTTGTTGTGATCTTTTCTATCCAAAGTACACGTTCACCTGGAATGATTTCAAGCTCACTGTGTCTGATCAAAACTGAGCTACCAAAAAACAAACAAACAAACAAAAAAAACTGAGCTACCAGCACTTCCCCTGATGGAGTACCACTGCCCACGTTCCCCAGCTCACCTATTTAAAGAACTTCTACTTGTCTTTCAAAACTAAATTTAAGTGTCCCCTCTGAGAAGCCTTCCCTAAGGTCCCCAGGGGTTCCTTGCCTTTTTTGTGCCATGGACCTTTTTGGCAGTCAGTGACCCCCCTTCTCAAAATAATGCTTCTAATTGCATACAATAAAATGTCAATTATATTGAAATAATTTAATTTTAAAACTCAAATTTCTGATATAATAATCTGTGCTTCTTTATTAGCCCATTAAATAAAAAGATCTAACACTGGGTCTTATAACTACCATAAGTCTGAAGTAGTGATAAGCATAAATGGTATTTTGAGATCTGCAACAACTGTCATGTGATATGAAAATGTCTGTGACTTGCATTGGTACTGTGACTTCTATTGGTGACAGGTAGTGCTAATATAATACTACTGTGGTCTGCTGCTGTAGGAACTTGTTAAATTAATGGCTCCCAATGAACCTCATCTCCTCATATCCATGCCCTTTTGTAGTGCCCCACCATATCAACTATGGCCTTGGCTACATGACTTGTTTTGACATCAGCCAATGTGACACAGGCATTTGCACATTGGGACTTGCCCTCTTAGAACCCAGTAACCATATAAGGAAGCCCATGGAGGGGCTCCAAGCCCCCCAGACGTGGGAGTGAGGCCACCTTTCAGTCAAGCCATCAGCTGAATTTGACCACTGGGGGATGCCAGAAATGCCCAGCCCACCCACAGATTGTGAAAAATAATAAATCATTATTGTTTTAAGGCATTGGTTTGCAGTGGTTCATTACCCGACAATAGATTACTGAAACAGTTACCCATATTCACAACAGAAGAAAATGCTCCATTTCAGTTAGAGACTGGTAAAAATATTTATTTTTTTTCCCATCAGAGATCAGGAACCCCCTGAATTCTATCTACAGATCCTTTGAGGGGCTGACGACCCCAGGTTAAGAACACCTGCTTAAGTTGACTAGCTCCTGCTTTTTCACTATCACACTATGTTGTTGGTACCCATAGAGTTAAACTGATCACAGGATGTTTCATTGTTGTAACCCTAAAACCAAGCTGAGCTCCTAACAAATGAATGAAGGTTGCTTATGGGACCTGTCTGCCTCTTCCTGACTCAAGTGTGTGCTGCCTGAAAACAGAATAAAAGCAAATACTTGGCCTTTTCCATGTGCTTTACACATACCAATTTACCTACTCCTTGTAACAACCTTATGAGGTAGATGCCATTATCCCAATTTCACCAATAGAACAGGCACAGAAAGGTTATGTGACTTGTCCAAGGTCACACAGCTAGAAAGTGGCAAAGCCAGGACTGGAAGGCAGAATCCACGTTCTGATTTTATAGCCTTTACTAATGTGCCCAAAGCACATTGCAGGAGCTCAATAAAACTTTTAAATGAGTAGTGCAATTTTGAGATTTCATTATAACTATTTTGTGGGTAGTATGCTTGAAGACTCAATTTTGTAGATTAATTTCTGGTAGCCTGTGATTTCTTATGACAAAAAATACAACTTGTGTTTTAAAAAGCAGAATAATGGCATTAAGCTAAATGAAGGAAATTAAGTCTTCACTGTAAAAGTCGATTTCTTAAAAAGGATATGAGTTGTCCACATTCAATAATGTTCCCTGGGGACAATAATGTTTCCCTGGAGCAAAGCTCCAGCTTCCCTCCTCACCCAGCCATCCTACGCCAGCCTCCCCTACACCTTGCACAGCTTCTCCGAGGGTGACCCTCCCCCACTCACATACCAGGTTCTGAAACCTGACCCTGCCAGGCAACCAAAGCCAAGAAGCCCGCAGTTCCCTGAGCTGGCCTTACACTACCCACGATCCCAGTAGGGCATCAGCCAGGTGAGTGGGTACTTTGGAGGGAGGAACTTAAACTTTTCATAGTTGTTTTATTCAGGAGAGCACGACCCAAAGGGCGGTCCCCACCCACGGCGGGTCTCACGCCTCCTCCCTCAGCCACTTGCCCCAAGCAGACCAGTGAATGAACCGCAGAGCCAGGACAAAACAGGCCCGGCGGCGGGAAAAGGCTAGCTGGGCCTGGTCCGCGGAAAGGCCCCACGAGAGGGCAGGGAGGGCTTCGGGAGGCCGGGAGGGGGGCGGTGACAGCTGTGACCCGGCTCCACGCTCTCACCTTGAACATGTCGCTGGCAGCGGCGGCTCCGGCAGGGTCACCCGAGCCTTGGCCACGCCCACTACAGAGAAGCGACTACGGAGGCCCAGTAGGGCCCTGATTCCTCCGCCTGCAAGCGAGCCGCTGTGCGGATGACGGCCGTACAGCCAACTCAACGCAGCAAAGGCTTAGTTCCCCCACTCTGGGCTGGAAGCGGCGTAGCTGAGATGCATAGCGTAGCGCCCCGGGCGGCCCGCGAACGCAAGGCCCACCCTTCGGCTGGCTCCGCCCCTGCGCCTGCGGTTGCTAGGTGACAAGAAAGCGCCGGCTCAGTGTGGGCGGTGCGTGGGGGCGCGAGAAGGAAGTCGCAGGCCGCCGCGCGGCGCTGGGAACCTGCTTTCGCCGCGATGATTGGACGCCCAGCGGCGTGGGCTGGGAATCCTGTGCGCAGAGGCGGCCGGCGGTTCGAAAGCCTCACAGCCAGAAGCCGCCGATTGGAGGCCTGGATTTACCTCGCAAAAAAAAGGTTGTGAGATTTTCCTGTGGGGTGGACGTTTCTCAGGCTTTAGATTTAAACTTTGCCATGTCTTTTAGTCGCAAAAAGCTCTGATTTTGTTATTTCTTTTCAAGACATTTAAGCGTAAGCCCCTCACTGGGAATCAAATGTTTGTCCCTTAATAGCTGTAGAAGTAATTATGGCAATAATTATCTCAACAAGAATAGCAAGCAGTAATACAGCTCTTAGGATGTGTGCAGCTCTGATTTAAGCTCCTTACACACATTCATCTAATTTTTCCAACAACACAAGTAAGTGGACACGATTACTACTCCCACTCTATAGATGAAGAAACTGAGGCCACACAGAAAGTGGGAAGCCAGGATCCAAACCCAGGTGGTCTGCCTTTGAAACCTGTGCTCTAGACCAAACAGTTGTTGCACTGTCTCATAATAAGGTTGTATTTCATATTTTATTCTGCATTTCTGTCCTAACCTGATAGAAAGTGTAGCCCCATCCAGGCAGGCATCAGGAAGAGTTTGAAATTTGTACAGTGACATGTCTCTGCCCTCCGGCCAAAAACCACTAGGAACACACCTGAAATTGAAGAAGTTGAGTTTCTCATTGCTGCAAAGAAAACACACATTTGGGAAACCAGTGGGGCATTTCAGTAAGAGAGTGTTAGGAAGGTTTATCATAGGATTTGGGCTTTAGCTGGGTGATTTGGGGGTGAGTTCAAGGAAGCAGGGCTTTGCTCTGGATTGGGTATTATTAGGAAGCGGGGATAACATCAAGGCCCAGCCGTGAGTGCCAAGCCAGCTCCCAGATGTTAAGGCCTGTTTTTCTCTTTCTCAAGAGAATTGTATATTCCAAGCCATGTGCATCTCCATCCCCATCCCCAACCCTGTCCCCATCCCTAAGGAGAAATACTGAATAGACTCTGAAGACTCTGCATCAGTAAAGTAACATCACACATACACAAAAGTCTGAAGGGTAGTGATAAATTAGGGCAGGAATTCTTAATTCAGGGGGTATGTGAACTTGGATGGGGAGAAAAACAAACTTCATTTTCACTAACCTCTAACTGCACTTTAACATTTCTTTCAATTACAGGGTAGGCAACAAACCACAGTAGTATTAGCAGTACCTGTGACTTTTTTTTGTTTTTTTTTTTTTTTTTGAGACAGAGTGTTGCTCTATTGCCCCTGCTAGAATGCAGTGGCATCATCATAGCTCACTGCAACCTCAAAGTCCTGGGCTCAAGCGATCCTCCGGCCTCAGCCTCCCAAGTCTGGGACTACAGGCTTGTACCATGACGCCTGGCTAATTTTTCTATTTTTCAGTAGAGACTAATTTTTCTATTTTTAGTAGAGACAGGGTCTCACTCTTGCTCAGACTGGTCTCAAACTCCTGAGCTCAAGCAGTCCACCAGCCTCGGCCTCCCCGAGTGCTAGGATTACAGGCATGAGCCACCATGCCTGACCAGTACCTGTGACTTTGTCATCAATAGAAAGCACAGATATTTTCATATTACAGTCATGGCAGGTATCTCGAAATACCATTTATGTGCATTACTGCTTCAAAAGTATAGTAGTTATTCAATCTCTTATTTAATGCATAAAGAAGACACTCACTATAATTTTGTTCCAAAAATATTTTGATGATTTCAATATAATTGGAGTTCTTTGTAATCCTATGTATTTTATGTTATGCATTTTAAAAGAGTAATTCTTAGAAGGGATACCTCCATAGGAGTCCATGGCACTAAAAGAAAAGAGCCTCTGGTTTAGTAGAAGAGACTAAGCAGTGACTAAGAATTTGGGAGCCACATCCAAATTGGAGTAATGCTTCAAAGAATAGAAAGAGGCAGAATCAGATAATTTAGTGCATACCCTCTCACTTTACCAGGGAGGGAACTGAACCACTTGAGAGGTTAAGTGACTTGCCCAAAGTATCACTGCTGTTTGATGAGAAAACCAGGACAAAAAGTTTTCAGACAAGCATATAAAAACTCTCCACTCTGCTAGGCACTGGGGATTCCATAGTTAGTGTGATGCCTCCTGCCCTAATGAGCTTGTTGGGCTGATGGTTGGGCAGTGATAAGATTGAATTATTGCTCTAAAAAGTTAACCCCAGCTGTAGTGTGAAGGCTAAATAGGAGGAGGAAGAGTCTGGAAACAGACCAGCTAGAAAGCTATGCATACATCCACTTGTCTTTCCCATATACAACAAATAATTTTAATACACAAAGAATGTAAACTGTAAGCAACATGAAGAGATCCATGATGACTTCCTTTTTAAGGGGTTCATAATTAGTACAACAATCATATGGCTTTTGACTCTAGTCCAAACAGTGTAATAATATAAATTATGACCTCAAAGGCTAAATTTATGTACTTTCAGATTACTTCATTGCAAAAAAAATGAATGATTCCTCAAAAACAAAAGATCCTGGTGTTCCAAAATCAGGTAATCGACGCTCAGGAAAAGGCCACAAAGTACGTTTGAGAATTCCTGCAAAGACAAAGCCAATACGGCGACAGTAAGTACCCATCTTTTGCCTTGTGTCATTTTTCACAACTGGACAGTTTCCAAACAGTATTCACCCAGATAACTTCAAACACTTCTTGTTTTATAAATTAGAGGTTTTTTGTTTTTTAAAATTACTTTTAAATTCCATAATAATTATTATAATTGTGGTATTTTCTAACTTACAAAGCATGTTAATACACATCTATTTGATCCTGATGGGGCCTTGCAAAACAGATTTATTATTCCATTTTATAAATGAAGAAGCAGCAACTGGGAGAAGTTAAGTGGTTTGCAGAAGGTTAAACAGCTAATAAATAGCATCAGCTAGGATTCAAAGGTTTGTTTGCATACTTCAAGCCTTTTCCTGTCTATATCTTGTAGTCTGCATTTTGCCAGCCAACAGTGACATTATGCAGGAATACCTCTCTTTGCACATAGCTCTGTGAGAGGTAATGATGGGTGGGAGGGTCTTGGAAAGGGACACCCCCACAGTCTGCCAGTGCTGGGACATGATCAAAAGTAGAATAATTCTCTGTCCTGACTGGGATGAGCCCAGTTCAAGCAAAGATCAGAGAAGGGAGTTTCTTTTTCTAGGGCATAGTCATCTGCCCCAGTAGAGAACTGGGCCTCCTGTAACTTCAACTATTCCACATTCCATATTCTTAGCTAGTTGGACATTGTTTTTAAGAACTAACTGTAACTGAATCATTTTAGGTCATGGATGTTTTTAGAAAGCAAGCTTGTCTCCTCACACTTTTTATTTATAATATATATGCCTCTTAATGATAAAGTGTTACCCAGGATTTTTTTTAACCTCAAGGGAAATATTCTCAAGTATTTCATATCCTCATTCTGACTAGAGTCTGCAAATGACCAGTTCCAATTACCGCATCCAAATGTTCCTCATTAGGTCAGTCTTAGAGTGGGGGATGGGGAGGTGCAGGAGGAAGAAGCATAAATTGAGAGTTCTCCAAGATTTTAGGAAAATGAACACTACTTCATAAATATCAACCTCTTTTTTCCCCTTTCAGGATGACTAGAGACCTTTCAGCTCAAGTAATACAGAAAGCTTGGTTTTCTCACGCAGACAAAATGATATTTCAACTCCTAAAACTCACAATTTGTGCAGCGGTATGTATTTTGCTTTTTGTTTTCTCTGAAAGATTTAATTATTTATCAAGCTAAAAGATCTGTTCATTAAAGATAGAATAGATAACCTTCTTTATATCTTCTAGTTAGATCTAGTAATATTGCATGACATTCTGGAATTACTTCTTTTGTTAGCCCTAAATGAATATTTCTGGATTTATTTTTAATGTGGATGACTGATTTTTTTTCCCTTACCTTCTGCCCAGCAATTTTACTTCTAGGAATCCATTCTACAATATATGTACAGTTTCATTGCAGCATTGTTTGTAACAGCAAACAGTAAAAGTAAATTATATAATGTCTATTGATAGGATGCTGGTTAAGTAAGTGTTGCTGCTCTTAGAGTGTTAAACTGCAGCATTAAGATGATTTTGCAATAGAAAGATAACCAAGATAGCTCGTTAGTGAAAAAGACAAGCACAGGAAAGTATGAAGAATATGATCCTATTTGAATTAAAACAAAACCACAAAAAGATACACATCTCCCCTCCCCCCAGAAAAACTCTGGCAACCCCACCAGAGTATTAAGCCATCCTTGGTATAGTATCAAATATTCTCCTAATAAAACAAGTCATAATTCCAGTAGTCTATTATTATTAGTGATAGTCACATTAAGGGAATTTTAGCAGCCCTGAAAAAAATCACGAAGCCTGAGCAATGTGTACACTTCTTCAGCATCTGATCCGCAGACCCATTTCTAACGTCAGTAAAAGCAAAATACTTCAGAGAAAACCCACCCAGGTAAACTCTTGACATTTCAGATTCATTGTCCATTGTCTTTGAATATGGAACTTGTATTTAATTATCATAATACTGGTTTCATTATAATTTTAGACTCTTTTAGTAATAGAACAGGTAACAATCTGTTGTCGTAATGCTTCAGGTTAGTATCTTATGTTAATAATGCTTTGTCCTTTTAAAAGTCCTGTAGTGTACATTTTTATATGATTATCATAAGCATAAAGTTTGGATGGGGTTGTTTGGGGGAAAGAGTGGGGGCTTTAGAGTCAAACAGAACTAAATTTGAATTCTGGCTTCCTCATTTACTACCTTTATACCTTTGTATAAGCTACAAAAACTCCCTGAGCCTCAGCCTTCCCGTTTGTAAAATGGGAATGATAATATTCTAATAATATTGCTATTAGAAGGATTAAATGATCTCTAAAAATTTTTTTAAAAAAACTAGCTGGGTGCGGTGGCACATGCCTGTCATCCCAGCTCCTTAGGAGGCTGAGGCGGGAGGACCACTTGAGCCCAAGAGTTCAAGACGAGCCTGGGCAATATAGTGAGAACCCGTCTCAAAAAAAAAAAAATAGGATTAAATGAGGTTATGTGATATTATGTATATAAGACACCAAACATAGTATGTGGTGCTTAAAAGCTAGTAACTTATTACTGTTATCATCCTCATGTTACAGTGATTCATTAAACATCAAATACTTGTTAATCATCTGCTGTGTTCCAGGTACTGTACTAGATGCTAGGAAGATAACCAAGATAGCTCATTAGTGAAAAAGGCAAGCACAGGAAAGTATGAAGAATATGATCCTATTTGAATAAAAGGTGCAGAAGAAAGATACTGCCCTTACCTTCATGAAGCTTACAGTCTAGTAGGAGACACAGACAAGTTTATAAGTAATTACAATATATTGTGAAAAGTGTTATCATAGGGAAAGAACAGTGCCTGCAATCTCAAGAAGGGACAGATACCCAAACTTGGAGGCCAGAAAGATTATGTAACTGACTCAAAGCCAGCTACACAGATGATAAGTGGAGGACCCAAGACAAGAACCCACCTCTGCAGAACTCCAAGTCCAGTGTACTGTTCACTTTACTATGCTGCCTCTGTTGTAGTCTATAAATTATGTCTGGGCAGGGTACCACTTTCCATTTACAGCACTGTCATCTATTTCAGGAATTCTGTGTGACATATGACATACTGAAGAAAGTAAGCCCCTTAGAGGCTAAGCTTGTTAAAGATCCTAGCATGAAGTGTAAAGTCAGATTCAGGTAATGTGTCTATCTATGCTGATTTATTCCCAAGAAGTATTTAGTTAATATGAGGAAATCTTAGAAATGTATTTTTTTAATCTTCAAAACTTCTCAAGATACAATTACAAAGTAAATGTGCTGTCCTTATGTACATTTGTTATGTGAAGAGACTAAGACAACGGTGGGGAACCTTTTCATGTTGGAAGGCTGCATTAATTTAGCTGTAATCAAATAAGGCGACATTCAAGAAACTTCAATTAGATATACTTAAAAATGTACATTACTTTGTAAAAATCTGACTACTATGTACTTAATAATTTCAAAAACTGAAAACTCTTTGTTAATTTTAAAATTAACTAACCTTTTAATGACTTTGTTGTCTCTGCTTTTTGTTGGAAAGCCTTTGAATATTTGGTTGCAGCATGGAGGTCCACAGTTTCAGTTGATGCTCTAGATGGGTATCAGTCATTTGTGACCTTAAGGGTGTCTTGATTTGGGTTAAGTAGGAGAATGTAGATTCGAAGCAGTAAGTGCTTGAAAACCAAGAAAGCATTTTTCAGGCATGTTGCTGAAGGCACGGGTATTCTATTGCATTTTTCCATCTTTCAGTTGGACCTTAGCATCAAACAATGACTAAAATGTCATCTACTGAGAGCTCAATCAACTCCATCTGTAGTTCTTTAGGTGCCTTGGTGATATCAACTGGGTGAGGCTGAAATGCTGATTTGAGTGTGATGTCATGATTCTCAAAGTCAGTGAACCTTTCATTGTAGTCTCCAATTAATAGGTCTATAACAGCTGTGTATTCTTCAAATGATTCACATATATCATCCCGCTCATCAATGACCTTTGCTAACTAGGGAAAATGTTCATCCAAAATTTCCTTTTGAAGAAGAAGTATTTTGAAAAAAGATAGTTTTTTTTTTTAAATGCTTGGATTTTTTTGCCACATATCATATATAGACTTAGCTTTACCTTGCAAAGAAATATTCAGGTCATTTTGATTTGACATGATATCACACAGATATGCTGCATTCCTATAGAAATATTCTTTAAATAATTCACATTGCTGATTCTGTTCTTCATAAAATTTAACTATATGTTCTCATAGAGAAAAAACTTTAGCTAACACCTGTCCTTGCGATGTTCTCATAGAGATAAAATTTAGCTAACACCTCTCCTTGTGATAGCCAACACACAGCACCTCTGCACTGAATATCTCATCATTCAACTTTAGTATGTTATACCGTCTTGCATTTGCACGAATATAGTTAACAATACTTATAACTCGTTGCAGTGTCACTTAGAATAGTAGCTTTAGCACAGAGATTTTGCTGTTGCAAGACACAGTGAAAAGAAATGAGAGCATCTGGATCTGTTAACGCTTTTTTTTTTTTTACCTGTGCAATAAACTCTTCATATTTTCCTGTCATGGAATATATACCGTCTGTACATAAACTCACTAAATTTACCAAATTCAGTTCAACTTTAAGTTGTTGAAGGTATCTATTCCCTGCATTCTGTTCACAAGAGTGCCCAAAGTGAGTAACACTTCTGAGAAAATCTTTTGTTATGACCCGAATGAAGTCTAAAACCTGCGCTGAGTCAGCAGTATCAGTTGATTCATCCAAAGTGATTGAATAATATATGTTTTCCTTTTGAATTATTGCATGAAGTTGTTCTGTTAAGTTGAAGGCTAATTCATGCTGCCTATCAGTTATGCTTCTCCTTGAAAGAGGCTTGTACTTTGAAATGTTATTGGGGTCTAAGCATCCTACAACTTTAACAATGCATTCTTTCACAATTTCTACATCACTGAATGGCTTCCCCTTTTTCCCAAGTATATAAGCTACTTTATAAGTTGCTTCAGTGGCATCATTTCCAGGTCTTATTGCTGCTTAAAAGAATTGTCTTTGCTTTTGCTTTTCATCTTTTAATTTCTAGAATACAACGTTTCGTGCCTCTCCCTCTAATTTAAAATATTTGTGGTCCTTATGAGTGTTATAATGCTGATGATCATTGAATCTCTTTAATGTTGATATTGCAGTATTACAAAGCAAGCAAATCATCTTATCTTTAGCAAAAATGAGATAATATTGCAATTCCCATCCTCATTTAAAAATCTGTTTTCTTCCTTCAGCATTCTCTTGGTCTTCTTTGACATGATGGGCTGTTACGCAGACAGAATTAAAAAATCGTGTCGAGCTGTGCAACTATTCACAAATTCCACTTTAAACAGAAACACAGTGCACCATTGTCAAAAGCTGACAACAGACTGGCGCACTCGACCCCCATGAACTCTCACCAACCAGCCTGGTGTAGTAGTGGCACCAGTCAGGCGGGGGAAGTTAGAACTAAATCATGAGTGTAACAGCCATCAATTTAGCCCTTATGGCTTACTAATGTTCAATCTGGGAGGATTATTTCATTGGAACTTATTTTATTCTTTGGTATTTTAAATATGTTCATTTTAAAAATAAAATAAAAATATAAAAGATGAACAAAAATGTATTAATAAAAATAAAAGCATTTGTCCTATAAAATTTGGATTCAGTCAAAAGGCTGCACTTAAGGACCTAGAAGGCTACATGTGGCCTTAAGGCCACAGGTTCCCCAACCCTGGACTAAGGCATGAACCTTGGACTAAAAGTTGCCATGAGAATAGCTCTCATCTCTCATTCTGTGTCCAGTCTGACACAGGTATGAGAATAGTTGTGAGCACACAAAAATGTGGGTCTTTCATCCTCTGCAATCCATTTCATACTAGTTCTTTATATGCCAGAGCATATATGCTCAGAGCATATAAAGCATATATGCTCTGGCATATAAAGAACTTTTATGCTCTTTATAGCCTTTACCCTATATGCAAGAAACTATCTGAACTATCTTAAATACAAGGGGAAGAAGTAACTGAGCCCACAACCTAATACCAAGTGACTAATTTTTGATCTTTATTTCAGATTTAGTGGTGAAAGATTTCCACCTTTTATTGTGTTTAAAATTTTTCTTCATACCGAAGGCCGTGGTTACAAGTATTTTAGCGGAAGAAATTTATTAAAGCCATCAAGTGAGGTAATGTTTCACGATGTACATTTTATGTTAATTTACCTTCTTAACATATATGTAGTATTTGAATTGCATTTAAAGTATACAGACTAAGTTATTTTGCTATTAAATAGCCCACCAGGCAGCAGTGTTTTTTTAAGCACCATGTGTCAAAGTAAAAAAAATTTGGAATAAATTACTTGTATAAGGCTCTAAAAAATATCCATCCTTTTTCTTTGTATTAAAATTTTGGTCTGTTAATAATGGACTAAAGTGGCCTATTGGTCAGGGCTTTTAAATTATGCAGAACATTTGATACAATTTTATTTGTTTTAATGGAATTTTATTGTTTCTTTGATTCTGGTAGCGCATTTAGAAAAAATGTGCTGGACTACGCTATTGAAGATGAACTTTTAAAATATTTATTCTTTTTTCATGTGTTCTCATCATACTTTTAAGTTTCATGAATATTCATAATTGTGTCTACAGCATAGGAATCACCTGGAGATATTGTTAAAATGCTGCCTCTGCTGCTGGTCCATACACCACACTTTTAATAGCAAGGACCTGCAGCAGAGATTTTACCCCTTTGACCATTATACATGACTATAATTGAGTAAAAAGGTGGATATTCTTATATTTAGCCTTTTATAAACCATATATCAAAGGTTATTTTCCTGTAACCCCAGCAAGATTCCCTTTCTGGAAATATTTTACACAGAAAGTATAGGCCATTTAAAATCATGAGTTCTAGCACGTTTGCAGGTGAGAAGACCACATAGCCTGGCAGTTTCTGATGAGATCCTGCATGTGCAGCATTGACTCTCAGGAATATTAGAAAAGGAAAAGGAGGCTGGGTGCGGTGGCTCACGCCTGTAATCCTAGCACTTTGGGAGGCCGAGGCAGGAGGATCGCTTGAGCCCAGGAGTTTGAGACCAGCCTGAGCAACATAGAGAGACTCTGTCTCTACAAAAAATAAAAAAAAAGTTAGCCAGGTGTGGTGGTGCATGCCTATAGTCCCAGCAACTCAGGAGGCTGAGGCAGGAGGATCGCTTGAGCCCAGGAGTCTGAGGTTGCAGTGAGCTATAATAAGCTACTACCTGGGAAATAGAGTGAGACCCTGTCTCAAAAAAAAAAAAAAAGGGAAAAGGGACTGCTTTTCTCTGTGTACTCAAGCCATATTGGAGAAAATTTAACTTTCTTTCAGCAACGTATCAAATGGATTACATGTTTTCATTATGGAAAATGGTGTTTCAAAAACATTAATATTTATATAGATTGACTTTAAATGTGAAAATATGTGTTTATCCTACATTTAAGGGATAAATTCAGGCCATGTTTATCTACAGAATAAGCTTATAGTTGTCCCTATAAAATATCATCAGTTGTTTCTTTTCTGAGGTTATATACTGGGGTTTTTCCAGGAACTGAAATTCTCCTGGGTCTGCTCCTGCCAGCCACTGTGCTGTGCCCGGGCCTGAGCAAATGAGAACCTTACAGGCAGTGACTGTAAATCACTGTGTGTATATTAAAACTCATTATAATACTGTATAAAAACTTACATTTTTGTTTAAATTAGCCCAGAGATACAAAAAGAAAATATGCTTTTATGCCTTTCTCTCCTGTGCTACAACTTTCACTCTCCTGGGGTAATCATAGTTACTAGTTTGCTGTGTATCCTTCATTTTTTCCCATTAAAATATATACACAGAGATTTTTAAATTTTGTTTGTTCTTATTATAAAAATGTGATCATACTATTTATTTAGCTTGAACTTTTCATTAAACATTATAATGGGTTTTAAATGATCAGAACATACCCAACTTGAAGAGAACAGTTTAGGGTTCCTTTTCTCCTTTAGTTCAGCTTCAAAACAAACTCTGGTTACACTTGGATTTGTGGTTGATAGAAATCTTATAAAAGTGGAATTTTTATCACTCTAAGCTTACTCAACTCCTTTGCTCTTTGAACGTAGGCATTGTGTCTTTAGCAAACTGATCCAACTTTTCTAAGTTTACTTCTTAATATGAAAGAAATGAGTTGGTTTTAGTCCATTCAGATGTTTAGTCTAAGTTCACTTCTAAAGGAGGGGGAATTTTACAGACTTTTTGTTTTGTTCCATCTTTTCCCTCTTCTTATTTCCATTTCCAGTTTCATTTCCTTATTTTCTAACTGCATTTCTCATGAATTCACAAAAAGCAAAAAGCAAAAACAAGTGAAAGGATATAGAATAGCCTAAACAACTCTGGAGAAGAACAGAGTTACAGGATTTACACCAGGTGTCCCCAACCTTTTTGGCACCAGGGACTGGTTTCATGGAAGACATTTTTTCCACTGACGGGGTGAGGGGAGAGGGGAGGCAGAGCTCAGGTGGTGATGCAAGCCATGGGGAGCGGCTGTAGATACAGACGAAGCTTCGCTTGCTCACCCCGGTTCCTAAGTTTCATGGAAGACAATTTTTCCACAAGGGTTGGGAGGGGCAGGGGGCAGAGCTCAGGCCGTGATTGAGGCCCAGTTCCTAACAGGCCATGGTCCGGTGTTGGCCGTGGCCTGGGGTTTGGGGACCACAGATTTACACTACCCAATTTCAGGACTTATAGGCCGGGTGTGGTGGCTCACGCCTATATTCCTAGCACTTTGGGAGGCCTAGGCGGGAGGATCGCTTGAGCCTAGCCATAAGTTCGAAGTTGTAGTGTGAACTATGATGACACCACTGCTTGGACAACAGAGTGAGACTCTGTCTCAAAAAAAAAAAAAAAAGACTTACAAAGCTACAGTGATCCTAACAGTGTGGTGATGGCATAAAGATAAACATATAGATCAAAGAAGAGAATAGAGACTTCAGAAACAGCCCCGCACATAGATCTGATCAATTGATTTTCATCAAAGGTGCCAGTGCAGTTCAGATGGTGCTAGAACAGTTGGATAGCAATGTGTAAAAAAATAAATCCCATTTTAGTTGCCTACTTTGATGATCTATTTTCTGAATGATGCTTATTTACAGAGGATTAGCACTATCATTGGTCCACCAGAGAATGTTCTAAAGCCTTGCTACTCAAAGTGCGGTCTGTAGGCCTGCAGCACTGGCATCTGCTAGTGCTAGAGCTTGTTAAAAATGCAGAATCTCAGGCCCCTTCCCAGACCCACTGAGTCAGCATCGGCATTTTACCAAGGGCCCCAGGTGATCCTAGGTACAATACAGTTGAAAAGCACTGTCCTAAAGGTGCCTCCCCCCAGCTGAGGCCTGGAATACCTCTGGGTAATGGATAAGTCTTAACCATTAACATTAAGCAACTGTTATTTTAAGTTGAAAATCTCTTGTCTTTTTTTTTGAGACAGGATCTCACTATGTTACTCAGGCTGGTCTCGAACTTCTGGCCTCAAGAGATCCTCCCACCTCAGCCTCCCAAGAAGCTGGGATTACAGGCACAAGCCACTATGCCTGGCTAAATCCCTGTCCTTTTGAGGACTGAGCATTTATGTAAAAAAGAAAAACATTATTATTACTAATAGCTACCCTTATTGAGCACTTTCTATCAAGTATGATCTTAAAGATTTTATGTATGTTATTATATTTAATTCTCATAAACACTATAATGTATTTTCTGTTATTATCTTCATTTTAAAAAGACTGAGTAACTTGCCTAAGCTCTCACAACTAGAAAGTGAAGGAACTGAGGCCTAGTCAGCCTAACTCCAAAGCCCATGCTCTTAAACATTCCTTAGAGTCAGGAACTATGCTAAACACCAGATACACATTCTCTTATATGGCCCTCCTATAACTCTGGTGAGGTACGTGTTTTTCCCATTTTGCCTATGAGGAAGCTGAAACTTGGAGAAACTTGTCAGTGGCATAACTAAGACTTGAACACTTTGTGTTTCCACTGTACTGTGCACATTTTGAGGTTGAAACAACCCCAGCACTTACGGTGGTTTTATTTATTGAGCCTGTATGTAATTGAACTATTCCAACCAAGAAACTGTTCCAATGCAGGGATAACAGTTATTACTACCTTTGTGAATGACAATTTCCAGCAGGAACGGGGAAGTGGCTTAAGATCTTAGAGAAGCTTTACAAGCCCAAGTGTGGATCTAGGCCAGCAAGTAGTCACAGGGCTGTGGGGGCTTCTGGCCATAGACATGCTGAGTATCAGGGGAAGTGTCAGATTTAGAGATGCTTCCCTGTGACCCTTTGAGTCACTCACTGAGAATGGAACTTGCCTTTTAAATCCTCTGATTGGCTGGTACCCTGGCTTCCTTGCCTAGTTTTTGCCCTTCCTTTTCTCCTGGTGCTGGGCTCTTCTTTCCCATCGCTTCCTATTAAGGAGGATTTTCCTGAACCTGGCCATAGAAGGCAGATGTCTGAGAAAGAACATCTTGGTCATTGGATGGCAAACCTTTTTCAAACTCCTCTCATAAGTGGACAGAGGGCTTGCCCTATGCTGCCAGGCGTGTTTTTCTTTGGCTGAGGGACCCGAATGGGTCAGACACAGCTGAGCCACACAGCTGAGGCACTGTACAAATAAGGAAATGAGGGTTTGGAGACATTGTTGGTGGTGGCTGAGTGGGGCACTGTAGGGAGGAATTGACAATCAATACCTTTTTTTAATAACTTGAGCTAAAGTAAAATATAGTTATGCCTACAGAAATTCCTAAAGCAGAAATTATATGGTCTCCATACCTGTTCAGTATACCCATTATTTGTTTTTACCTTTAGTGTCACTGTGGGGCTGGTTAATTAGAACCCACAGGAAATTAATTGCAAGAAAGCATAATGGAGAGATGTGCCAATACTATCTTTTCTTTAGATGTATAATGTGTAAAGGAATTAATGAAATGAAAAGCAAAAATGATCTACCTAAAGGAAGGCTCCATGTCACGTTTTTAGTAAACTATTTCTCTCCCTTCAGTTGAGTGTATTAGGTATAAAACTATGACCATTTGAATATTTTCTTCCTTTTTCATTTTCCATATGTGTCTGTGATCTTCTAAGCTTTGGAATTTAAAAAAATAAAGGAATATTCTGGACAAAAAAAGGGAGAATTGGAATAGAAAACACATTGAGGCTTGCTGTTGTATTGTGTATTAAGTAAAAAGAACAGAGATTCTGGCCGGGCGTGGTGGCTCACACCTGTAATTTCAGCGCATTGGGAAACCAAGGTGGGAGGATCGCTTGAGGCCAGGAGTTCAAGACCAGCCTGAGCAAAAGCGAGACCCCGTCTCTACTAAACATAGAAAAAAATTACCTAGGCGTGGCACACACCTGTAGTTCCAGCTACTCGAGAGGGTGAGGCAGGAGGATCGCTTGAGCCCAGGAGTTCGAAGTTACAGTGAGCTATGATAGCACCACTGCACTCCAGCCTGGGTGACAGAGTGAGATCCTATCTCTAAATAAATAAATAGATAGATAGATTCTGAGTTTTAATCCTGTCTGAACCACTTTTATTTATTTATTTATTTTTGAGACAGAGTCTCCCTCTGTCACCTGGGCTAGAGTGCAGTGAATAGCATCATCATAGCTCACCGCAACCTCGAACTCCTGGGTCAAAGCGATCCTCCTGCCTCAACCTCCACAGTAGCCGGGACTACAGGCACATGCCACCACGCCTGACTAATTTTTTCTATTTTTAGTAGAGATGGGGTCTTGCTCTTGCTCAGGCTGGTCTCAAACTCCTGAGCTCAAGCGATCCTCCCGCCTCAGCCTCCCAGAGTGCTAGGATTACAGGTGAGAGCCACCGTGCCCGGCCTCAACCACTCTTTTACATCCTCATATCAGCGTTATAACACAGAGTTCCCATACCTTTATAAATATCCCATTCTGAGATACGAGGGAAAAGAAAAACTGATCTGGAATCAAAAGATATTTGAATTTTCTTTTATGACAGCCTCCCTCCACATAAGCATACCCGTTGTGGCCAGAAGCACAGATCCATTATATAAATATGTGTTACAAGAGTCAGCACAGACTTGTGGGGGGTGCAGAGTACTTAAGTCTCTACTCACAGTCTATGCATAGCTCTTAGCACAGGATAGGTAGGTGCAAATTAGGCCAGATAGGATCTGAGCCTCCATATTTTCTGTGATTCTTCTATCTCTGACCTCTCAGGTGCTTTCCTTGAGTAAAAAATGTTGACATTTGGAAGAGGGGGGAAAACCCTTCATTTGCAGCTCTTTGGCTGCTGAGAATGAAGTCTGAAGGGGAGGAAGGCCTGAGCAATCTGAAATGTACATGTGGTTCCGGTAACACCTTTCATTGTAGTTCCTAGGGCAACCCATTTAATGAGCAGATAAGTTCTCTCTGCATTGATGGCACAAATGATGTTATAGTTTTGTTTTTTTTTTAAAGAAAAAGAATATTTTTTAAGGGGAAAAATCTAATCATTTTAAAACTATGGTTCTGGTCTATTTTCAGTCGGTGGACACTTACAGGGGAAGGTACCTGGGCTGGGTCTCTGCCTAGGGGACTGGTGGGAACCGAGGTGATGGAACCCAGGAGCTCCGCGGAGCAAGGCGCCCAGTTACCGTGCAGGTGGCCGAATGAGAGCACCACTGGGGACCGCCCTGCTCCCTGGGGCCTCTGACGGCTGGTCCTCCAAACCCCTGTTGAATCCGCCAGGCAGAGGGGTGTCCTCACCACGCGCTGTTCCGGCCCAGAAACCCAGTGCACCCTCACTCTTCTCCATCACCTTGTGCCTGAGGGAGCAGTTCACATCCAAAAATCACGTTGATTACGAGTTGTTTCCATTTTCTCTGATTGTTCCAGTTTTTTTGACGAGCATATCAGAAAACAAAAATCACAGCAGTGAGAGGATGTTTTAGGACCAGAACCAAATTCATTTCTTGCCCATCACATGTCCACGTGCCCCTACCAGGTAGCACACTCACCAAAGGAGCCTGGAAATATTTTTATGAAGATGCCTGGGACCTGAAGACATTTTAGGGTATTTTTTTTTTTTTTTTACCCATTCCCAGTAGATCAGCTTAATAAAGGACTACTTTAGGCAGTGCTTTAAAGATAATGTAATTATGAAAAAAAGCAAAACTGTAATGTGCTAAAGATAATGTAAGAATAAAAAAAGCAAAAATGTAATGATAGGGGGAAATGCTGGGATATAAAGTCCAGAGTGTGTGACTACATAGTTTTGCAGCGGAGGGCTGAGATACGCTTTCATGTTCGTACATATTACAGGAGTCCCCTGTGTTTGGCCTTGGGTAAATTGGTACTGGAAGAGGAGGCAAGGTTCTAAGTGGCCCCCAAACCAGTATCTGCCAAGATGGTTAAAAGCTTTTTCTCTTATTTCATAGCTCATGCTCCTTAGTTGGTGTTTGCACATTGTGGGTTTACTTTGGTTTTTGTTATTGTTTGTTTTCTAAATGAATGATGGAGAGAATAAGTAACTTAAGAACCCAGGAGTAAAGATCTTAATGAGGCAATTCTAATTTCCCAGAAGGATGAATTCTGTCTGTGATGTTCAGGCCTACTTCACCCAAACTGCAGTAGAAAAGCAGGCAAAAAGAATCACAAAATGAAGAGAAAAAAGAAAATCAAAAAGAAAAAAAGAGAAACTATGGTTCTCTGAGGATTGTGGACTCAGCTACTATTCTAGCTACATTTTAAAACTATGTAGATATGGCTATGGAAACAAATTTTAAGTGGTTTAAAAATCCCTATATAGGCCGGGCGTGGTGGCTCACGCCTGTAATCCTAGCACTCTGGGAGGCCGAGGCGGGCAGATTGTTTGAGTTCAGGAGTTCGAGACCAGCCTGAGCAAGAGCGAGACCCTCTCTCTACTAAAAATAGAAAGAAATTAATCAGACAACTAAAAATATATAGAAAAAATTAGCCGGGCATGGTGGCGCATGCCTGTAGTCCCAGCTACTCGGGAGGCTGAGGCAGAAGGATTGCTTGAGCCCAGGAGTTTGAGGTTGCTGTGAGCTAGGCTGACGCCACGGCACTCACTCTAGCCCGGGCAAAAGAGTGAGACTCTGTCTCAAAAAAAAAAAAAAATCCCTATATAATTTTCTCTTTGTAGATGCAGCCTTTCTATTGAATCTTCTAGCAAGCTGCTAGGAGAAAGGAACAATATTTGATGTATTTGTCAGAAAAAATATGTAAAGTGTGCTGATAATTAATGCTATTATACTACTATTTTTAAAGTCTGTTTCCTCTTTGTAGGCAGTTGTTGATGCTTGCAAAATGATGGGGAAAAATAAATTTTACCATCAAGTTTTGGAAGATGAACATCTTTTCCAGAAGTTAAAAGTAACTGATGAAATAGATATTGTCACCATGCAAGATTATATGCAGGTAAGGAATTTAGATTTAGATGTTGAAAAACAAACAAATCAAGCCTTCCTGACCCTATCCTCCCAAGATGAAAGAACTATGCATTTTTTATTGCGGTAAAATACTACAACATAAAATTTACCATTTTAACTGTTTTAAAGTGTACAATTTAGTGGCATTAAGTATATTCACAGTATTGTGCAACCATCACCACCATCTAGTTCCAGAACCTTTTTGTTACCCTAAAAGGAAACCCTGCATCCAGTAAGCAGTCATTCCCCATTCCTCCATCCACCCAGCCCCTGTGAACCACAAGTCTGCTTTTCATCTCTGTGGATTTGCCTAGTCTGGATATTTCATATAAATGAAATCATGTAATATGTGGCTTTTTGTGTCTTGGGCATGATAGCTAAGGAATATGGGGTTTCTTTTTCGGGTGATGGAAATGTTCTGAAATGTTGATAGGTAGTAATGGTTGTACAACGTTGTAAATATATCAAAAACCACTGAATTGTACACTTTAAAATGGTAAATTTTATGCTATGTAAATTTTATCTAAAAAAATAATCAAAACATCAAAATAACTACATGCTGCTAATAAAGTGCATGATGGGGATTTGACCTAGTAGGGAAGGGTTCTCTTGTTGTTTAGATGCTTTCTGCTACAAGTAACAATATTCCCAACCACAAGAGGCTTAAACAATAAAGGCCATTTATTGTTCTTTCTTATGCAAGAAGTCCCAGCATACATGGTTCCTGGGCTAGCTAACTCAGGAGCTCAGGGACATCAAGGTCTGGGTCAGCTTCTCTTCAGTCCTCTTGGCTTCCTTCACATGGTAAAAAAGATGACTATCACATCAGCTCTATTCAAAAGCAGGAAGAAGTGGGCTCCTAGCATCTTTCTCTCTTTATCTCAAGAAGGAAAATCTTTCCCAGAAGCCCCCAGCAGACTTCCTCTCAGGTCCCATTGATCAGAACTGGATCATGCACTCCCCTGAACCAATCAGGGAAATGGGATCATTTCCCACATTTGGTTTAGAACAATCATGGTTCATATGCTGGGACCCTCCTTCCCTGAGCATATTGCTGTTCCATACCTGGAAAAAAAAAATCAGGGCTCCGTGAGCAAGGGAGAAGTGGGAAATGGACAGACAATCCCTGTTGGGTAGGCAGTCACCAGTGTGAGTCACAGCCTTCCGGAGGGAGTGCTGACTGAGCCCAGTCTGGGGGTGAACAGGTGGCACAACCCAGGCAAAGGCTCTGTGGCAGGAGGAGCTGTAGGGCCTGAAAGCAGGTTTGTGGAGCTGGAGAAGTGAGAGCATGGAGGCTGTGGTATGGAGTCAGGCTGAAGGGCTGGCAAGAGAACAACATGCAGGGCTTAAGACCATAGTAAGATGTTTATTTTTTTCTTTGTACACAACGAGAAGCTGGTGTGGTGTTTTAAGGAGTGAGGTGGGGCTGGGCACAGTGGCTCACACCTGTAATCTCAGCACTTTGGGAGGCTGAGGTGGGAGGGTCACTTGAGGCCAGGAGTTTGAGACCAGCCTGGGCAACATAGTGAGGCCCTGTCTCTAAAAACAAACAAACAAACAAAAAAAAACTATATGGGCATGGTGTCACATGCCTGTAGTCTTGGCTACTTGGGAGGCTGAGGTAGGAGGATCACTTGAGGCCAGGAGTATGAGGTTACAGTGAGCTATGATCATGCCACTGCACTCCAGCTTGGGTAACAGAGTGAGACCTTGTCTCTATTTTAAAAAAAAAAAGAAGGAAAGAAGGAAATGAGTTCATTTAATCTAATGAGTGAAGAGATCCTTCCTGGCTGCAGTGTAGAGAATGGATTACAGGGCAGCAAGAGGCCTCTACTAGTTCAGAGGCTTCTGCAGTATTCCAGGAGAAATGGTGGTAGCTTGATTAAGGGCTGTGAGTCTGGAGACACAAGAGATAACTGGAGAATAAAAGCAGTGGGCCTTGGTGACAGATGTGGGGGGCGGCAGGGGAAGCTAAGGGAAAGTGTTCAGCATGGCTCCTAGGTTTCTGGTTTGCATAATTGGATGGATAGAAGTGCTGAATCAGGGGAAATTAAAGTAGATACCTGAAAAATAATAATAGCAAATGCATTTGTAACACTAACTCCTTTTATTCTCATAACAACCCAAAGAGGCAGGTACTATTAATATTATTACCCTCAATTTGCAAGTTCTGAAAAAACAAGGGATCCCAAAATTCTAGCTCATAATAATAATATATAGGCATCCTAGTTTTATTGAGCTTCACTTCATTGTACTTTGCAGATACTGCATTTTTTACAAATTGAAGGTTTGTGGCAACCCTGTATCAGGCAAGTCTGTCAGTGCCATTTTTCCCACAGCATGTGCTCACTTTGTCTCTGTGTTAAATTTTGATAATTCTTGCAACATTTCAAACCTTTTCATTATTATTCTATCTGTTGTGGTGATCTGTGATCAGTGATCTTTGATGTTACTATTATAATTATTTTGGAGCACTATGAACTGTGCCCAAATAAGATGGCAAACTTAACCAACAAATATTGTGTGTGTTCTAACTGCTCCACCGACCAGCCATTCCCCATCTCTCTCTCTCTCCTCTGGACTCCCTACTCCCTGAGATACAAAAATATTTAAATTAGGCCAATTAATAACCCTACAGTGACCTCTAAGTGTTCAAGTAAAAGAAAGAGTCACATGTCTCTCACTTTAAATCAAAAGCTAGAAAAGATTAAGCTTAGTGAGGAAGGCATGTTGAAAGCTGGGGTAGGCCAAAAGCTAGGCCTCTTGCACCAAATGGTTAACAAAGTTGTGAATGCAAAGGAAACATTAGTGCAGGAAATTAAAAGTGCTACTCCAGTGAACACACAAATGATAAAAAAAAAAAAAAAAGCAAAACAGCCTTATCGCTGAGACAGAGAAAGTTTTAGTGGCTTAGATAGAAGATCAAACCAGCCACTACATTCCCTTAAGCCAGAACCTAATCCAGAGCAAGGCCCTAGCTCTCTTCAATTCTATGAAGGCTGAAAGAGATGAGGAAGCTGCAGAAAAAATGTTTAAAGCTAACAGAGGACGGTTCATCAGGTTTAAGGAAAGAAGCCACCTCCATAACATAAAAGTGCAAGGGGAAGCAGCAAGTGCTGATGTAGAAGTTGCAGCAAGTTATCCAGAAGATCTAAACTAAGATCATTTATTAAGGTGGCCACACTAAACAACAGATTTTCAATGTATATGAAACAGCCTTTTATTGGAAGAAGATGCCACCTACAACTTTCATAACTAAGGAGGAGAAGTCAATGCCTAGCTTCAAAGCTTCAAAGGACAAACTAACTCTCCTGTTAGGGGCTAATGGAGCTGGTGACTTTAAGCCAGTGCTCATTTACCATTCTGAAAATCCTAGGACCCTTAAGAATTATGCTAAATCTACTCTATCTGTGCTCTGTAAATGGAACGGCAAAGCCTTGATGACAGCACATCTGTTTACAGCATGATTTACTGAATATTTTAAGCCCACTGTTCAGATCTACTTCTCAGGAAAAAAGGTTCCTTTCAAAATATTACTGCTCATTCACAATGCACCTGGTCACCCAAGAGCTCTGATGGAGATGTACAGGAGATTAATATTGTTTTCAGGCCTGCTAACACAACTTCTGTTCTGCAGTCCATGGATCAAGGAGTAATTTTAACTTTCCAGTCTTATTATTAAATATTTAAGAAACACCTTTCATAAAGCTGTTGCTGCCATAGATAGTGATTTCTCTGATGGATCTGGGCAAAGTAAATTGAAAACCCTCTGGAAAGGATTCACCATTCTAGATGCCATTGAGAACATTCATGATTCATGAGAGGAGGTAAAAATATCAACATTAAGAGGAGTTTGGAAGAAGTTGATTCCACCCCTCATGGATGACTTTGAGGGATTGAAGACTTTAGTGGAGGAAGTCACTGAAGATGTGGTGGAAATAGCAAGACAACTAGAATTAGAAGTGGACCCCGAAGATGTGACTGAATAGCTGCAATCTCATGATAAAACTTGAATGGATAAGGAGTTGCTTCTTATGGATGAGGAAAGAAAGTGCTTTCTTGAGATGGAATCTACTCCTGGTGAAGATACTGTGAGCATTGTTGAAATGCCAACAAAGGATTCAGAATAGTACATAAATTGGGGAGGGTAGGACGGGTGGGGGTATGGGATGAAAAATTACCTATTGAGTATAGCTCAAGTGACAGGTACACTAAAAGCTTAGACTTCTCCACTATACAATTCATCCATGTAACAAAAAACCATTTGTACCCCCTAAATCTATTAAAATAAAAAATTTAAAAAATAGAATAGTACATAAACTTAGTTGGTAAAGCTGCGGCAGGATTGGAGAGGACCGACTACAATATTGAAAGAAGTTCTGTGGGTAAAATGCTACCAAACAGCATTGCATACCATAGAGAAATGAGAAATCTTTCATGAAAGGAAGTGTCAATTGATTTGACAAACTTCATTGTTGTCTCTCTTTTTCTTTTCTTTTCTTTTTTTTTTTTTTTTTTGAGACAGAGTCTCGCTACTCACTGCAACCTCAGACTCTTGGACTCAAGCAATCCTCCTGCCTCAGCCTCCCGAGTAGCTGGGACTACAGGTGTATGCCACCACACCCTGCTAATTTTTCTGTTTTTAGTAGATACAGGGTCTCACTTTTGCTCAGGCTGGTCTCGAACTCCTGAGCTCAAATGGTCCTCCTGCCTCTGCCTCCCAGAGTGCTAGGATTATAGGCATGAGCCACTGTCCCCGGCCATTGTTGTCTCATTTTAAGAAATTGTCACAGCCACCCCAACCTTCAGCAACCACCACCCTGATCAGTCAGCAGCCATCCACATTGAGGCAAGACCCTCCATCAGCAAAAAGATTAGACTTACTGAAGGCTCAGATGATTATTAGCAGTTTTAGCAATAAAGTATTTTTAATTAAGATATGTGCATTTTTTAGACATAATGCTATTACACACTTAACAGACTACAGTATAATGTAAATATAATTTTTACATGCACTGGGAAGCCAAAAAATGAGTGTGACTCGCTTTATTTGGAATATTCAGTTTATCATGGTGGTCTGGAAGGGAACCTACAGTCTCTCTAAGGTATGCCTGTATGTGGCCTGAACTATTCACTGAGTTACTTCAATGTGAAACATAAAATTAATGCAGTGTGCCTTAGAGACTCCCAATTGTGTTTTCTTCCTTTCAAAGCCTTAATCTATGAGTTTAGGGAATTTAAGCAGGAAGTAAGTAGAGCCTCAGTTGCCAATTGCCTCTGCTAAGGACACAGATCACAGACTTGCAGATTGTGAACACGTCAAGGATTAGCGTCAGAGAGACAAGTCTCCAGATAGACATAGTGAAAGAGAGAGATAAGACAATTGCTGACGTTTATTGAGTCCTTATATGGGCATGTTTTTAGCTCTTTACATACATATTATCTCCTTTAATCTTCAAGTTTGTAAATTATGTGACCTTCTTTCAGAGGAGAAAAATGATGTTTACCAAGGCTCAAAAAAAGTTGTCCAAGGTCACACAGCTATTAAGTGACAGAGCAGATCATTGGCAGATCCAAGATGTTTACCCATTTTACTACTCCACTCTTGGGAAATAAAATATATAGGCAGTCTTACTTTACATGGTAGTACAGGACCATAAAAATGACCATGCAAGTTGAAACTATGCAAAGCAAGCTTAATAATCAGTGAGGAAAATTATGATTGTCCTGAGACTTAGAAAAAAATTTTGTCTGTAGTCCCAGGTACTCAGGAGGCTAAGAGAGGAGAGTCGCTTAAGCCCAGGAGTTTGAGACCAGCTTGGGCAACATGTCGAGACCATCTCTAAAAAAAACCAAAAACAAACTTTTTTTGTCAAAACATTAAAAACTCTCTTACTATCTATTATAAGGCTGGGCGTGGTGGCTCACACCTGTAATCCTAGCACTCTGGAAGGCCGAGGCGGGAGGATCGCTCGAGGTCAGGAGTTCGAGACTATCTATTATAAATACATAGGAACATGAAAGGAAAAAAACAACACATTTAGTACACCATAATTTAAAACATTAGAAAATTGAGAATTAAATTGAGAATTAAACATTGAGAATTAAAGTGTTTTGTTTCTTTGCAAAAAAACTTATCAACTATGAATATACTGAAAACCATTGAATTGTACACTTTAAATGGGTAAATTGTATAGTACGTGAATCTCAATAAAGCTGTGAAAAAAAACAACCTGTGAAGAGTAATTTGAACAGTGCTACAGTGCTTGCCTTCTTCTTCTTGTATAACTTAAAATATGGAGCAAGCATCTTTTCTATGTCTTGGTGAATTGTCATATTTCTTTTTAAGTTTGGATCAGCTGCCAACATTTTATTCTTTGCACTTTGAATGTTGTGAAATATCTAACAGTTCCTTCAATGCGAAGTATTTTTTGGCCAGCATCACTTCCTCTGGGAAGGCTTCATCCTTTTCATCACAGCCTCTTTCCTCATTTATGTTGGTAAGTTCACCCTCACCAGGTTCCTCTAGCTGCACATCTGCAGCGTCTTGAATGATGGCAGTGTCAGCATTCCCACGGTCACCTACTTCTTCTAGAACTCTGTTTATGTTTGATTCCAATTTCACTTCCCATGTTACCACTTTTTGTTTCTTTGCTAGCCAATTCCCTCTTTCAAGTTTTCATTTTTATAGAATAACACATGGGTTTATTACTGGGAGACAAAGAGGCAACACAGCTACATACTTTGCTGTCAGTGTGTGAACTGAATAACAGATTCACAGTGACCAATCACTGACAGACGTTGGAAGAAACGTCATGATTTGTCACTAATCATGATATGCACATCTGTCATTTATGCAGCGATCTATGGACTGAAGAGCTAGCAGCAGAGTTTGTACTTTATGCAATTGCTCACAGTTATGCTCTGCAACTGAAATTGGAACTGTGTTGTTGGGGGACTGGTATTATTCAACTAAATAATATTGATCAAAATTTATGCATGCCAAAATGGTGCAAAAGGAGGACTGCCTGTATGTATATGTGTGTGTGTGTGTGTGTGTGTGTGTGTGCATGAGAGTGTGAGTATGTGATATACTCTAAAGACCTTACTGTTACTCCATTTGCTAGCATTGTAGCTCCTCCTGGCCTATCTCTAGCTCTTAAATGAACATTTATAATGTTAAATTCATTATATATATATTTGTATTTTAAAATTCCTAATTTGATATTTTAAATTGGAAAAAAAGAAAAGTAGGATTTCTACAAACACTCCAAATGAAAATAGTGAAATTCTCCACTTAGCACCAGAGATGAACTCATTGTTTCTAAAAAGGTTTGTGAAATGTCCTTTCAATCCAAGCATGTCATAAACAAATACTACCAGGTATGCAGAACACATAGCTATTATCATTAATTTTTAGGTCCACCTGAGTTTAATATATCTGAGTTATATTTGCCATAAAAATGATTATGCATTAAATAAATATTTAGTGAGTGTGATACTATGTGCATGATACTCTGTAACATGGATCCTGCCTTCCAGTAAGGGAGCTAAGACATAGGCAGGTAACTAAAACATTGAGTAGTCAGTAATAAGAGACATAGAAGAGAGATGCCCATAAAGTTCAGAGATGAGATCAAGGAATGGCTTTTGGATGAAGTGACATTTGAGTGGAGCCTTGGGAAATGTGTCTATAAACATTTTAGGGCACCTACAACCAATCATTCTTTTTTTTTTTAAAGACAGAGTCTCACTCAGTCACCCAGGCTGGAGTGTAGTGGCATGATCACAGCACACTGAATTCCTAGCCTTGAATTCCTAGGCTCAAGCAATCCATCTGCCTTAGCCTCCCAAGTAGCTAGGACTACAGGCATTTGCCACTATGCCCAGCTAATTGGTTGATTGATTGATTGATTGTAGAGACAAGGTCTCACTATGTTGCTCAGGCTGGTCTCAAACTCCTGGCCTCAAATGATCTTCCCATTTCGGCCTCCCAAAGTGCTGGGATTATAGGTGTGAGTCACTGCACCTGGCCCTGCAACCAATCATTCTTAATTGTTTTTTCCATACAGTATTCCAGTCTTCTGGATGAGATTCCTGCATCTTCTGGTGGCAGAAATAACGGCTGGCGAAAATTAAGCCTAGAAAACATTCCCAGGACAATGATAATGTATGACATAGTTGATTATGCAGAGTCTGGAGTAATCTCAAACCGTCTACAAAAAGAAATGAAGTGTCTTTCACAGAAACCAAAAACAGAAGAGATGCGTCAGCAGCAGCTACGGATTGTTTCTGAGATTAGGTAAAAGAGATCTTTCATTGGGGTTACAATACTAGGGGCATATCTGAAAATGTGCACATTCTGCCAGATAGCTCACTAAAGATAATAATAGGGCATATGGGAAAAATAGAGTTGGGGCAGATTCCTCAAAACTTATGTAACTTTGTAAACAGAGCACTAACAAAAAGGACAATTGGTACTTGGGGAGATAACTTGTACCACCAGACACCAGCTCAGTGTAGCTGGAGGCTACCACAGAAAATATAAAAAATGTACAATAGTAGAGTAGAAATGCTGGCAACTCTTTAATTAGAGCAGGTAGTGGGCACGGAGACAGTGCAGATGGAAGTGGAGCCTTGGGCCAGCGTGGTTGCCTTTTAAGTGGACGTGAGAGGCAGTCAGTGCAACCTGCCAAGAACCAAGAGACATCCAAGGTGGAGAAGGAGGGCAGCGAGGGAGGAGGGTGGAGGGCAGTAAGAGTGGATGGGGGAGCTGTGCCTCTCTGGGGAGACAGCCCTCAATGCAGGTGCTAATTTCTGTTTCATAAATGCAGCCAAAAGGGCTCCCATTGCCCATACAGCAGAGATCTGAAGGCTTTTTCTTTTTCTGCCGAAGGTTATAATTCTATTCTTGCTATTCTGGCTCCCCTTGCCTAGAATAAATTGCATATAAATTAGCGTGACATTATTCCCTTCTTTACCAATAGCATGTCAGCCAATTCACATTACAGAAATGCATGTTGTAACAAAATAGATGTATTATGATCTGAAACAACATGGACAGAATATGGGTGCTGCAATTATGTTACTTTTTTCTTTCCATTACTAAATCTCACCTAGCCCATCTTATTCACAAATGAAGTTGGCTTTCTTAAGAAAAAGAAAGAGATAATAAGGCTGATGAAGCCCTCTTGGTAATCTATTTTCACACACTTATATTTGAAATGAAAAATACTCTTCTAGTACATGAATAAGACACTGATGACCCACTGTCAAGCAAACATGCTGGGTTTTTTTTTCAGGAGTAGAGACGAGTGATGCTGACCTAATAACATAATTGAACCCGTTGATTTTATGATCAGGGCTATACATTTGCCAGACAGATGGCCTGGTTTAGGGCACAGTCTGTCATCATGAAATAGATTTTCTCTAACTCATCCATATGAGCACTGAATATAGAACTTAACCCTATTACTACCAAGGTCAAATAAATAATGTAATTTCTCTGCCACCATATATAAACCCGGGCTCCTGCTATTTGGATTTATGCAACTGATTATCCAAGAATAAGTCACTTCAGAGTCAAATAAGTAGCCAAATTCTCAATCAATTGAAGAGGAAAAATACTTTCATAAAGGCATCTTTGAATGCAGTCTTAGTTTGGGATCTCCCAGAAGCCAACCCAGAGACAGAGATTTGAGTGTAAGTAGTTTATTTGGGAGGTAATCCCAGGAACCACTGAAGGGAGGGGGTAGAGAGGTGAAACAGAGAAGAAAAGGCAGCCAAAACAGTATGTGTTAGCAAGCAGGTTACCACCATGGGTAACTAGAGCTTAATCCCTCCTGGGAATGTCAGAGCCAATGTAGAACATGCAACTCAGAGTTATCCCACGGGGAGCAAGGGAGCTGGGGTACTGGTACACCACCTCCCATCAGTCATTGGTTAAGAGTTACTTAGGAGGGAAGGTATTATTAATAAGTCTCAGGCACTTTCGGCCTCCCCTGCATATGGGCTCTTGTTTTCAAAGAAAGCTTTCAAGCTGAGTGATGCAGATGCTGGCAGTTGAAAGTTGGGCTTCTGTGCCCTGCAGTGGTAATTCCAGCGGGATTATGGGCATAGCACCAACTGTATCCGATCCCAACACTGATAAAAACAGCTTGTTTTTCCAACTGTTAAGAAATGTAATACTTTTTTGTGTTAGTGTATGGTATAAAAAAACTAGATTCAAGTGGCTACTACACAGTATTTTCCAGGAAAGAGAATTTTCAATCGATACCAGGTTTTATAATTTTCATCACCTTCATTGTTGTCAACATCATCACCAATACACCTTCATAAGCGCCAGATAAAGAAATATGCTATGTAAACTCATCAGAAATGATAGCTTTAACCTAAAAGCTTACATGCATTGTTGCTCAGGCCTATGATTTATTTGCTAGAGAATGCTTTAATAAAATCTGGAAGTTGCTTTACATTTAAATTTTGTTTTGTGTGATTTTTCTGTCTATAATACAAACATTTTCTAGGTGTCCATCTTTCTTAAGTATCCAGCCTTCATGTCGGCCCTACCAAAAGCAAACTCAAGTTAAACATTTAGGTCGTCGATCCAAGCAGGCTCAAATGAAAGTTGAAAAAATGAAAAAAGCTTATTTGGCTAAAGAAAAAAAGGCTTCTGAGGTGACAGTAAGTTTAACTTGTACTGAATTCATTGTTTTGAACATTATTCAAATGCCTGTAAGTAATTGTACTTGCAAAAGTGAAATTTTCCTAATCTACGAGTTCAAGGCTGAAACACCTTTGGCATATTATACCTTGCATAGTATAAAGCTAATTTCATCTTGGTAACATGTATTCCTAAAATTCTTAAACAATATTGGTAGCAATTCTGATAAACACCAGCTGTTTGGGCTCCACATCAGCATGAATTGGCAAAAAAAACTACTGTCTTCTCTGTGTTGACACTGTTGATTCAGCACATCTCTGATGGTACTTTTCTCAAAATGGAAATCATTTCTATCTAAACTTATTAAAAGTTATACTATGTAAAGTCTGCCTCTGTATACTTTTACATCGTAGAAATATTTACCAGGAGCGTGTATTTATGTATTACTTTGTAATTTTAAAAAATTTGCGGTAAATATTTTGGGGATGAGGCTAAATATAAAGAGTCAAATATAAAAGTATAAAGCAGTAAAAACCAAATATAAAACACTTCCCACTTTTATTTATAATTCTGCCTAGGAACCGAAAATGGACACAGCAGATACAAAGCAACGAAAGGAAGTCATCTTCTCCACCCCATCTTTTAGCATTGTGAAAATTAATGAACCCATGTCAGATGATGAACTGGAAAAAGGAAAAAAGGATGGATTTTCTTGGTATCAAGACTTACTTGTTCGTAATCCTCCATCATGTTAATGTACAGCTAATTGACAGAAAACCAAAGTTGTTTAACAATCTACTTGTCTGTGTATAATTGATGAGTATGATTAATAAAGGAAAATAAAATAGAAGTCCTCAGTATATTCTCTTCACTAAATATGTGACATATTTTTAGGCCCTTTTATATTACCATAAGTGCAGATATTTTTTGCTGACAGAATTTTAATCTGAACACATTATTTCTGTTAGATGCCCTCAAACTAGCAGTATACAGTTTTCTTCAAGAAATGATGAATAAATTAGTCCCTGGGTCTTTTATTCGATTTTGATTTTCTTTCATTTAAAGAAATATCTGAACAGGCCCTACTTAGCATAAATATTAGAATTCACAGAATAAAAGGCTGCTCTTGCGTCAGCTTCCAGTGTCTTTTTTTTCAGTCGAATGTTGTTTTTACAGAACAGCTTGTGAATGACCTATTCTGAATGATAATAAAAATAATAATGGATTTGTTGCTACCATAGGCGTGACATAGCATAGCTAATCATTATTGAGCATTGTAAGCACCTGGAGCAGAATGTTGCATCTGCTTTATTGTTGTAATTTGGGTATTTTTCAAGCATAAAGACTGTTTTGAGTAATATTTATCAATTTCATTTTGAATTGATAAATTCTCATTCCTGATATAGTATATTGATTTCTTTTTTCGATCCAGGCTACTGGATTCTATCAAACCCTAGCAGAGGCTGTGACAATTAAACAAAGTACAATTATTTACTGACCTTTAAAATACAGTTTTTGATTTTGCTTAACATTTAAAATGCATAGGTTGATTGCTGATCTAACTCAGGCATGGCAGCCTGTAAAAGGATCTCATCTTCTGCTAAAATATTCTCAAATGATAAAGAATATTAAAGTATGTGATTCTCACTAGAATATATTTAACAGAAACATGCACTCTTTAATATTAATACATCATCATTTGATGTACAAAAAGGGAAGGATAATCCTCTTGTTTTCAGAGCTTGTACTGGACACTGGTTGAATAGAAAAAAACCTGTTTGTCCTCATGAGTCATACATACTCTCATTCATTAATTTGGAAAGCAGTCACTAATCTGATCAAATGCATATCAGATTCTGTCCACCTATGATATGTGTAATAACAAAGCTAAGGAAAGATTTGAGATACCAAGATGGAGGAAAAGGACAAAGGAAGGACATATTCTTTGTATTTCAGTGTTCCCACTTTTCATATTTCATTAGCTATAACTTCATCTCATCATAACACTTAGTTACAAGGGAGGCTCAGAAATGTACTTTTGTTTTGGGCAGTTATATACCCAACTAAAATTCTATTGTTATAAAAGAAAGGGGTAATGGGTATTAAGGCACAACTAGCATCTGCTGCCAGACGGAGATCATGTCTTCTATTGATTCTTTTAACTCACATTAAACAATGTAATCACATCACAGAAAATCCTTTTCAAAGTAGAATTATACATAATCCCATCACCATAATATAACAACTGTTTTCATTTGCTTATACCTTTCTTTTTTTTTTTTTTTTTGAGACAGAGTCTCATTTCTTTGCCCGGGCTACAGTGAGTGCTGTGGCGTCAGCCTAGCTCACAGCAACCTCAAACTCCTGGGCACAAGTGATCCTACTGCCTCAGCCTCCCGAGTAGCTGGGACTACAGGCATGCGCCACCATGCCCGGCTAATTTTTTCTATATATTTTTAGTTGGCCGATTAATTTCTTTCTAATTTTAGTAGAGACGGGGTCTCGCTCTTGCTCAGGCTGGTCTCGAACTCCTGAACTCAAACAATCCGCCCGCCTCGGCCTCCCAGAGTGCTAGGATTACAGGCATGAGCCACCGCACCCGGCCTGCTTATACCTTTCTAATCTGTCTAAATGCATACATATTTTTCATATGGTTGTAATCATCAGTAACATATAGATTTAAACCTTTCACTTAATATTGTATCTTAAACATTGTCCATTTAAAAAATAATTTTTAATGGTCACACAACAGCCCATTGAGTTGATAAAGCATAATTTACCTAGCCATACCCATATCATTAGATATTTCAGTTTCTAATTTTTCACTACTGTAGGTAATCAACATTAGAATGAACATCTTCATACACAGTGTTATTTTGGTTATCTTTCTGTTATTTATTATATTTTTAACCTAATAACACTGTAATCAAGAGAACATGATTTATATGATACTGATTCTGGGAAACTTGCTGAGACTTGCTTTATAGCCAAGTACATGGTCAGTTTTTATTTTTTTTACTTTTTTTTTTCCTTTTATGACTTTTTCAACCTAGAAAAGTTTTCACAAATGTTTCTTGTACTCTTAAGAAAAATATTCATTCTCTATAGTTGGATACAAAGTTCTGTATATGTCCTTTTGATCAAGCTTGTTAATTGTATTGTTTATGTTTTCCATATACTACTAATTTTTGGTCTGTGTGACATCAATTATTGAGAAAGGTATACGTTATGTATGTCCCTACTGTGGTGGTGGACTTGTCAGTTTTTCCTTATAATTCTGTCCATTTTTGCTTTATGTTACTTGAAGATGTAATTAGGTACACATATAATTTTGGAACTAGCATCTCTTCCTGGTGAATCGAACCTGTTGTCAGTATGCAGTTACTATCTTTATTCTTAATAATGCATTTTGGCTTGAAGACTATTTTGTCTAATATGAACAGAGCTACTCTAGTTTTCTTCTTCTAATTAGTGTCTGCCTAGCATATCCCTTTCCATCTCTCTCTTTTTTTTTAATTTTCAACTTTTTCATTTGTCAGAGACTGGCTAGATGCTCACTAATTCCATTTTCTCTTCCTGGGAACACAAGACAGCATTTCCCAGCTTTTTTCGCAGCTATGTTGGGACCATGTGAGCTGACTTCTGGCCAGAGGGATGTGGGCAGAAGTGATGTACACCACTTCTAGCCTTGGTCCCTAAAATGTTGTACATGGTCTTCTGTTCTCTCCCTCCCGCTCCCTCTCTTCCTCCTCCTCCCTCTCCCTCTCCCCTGTTCATATGGCTCGAGGTAAAGAACTCCAAGGTGGTAGAAGCCGGATGGAAGGATCTCAGATTCCTATGTCGCTGATTGAAGGAGAGACAGCCAGAGCAGCAGCCTAACTTGATGAACTGTGATGGGAGCAAGAAATAAGCTTTGTTGTGTTAAGCCCCATGCATTCCTAGGAGTTATTTGCTATAATAGCTAACATCAATTACTCTGGTATAATGTCAAACACCATGTCTTTGTGTTTTAGGTTTTCTGTAAGATATAGCAAGATATCTAGATTGTTCTGTTTTAATCCAATCTGAAGACATCTTCCTTTTAACTGGTGAGTTTAGTCCATTTACACTTAATCATAACTTTATTTTTTTTTCTTA